>NW_019392733.1:918892-1518892 GCF_000648675.2 Cimex lectularius
GTCTGGTGTGATGTAGGTTTCAGAAAAACATTTTCTTTATCGTGCCAACGTTTCGATCTTTATTGAGATCATCTTCAGGGCTCAAAGTGTTTGTTTTCTGCGTAATTGTGCCATTCTTGCGTGTCGTGTTGAGAGTGCCAGTGAGAAATTGCTGTTTTATGTTTATATACGCTGGATTTTGAAAGGCTGGGGAAGGAAGTCGGTATAGAAGACATTTTTGTATAAGGAGTCGGTTTCTTTGAGGTGAAAAGAGCCGACGATGGGAAAAAACGTTTGTAATGGTACGATCAGATTATCCTTTCAGGATTATATAGACGGGGATAATTAGAAAAAGGAAAGCTAAATTGTTGAACAATTAGACTATGTAAAAATGTTTGATGTGTGGAATGTGATGAATGTTTTATATGCTATATTATCCGTTTTGTGTGATGTGATGATATATGTGTGTTATCGATATTGAATTTGATTAATGATATTGGCGTAGCTGCGACTGAGTTTATATGTGTCTGTTCTGTAATTGATACTGTGTTTATCTCTGTTGATGTAAACCATTTCTAAAAAATTACGTTTATGTTTGTTTTGTTCTGTGTGTAATATTTTTGGATTGTTGAAGTCGAAATTGTGTTTGTGTTCAAAATGGTGGGTAGCGAGTGCTGGAGGATTTCCTTGGGTTTTTTTGCAATCATAGATATGTTGCTTGACTCTCTTATCCAGATATTGGGACGTAAGACCGATACTTCAGATTTATTTGTTATTGGTGTGGGATCTTTAATTTTGGCAAAAAGTGTTTGAATTGTTTTATAATTTTTGAAAGCTATTTTAAAGTTATTGGACGAGAGAAATGTGTTTAATTTATGTGATAGGCCGTGAATGAATGGCATGGAAATGTATGTTGGTTTGTCTGTATTTGATAGATTTGATGTAGTATTATTGGATGGTGTTAAGGTTGAGTTGTAGTTGTTAATTATTCTGTTGATTATGTGTTTAGGGTAGTGATTGTTATGGACGATCTGTTTGTATATCTATGTTCTTGTGGTGAAATGATTCATGCCTTAGGGTAATCATTCTGTGAAGTAACCCTTTGGCCGTGTTTATTATTGTATGAAGATGATGGTGAGATGTAAATTTGAGGTAGCGATATGTGTTTCTTGGTTTTTGATACCAATCTGTGATTGTGCCATCTGGTTGTTTTATTACGAGTGTATCTAAAAATGGTATTGTTTTGTTGTTTTCGATATCATGTGAAAATTGTAGGCATGGGTGAAAGCTATTAAATGTATCTAATGTAGTTTGAATTTGATCTGTGGGAACTGTTGTCAGTATATCGTCTACGTATTTACTGAGGAAGAGTAATATGAAAGGAAGTTGTGGTATAACTGTGTTTGTTAGATGTGTCATAATTATGTCTGCAAGTATTGGGCCTAGGTTGCTACCCATGGCTATGCCAAATAGTTGTTTGTAAAATTGATTGTTGTATGTTGATGTTTTATACGTTATATTATATGTATATTTGTAAATTACCAAAAGCTATTGGACCTGGAAAACAATGATAACGTTTCTTTAAATTTTATTAGGTTTCGTGGCCCGCTTGACCAAATAAATTCTTTTCGACTAATTATTTCAAGTATGATTTATCTCAACCAAAATCTTAATTAATT
Organism: Cimex lectularius; assembly: GCF_000648675.2. Taxonomy (NCBI): domain Eukaryota; kingdom Metazoa; phylum Arthropoda; class Insecta; order Hemiptera; family Cimicidae; genus Cimex; species Cimex lectularius. The sequence goes on from NW_019392733.1 coordinate 920,551, forward strand.
GAAAAGTTTCTTTAAATATTCGATAATGTCTAAGTATGTTGATATTAACCCACAACGAGTGGTATCATATTCAAATATCCAAAGTGAATATGATTTTTCTTTCCTACACCACTAAAAGATACTAGTTTTCGAGTCCATCAACAATTTATCCATCAATATTTCGGACTGGATAAACGTTTATCCACTTGAAATTGATAATCGTGAAATGCCAGACAATCGGGTGTTGTTGCTATTGGAAAAAGATTCAATTTTCCGTTATTGTTATATCAAACATTTTCTGAGACTTGTCGGACGGCAGATTCACAAACATGAGCACTCATTTTTAATTTGTAAGAGGTATTTGGAGTGTAGTACAGATTTTGATATTCACCATGGATCATATTGCACCGAAATCAAATCTGTTCGTGTTGTAGTCCCAGAAATAACTCGGGTTAAATTTGAAAATGTTAAGCACACTCCTTTTTGCCGAGAGAAGAAAAATGAGGATCCAACCCGATTACACGGCATTTGAGAAATGGCAAAAAGGAGGGAAAATTCAAAAGATGGGGTTGAAATGGGAAGTTAGTGTCCGAGTGGATCGAGGTCACGATAGCTCAAGTGGTAGCAGAGGCGTATCTAGCCGAAGATCGTGGGTTCGAATCCCGCTCGTGCCATTGACTTTTTTATCTCAACCAAAAAACCTTAATTAATTGTAATATATCAATTGGTCAAGCGGACGAAATTAGTGAATTCAATGATATTCTTTATATTCATTACCCCTATTATTGAAACATGAAATTCCGACAAATCCTGTGAAATACAGGGTGTTCGGCTACTCGTGTTACAAACTTTGCCAGTAGATTCTACATTCAAAATGGAACCAAAAAGTCCTAATTAACTATGGTCCGAATCTCAGCAATTTCGGAGTTATTCCACTTTTTCTGATTTTTTAAGATCTCACGACCTTGCTTCAAATAAACAATAACTCCAAAACTAAAAGTTTTTGAACAAATCTGTTAAACGTTAAATTTCCAATAAGATGTGATCAACACCAAACTTGAAAACGTTCGTGAAATAAGCGTTTTAGTAGCGAGAATTTTGAAAAATATTTTTTTTTTTCAATGTTGAAATACTTACCATGGTGATTCTTAACTACTATTTCCAAACCTAGAGACCAGCAAATTTCAGAAAACGTACTCCATTTAATATCCTTTTTAGTGGTGTACTTTATTTTTTAATTACTTTTTTCGAAGATGAAGAAATTGATGGAGGATAATGTTTAATAAATTCATTCAAAATATCTTTCGCTTTTTTTTCAATTTTCCAACTTACCAATCCTTCAACCACGGTTTTTTTCTTTTCCTTCACCATAGTAAGTTTTTCAAGTTAAATTTTTTTTTTTCAAAGTTCTCGCTACTAAAACATTTCAAGAACGTTTACAAGTTTAGTATTGATCACATCTTATTGGAAATTTAACGTAGTTTTCGATGGTATCAACGGATTTGTCCAAAACCATTTAGTTTTGGAGTTATCATTGTTTATTTGAAGCAAGGTCGTGATAGAGAAAAAATCAGAAAAAGTGAAATAACTCCGAAACTGTTGAGATTGGGACCATAGTTAATTAGGACTTTTTGGTTCCATTTTGAATGTAGAATCTACTGGCAAAGTGTGTAACACGAGTAGCCGATCACCCTGTATAGAGGTCCAGCCACGTGTGATAAATTTGCAGAAATGGTATCGCAAATTTTTACTATCATAAGGAACCATTAACACAGCTAACCCTGAAAGAGACGAGTTTAAGAGGAGTATAACATGTCATTTGTATAAAATACAATTTACTGATATGATAAGAAAGTACTCGATCATAACCGTCTCAATGGGAAATATAGAGGAGCAGCTCAATTGAATCTTACATTAACAGTTCTCGATTTGTCCTCGTATTTTACATAATCAATGTGAATACGATGGTGATTTCATCATCATTAGCTAAGGACCGTAATAAAATTGATATAATTCGAAACTCAGAAGAGATGAACTGAAATTAGTCACGAGAAAGAGAATTTTCCGTTAAGATATTTTAGATTCTGTAGATAAATTAAATTTGCCATATCTTCTTGCCAAACGTAATTTTTTAATTCGCTGACTGGGATGCCTATTTCTGATCAGGATTATCAAAATGCGGGTAATGTTCGGACAACATTTAATAACAAAAATTTGGCTGAATGTCTCGATCTTTGCCTTAAAACCGATATTCTGTTTTTAGTCGACGTACTTGAAAATTATCGAGATGTGTGTAGGACAATTTATAAATTGGATCCCGCTTATTGCTTAACAGTTGCTGGTTTATGCGATCCGGCTCTCAACCACAGCGATGTTGCCATTGATCTCTTCTCATAACCGACTACGATATGCATTTAACGATCGAGAAGGGTAAAATGGGTGGCATTTGACAAGTTGTAAAAAATTAAGCTGTTGCGAAAAATTTATGGGAATTTGATGAATCCAAAAATAACACAAATTCTTCAGTATTTTGATGTGAACAATTTATACGGATAGACCATGACACAAGCACTCCCTAGGAAGAATTTGATCCTAGAATCCTAGAATTTCAATGGGTTGACATTAGTACAATAATGTAAGTGAAATTGATACTGACGGAGAATACGGTTACTTTTTTGAAGTAAATGTAAATTATCCCCAAGCAATTATCCCCTTCTTGCCCGAAATAAATATCCACACAAATGGGAGATTTAAAAAACTTTTAACGGCGTTAGAAGAAGAACTAAGAAGAAATATGTCACTACAAAAATTTGAAACAACCAACAAGCGCGAACTATAAGTGAAAATAATTAATTGATTCAAATAATTTTGATTTTTTATAATTAATGATTAATGCCTTTTTTGGAAAATCCCTCGAAAATGTCAGGAAAAGAATAATGTTGTTAGTTAACAGCGAAGTAAGACAAAAATTATGTCGAAGCCTTCCTTTAAAGATAGAACTACACTGATGAACAAATTTAACGCACCACTCAACTTATTTAATTTAAAATTAAATACGTTATCTTTCTACATTAATTACAGATATTAGGGGCTATTGTAGTCAAATAATAACAATAGATAATGCTGTGAATACTTCCTTTATTTACTTTTGGACTGATTAATACTATTTGCACAAAAAGTAGTTATTCCCTTTCATTCTGCTACGCCTAAAGATCGCTTTCAGTTAATCTTTTTCCTTCGTTGATTTTATTTAATATTATTCTAATTAATATACCTTTTTCAATGGCTCTAATCAGGCATTTGAGTGAAAAGGTCATAACATTGTTAGAGGAGGGTACAGCCAGGACGATGTAGCTAGGAGTCTGAGTGTAAATCACACTACAATAGGAAGGGCTCTTCGGCGCTTCAGAGATACAGGGCATCACACTAGAAGACCAGGACAGGGTCGACCTAGGTCTACGGACGAGAGAGACGATAGATTCATCTGTCATCAGGCTCTACGAGACTGCAGCGTTACGCGAAATGAGATAGGAATTCTGGTAAGGCAAGTCGGAAATGTTTCGATTTCCTCCAGGACTGTAATTAGAAGGCTTAATGGAAATAACCAGAGGGCCCAGCACACGGTTCATGGACCTCTACTTACCACTTCTCAGAAAATGGCCAGGCTTCGTTTCGTACGGGAACACGTGCATTGGAAGATTGGGGACGAGTTCTCTTTACAGATAAGGTGAAAGTTGGTCTTAGATTTTCAGATGGGCGTAATTTCATATGTAGACACTCAGGAGGAAGGTTCCTCAGGTGGCATTCCACGGTGGGTCATTGATGTTCTGGAGTGGCATTCCTTGTACCCCCACACCGAATTGGTTGTTGTGCAATGAAGATCTCTAACTTCACAAGGTACTTACAAGACTTAACCAAAATACATGTATTGCCATGTGCCCCCACATCGGTGAGAGATTCTTGCTAATGCAAGGACACAGCACGTATTATGGATGACTACCTGAATGAGGTTGGAACTGAGTGATTGGTGTGGCCAGCTCTAAGTTCAGATTTGAGCCCAATCGGGCATATTTGGGAGCAACCTAAGCGACGAGTACGACAGCGAAACCCAGGTCTTAACACCCTAGAAGAATTGGTTACGGCTGATCTTGATGAATGGAAAAGAATTTCTCATGATTTTATCAGAAATCTTTTCTAAGGAATGCAAAGGCGTTTAAGGGACGTGATTCGTGCCAAAGGTGGAAATTCTCAGAATAAAAAGGGATACTTTTTTTTTAAACATTTCTATTTGTTTTAGATTTTTTGTTGGTTTATTTATTTTTTGTTCTTTATTCAATAATTTATTTAGAAATCGTGAGATGCGGTCTGGTGTGATGTAGGTTTCAGAAAAACATTTTCTTTATCGTGCCAACGTTTCGATCTTTTATGAGATCATCTTCAGGGCCTGGGATTTACAAACATTGTTTACATATAACAATTACATTTTGGATGTGGAAAAGTGAATTTATACAATGCAAAATATATTTTTTATATATTCAATCAAAGTATTTCTACTCACTCAAAGTGTTTGTCTTCTGTGTAATTGTGCCATTCTTGCGTGTCGTGTCGAGAGTGCCAGTGAGATTTTGCTATTTTGTGTTTATATACGTTGGATTTTGAAGGGGTGGGGAAGGATGTCGGTATAGAAAAGACATTTTTGTATAAGGCGTCGGCTTCTTTGAGGTGAAAAGAGCCGACGAAGGGAAAAAATGTGTTGGTAATGGTTCGGCCAGATTATCCTTTCAGGATTATATAGAAAGGGATAAATAGGAAAAGGAAAGCTAAATTGTTGGGAAATTAGACTATGTGAAAAATATTTGATGTGTGGAATGTAATGTGATGATATAGGTATGTTATCTGTATTGAATTTGATTAATGATATTGGCGTAGCTGCGACTGAGTTTACATGTATCTGTTCTTGATGCTGTGTTTATCTCTGTTGATATAAACCATTTCTAAGAAATTACGTTTATATTTGGTTTGTTCTGTGTGTAATACTTTTGGATTTTTTAAGTCGAAATTGTGTTGGTGTTCAAGATGGTGGGTAGCGAGTGCTGTAGGATTTTGCTAAGGTTTTTTGCAATCGTAGATATGTTGCTTTACTCTTGATTGAATATATAAAAAAATATATTTTGAATTGTATAAATTCACTTTTCCACATCCAAAATGTAATTGTTATGTGTAAACAATGTTTGTAAATCCCAGGCCCTGAAGATGATATCAATAAAGATCGAAACGTTGGCACGATAAAGAAAATGTTTTTCCGAAACTTACGTCACATCAGACCGCATCTCACGATTTCTAAATAAATATCGATTAACGGTCACTAATCACCACACATTATTCAATAATTTTTTTAAAGAATTACGTAATAAATATTTTGTTTTTAAATGTCTTATTTATACAACCAAACCTATTTTTGCTATGATTTACATTAAAATTTGAGGGTGGTGTGTCAATTTTATCCATCACTGTAGATGCATCATCCATAGATGGTCAAAGGTTGTTCTTAAGATGTAGAAACAAGCAGAATAAAAACTGAATCTATTTATGCATTCATTCAAATAGCTCTCAGTAATTGTTCAATTTTTATAAACTAACTGTAAACTAGTTTTAACGCAGTAAGGTGCTTTATCTTACCTTGAAAATTTCCTCACTAAAATCTTGTATTATTGGCTTTGCATCCACGCGTAATAGCATTCGGTTCAAAAAATCGTTTGCACTTATTTCAACCCGTTGAACACTGAGAGCAAGTGGGACCGACTCTAAAGGTGTGGCATGTTATCAGTTTGTTTGTTTTTTTAATTCAAATTTTATCTTTGGCGGTATTTTATCAAAAAAATCTTCTAAAGCGCGGAGTTTTTGTCGGGTACAACTAACTCGAAATAAAGTTATAGATTTTTTTCATGTCTATAAGTTAAGCATCATTAAAATATTTATATTACAGAAATGTAAATATAGAGAAAATAAGGAAATAGGTTGAAGTTAATGGTCAGAACTTTTTTCTGTACCAAAATGTAGTTTCACATTAACAGAAACTTCATCCCTATAAATACTTTGCCCGAAAAACCATGCTATATTGCCTGAAAGGTAGCAGAAAAGTTCTAAAAAGACAGTTTAAAAAATGGGATTCATTTTTTCATCAATCGATAATTTATTTCGCTTTTAACTGTCCAAATAATGCCTTAAATTCACTAATTTCGTGGTCCGCTTGACCAATTAATATATGTATTACAATTAATTAAGGTTTTTTGGTTGAGATAAAAAAGTCAATGGCACGAGCGGGATTCGAACCCACGATCTTCGGCTAGATACGCCGCTGCTACCACTTGAGCTATCGTGACCTCGATCCACTCGGACACCAACTTCCCATCTCAACCGCACCTTTTGAATTTTCCCTCCTTTTTGCCATTTTTCAAATGGTGTGGTGGTAGAGCAGCGGCGTATCTAGCCGAAGATCGTGGGTTCGAATCCCGGTCGTGCCGTTGACTTTTTTATCTCAACCAAAAAACCTTAATTAATTGTCCAAATAATGATGACTGATACAGTAGAAATGTGAAAACAAACATAAGCTCAACAGGTGAAAATGTGCCTAAAAATTCTAAACGTTCCTGTCCTTTTTGTTCCCACCGAAGTATCTCAAGGTTCACTACTCGGGCCTTTCTTGTTTAATTAAAAAAAATCCTCTTGCTCTACCATTTCCTATGTACAATTTTGAATTGGGTAAAAGATGTATAAAATAATAAAATTAAAATTCACAGATATAAATATAACAATTACAACTGGGAAAACATAATACATAGAAAAATTCAATCCACATGGATAGTTGAAAAACGAACAAATCCCGACTGTCTCTATCTCTCAAAAAAGGGCAAAATGGAAGGCAAAGCGAAGAAACACCACCACCACATTTTAAAAAAAATTACACAGGTGAAAATGTGTCTAAAAATCGAAAACGATCCCGTCCTTCCCGTCCCCACCGATCTCAAGGTTCACTACTTGGTCGTTTCTTGTTTAATTTTCAACAAAAATTATAACAAATAAAATAAAATAAATTTAATATAACAAAAACAAATAAAATCCTCTAACATTTCCTATGTATAATTTTGAATTGGATGAAAGATGTTTAAAATAATGAAATTAAAACAAAAAGTTGGATATAAACTATCATAACAATCACAACAGTTGAAAAACAATTAAGACACACAGCATAATTCAATTATTCAATTTTTTATCATTTGACAATAAAAAAGGACAAATCCTGACTGTCCCTCTAAAAAAATGGAAAACAAAGAAATGCAACTACCACATTACAGAAAAAAGATTTAGAAAATATATGCCAAATGGTAAAACCAACAGAAACCTAAAAAACTGAAAACGTGTAAGAACTCAAAACATTTCCATCCCTCTGTTTCTCAAGGTTCACTACTAGGCCTTTCTTGTTTTTAACTTTTTACAAATGATATTTCATCTTCTTTTTTTACATATTAATTTTTCATTCTTTGCCGACGAACTGACAATCTGTAGGAGTAAAGGGCACCCTAACAAAACCACAACTGGTTCCAGCTATCTTCCATGCTGAGAATCATGCAACTCTGCGCACAGTAGTTTGTGCTCAAGATGGAGCTAGAAAGAATGAAAACGGCTTGAGAAAGAAAAACTCAATCACTGGACATGAGGCAATAGGGCTGAACATTTGCATGAAAAAGTGAATACAATGAAGCATAAAATACAATTTATCTAGTAAACCATCATGAATTTCAATAAAATTTACTTACTTTTATTTATGAAATGTAATTAAATTTAAAATTACCTCAATATCTGAGTGGCCAACGTGTTAAGACTTTCAACTCATAGACCCCATGGTCATGGGTTCAATTATCACTGTACCCCTAGAATTTTTTTCACAGCCCCCTTCCATCAAAAACACACTAACAACTAGCTAATATTGATCTCTCTCTCTCTCTCTCTCTCTCTCTCTCTCTCTCTCTCACTCTCTCCCCCTCTCTCTCTCTCTCTCTCTCTCTCCTCTCATTAAAATACGTACATACATTAATTTGAGCTGTTCATATTCTTGCTTGCTCCTTCACTCTGAAAACAAACTTTACTGTGCTCAATAAGCTAAATATAGCATCAATAGGCTGAATAATTGTGGGTTCATGTAACCTCAGATTTGGAATACCCTCGTTAAAAAATATGAAAAAAAGATAACTTACTTTTTAAGGAAAAACACAAAATACATTCTTCGACAAGGAAAAACCAAGAAATCGGTGACAATTTTTATTTCAATACAGAAAAAACATTAACATCATAAAAATGGTTAAACATTTACAAACAATGTTAACATAAACAAATAAAATTGATTGGAATTATTCTTAAAACAATTAACAATAATTTATATTCATTTATTTCACGGAAGAAAAAACATAAAACGATAAAAATGTTAACTGTGTTTTAAAAATAACATTTATTTTAAAAAAAAGATATTTGAACTCTAACTGAAACCTATGTACAATAAAACTTCTCTAATGTAAATTTATGAACAAAAAAGAAACCCAAAGAAACAATTATAAACATTTGAAACGTAATGGATCTCACAACAGGATAACAATACAAAAAAATATTAGCCACGTGAATAAACAAATTTTACTCAAGTCTGGTACATCATCGGAATTATATGTAGGTTGAACTTACCTTGCGCATGTTGTAATCAAGTCTTAAATATCACAACCAAATCAATAACAAGGCAAATACATTAAGCCATTAGCACAATAATAATATAAAAAAAGTTGTTGATATTTTTACAAATTAAGCATTTAACTTTTGTTGATTATATTTCACCCTGGTTTTTAAAATGCCCATAAATTAAACTTGAGACTAGCCTGTTTTTGTCTTCCACTAACTAAATCTATAACTTACTCTAAGTATTTGTGAGTACAATCTTACTGCTCTTTCATGACATTTCAATTATTGTATTTTGTCCTAGCTAGTATTTTTATATAATTATACAAATTTTCATTAATTTCGGATGTTTTATAGTAGTTTAGTACAAGAGCTATAAACTGTTAATTGAAGCTTTATTTTTATGCTGATCAACCACTCTAAATAACACATGACAGAGCAGACAAGTGAAATAAAGTGTATTACTTAATGTATATTATTCAAACTATAAATAAATTATGTAATTGACTTAAAGACTTTATTTTTCCCCAAAAATGGTCAAATTTAAGTAAAAAATAATTGCTCTTTTTGTTAGAAAGCAACAGTAAACCTTCCATTAACCAGGGTGGTCAATTTGTATTTTAACCCGGTTAGAAGATCCTACTGTCAATGAAATAATAAACTACTGATCACATTATTTGTGCATATAAATAAATCTAATAAAAAATAATTGTATTATAACTTCTTAAATTATGAACAATACAACACAACACATATCTACAAAATCTAACTGTTATTAATAATAATTCAAGGGATAAGTAAATCCACATGTCAAATAACAATTAAATATTTATACAAGACGTAAGCTGTTTCTTTCCAATTAACAAAATATTAAAAATTTAGAAAACATTCCAAATTCTAAGCAACTTATTATTCTGCAATTATGAATTATAAATTTTTGTTACAAAAGCTTATTTTGTGAAATAAGCATCATTGAAATATTTTGTAATGGGCCTAACTATTGTCATAAAAGTACAAAATCTTAATAAACAGACATTGCACATGTTGTATTAATTAGAACAGGTAATGTCTTAAGAAGTTAGTATGTTGAGACAGTTTTCAGACAGACATTTCTTTTATGATTTTATGTGAAATTTGTAAAGAGGGACAACATTTTGAGGGGGAAGCACCACTTTTAAAGATATGAATAGTATATTTTTTTGGTTAATGTCTACAAAGCAATTTAAATTAACTGGTGCTTGAAAATTTACTGTTTACCAAAACCCAGAAGATGGTCCGCCAGGAGGATTGAAAACTCGAATGCATGATCGTCTCTCTGTATCATCCATTTCACCTATTTGACAAAAAAAAAATTAATTACAAAGATCAGAAAACAATAGTTAAAATGTGTTACTTAAATTTTTTCACATGATTAGACATACCCTCAAATTTTACTTTCTAGTTAATACATTGTGAGTGACTTTTTATTTTAAAAAATTCCGTTTAGTACAACTTGAGGATTTGTTTTATATTTGCTCTTTTAAATTTATTGATTAATGAAAATAACATAAACCAAAATTAATTCTAACGATAATTAACTGAACATAGAGTTCATGAGTGAGAACAACCCTCTCTCCCAGGGGACCAGTACCACAACTCCGTGCGCTGGAGTGTGTGGAACTGGGATTAAGGTAGGTAAAGGGGTGAAGTGAATTACACCCTAGCCAAATCCCATTGACTTCCAACTATCTTCCAAGCTGAGATCCATGGAATGCATCTCTGTGCACAGGAGTAAAGCCAGAAACACACTTACCCGACGCCTTGCCACGTTTTGGTGGGCTGTGCACATCTATCCGACGCAAGTACACGTCGCGTACAGTCCACAGCCTTTATCACAATAATCACGATCACAATCGCAACGCATCTTTTGTTCTTAATGCACTATTTTGAGCAAAACCTTGTAATAAATTGTTAGTTAAATTTTATGAGCACAACCATCTAATAAATTGTTTGTTAAACTTAATTGTTTTAAATAAAGTTACTCCTAACCATCATAATTAAACAATGTTTATAAAAACTTATGCATTTTTGATCTCGTTTAATTTGGTTTACATTAAAATAACATGTTGTAATTAATATAACGACAAAATTACATGTACTTAGTTTGAAATAAACTACAAAAAATATGAGTGTCCTGTTCTGATGCTACCCGACATTACAAAATGGTGTAATTTTACGAGCAAAACTATGAAATAAATTGTTAATTAAATTTTATGAGCAAAACCGTGTAATAAATTGTTCCAATTTTAGTATATGTACCGCCGAAGCGAGTACAATAAATTGTTAGTTAAATTCATTATATCAAAAAATCGTATTCCGGTGTTTTGATTAATTTTCTACCAAACCATTAAAATTAATTTTTTAAATAAAAACTAATTAATTTTTAATCACAGTTAATTTGGTTTATATTAAAATAAGTATGTTGTAATTAATATAACGACAATAATACATGTAGTTTGAATAAAAATATGAGTGTCCGGTTCTTTTGTCTTCGACTGTACTCGATGCGACCCGACGAAAATCTGGACAGTGGGGATCGCAGAGCATCGGGTAGATGTGCACGGGGGTAATGCAACCTTATGGAAAATCGGAGTTTGGATTTCCGTCGGGTAGCATCGGATAGATGTGCACGGGGGTAATGCAACCTTATGGAAAATCGGAGTTTGGATTTGCGTCGGGTAGCATCAGGTAACGTCACATGGCGTAGCATCGGGTAAGTGTTTCTGGCTTTAAGAAGGAATGACCAACTAGCCAAAGAAGAAGTGACTCTCTCATCCATGTGACCAGAACCACAACTAGGTGATCCGGAATGTGCCAAACAGTGAGTGAAATTAATGTAAACCAAAATTACTTCTAACAATAATTAACTGAACTTTAAGAGTAAAAATAAATTGTAATGAAATATAAACAATTTGTTTATGCTGGTATGCAGCACCATATCAAAATGACAAAAAGCTTTGATTTGTTAAGGTTCATAAATCTTCACTTAGTATATTAATACATTTATGATAAATATTTAAACCTTTTAAAAATATAGTTATATTTATTTACAAAGTTAACCTTTGACCCTTAATTAGATTTAGTTATGTGCAAAGGGTGATGGATGAATATCAAGTACTCAACTACCCTGAGTGAATGGTATGTAATGTAACTAGGAAGGAATGTATTTAAAGCCAGTCATTAATAATCACTCCAACCACCCAAACGGAGCAGCACTGCTCCATAAGCCCATGTCAAATGGGAATCCTGAACCGGCATAGCACAGAGTATCAAATATTCGACCAGACCAAACTTTTACAGCGCGGTCTGGGAATGGGAAAACCTGGCATGGACAAGTGGTACTTCGGCAGGTTGGCTAGTTTTTGACTGGGCAAATCTGACTTTTTCTTACTGTTTTGTTTGGCATAGTGTCCATCCTATGCTTTAAGCAACAACTCTGCCAATTTCATATGAATTGAATTAAGTTTAAAGAATAGAGGTTTTAAATAAAAGATGGCATATTTTATGTCCACAATTTTACAATCGATGACAAATAATCTTCACTTTTTTATGGCTTTTATATTTCATTAAGTTATAATAGAAGGATATAATCAAGTGTCCACGGGAAAAAAGTGAAAACACCAACTAAACCGGCATGTTAAAAAATGAATATATAGCAGGGTACGAAATCCAAATGGTAATCCTCAATCAACTCGTGTTAAGTCAGCAATTTCTGATCCTCTCTACCTTTTCTTTTGTCTCCATTTTGCTTCCTTAAGCCTTGTTTAAACATACTCATCGTTTGTCTGTTGGGTTGTTCATCAGTTGTGTATGTCAATCAAAATACTAATTTGTTAGACGTGATAAAATGGTTCCACATAGTTGAACTGGTGGCAGCTTTAAAGAAAATTTTTCTGAAAGATGTCGTTTTCAACTTAGCAAATTGTTTGACATCCATCTCACCGCATTTGATTCAAACGTCTTGAAAAAATCTTAGTTCAAACTTGGTTGCTGTTGACGATACTCCTCCATCTAATGAAAATGAAATTATCCTTAGCCCACTTGTCATTCAGTTGGCCCAAGATAACACGATCATAATTAAATCCGAGGTGGGCATCGGGTGGTTGTGACGAAGAAATAAGAAATCAAGACATTTTAACTGATAAAATTGTGCATGCTGCTACTAATGAAGAAGCAGAAGAGGAAGAAGTCGATGATGAATTTCCCCCTCCAACAACATCTGCTGCTAAAGCTAGTAGCATGCCCAGTAGTTGGGCCAAGAACAATCTAGGGCAGTGAGGATATCATGTTGCTGAGACGCATAAGAAACAGAGCTTTTGATTAGAAATTGGATGCCAGCATTCAGAGGAAAATTACTGACTTTTGTATGTATGTACGTATGTATGTATATATATAATAATTATAATTTTTTATGTATGAGTAAAATGTGCAATACATAATTGTTGCATTAATAAAAATCTATAAGTAATCTGAATGATTCAATAATGTGAACAATCCCTTCCCCCTATTTTGTTCTTATTATTGGGACCTTACTGTATTTAAATCTACAAATACAGATTAGCAATCATCAATAATTCTGTTAACAGCGATGTACATAGAAAGACATGTTAAAAAAAAATGATTGCAATGTTTTAATGCAGCAATACCCAGCTTTGGATAATAGGTTTCGATGACTGAGTATATTATTCAAAATATGAATAATGTGGCTTATGAATAAAGTCTGAAGTTTTCTACTACAGTTGATATAACACTCATAAAATTAAGGAACTTTTTTAGCTGTATATAGGCTAGCTCCTCCATACAAACTGTTAAAGCTTGCAGGCATTTTAAAATCCGACTTAAATTTAAAAACTTTAAAAAAAATTAGGGGCCACAACACGGTTAAGGGAGCACATCACATAAAAAAAATCAATTGCTTGTTTTTGATCTTATAAAAAATTACAACTCTTCCTAGACATTTTAACACCAGAAGAACATAATTCTGACAACCAGAAATATTTTTATTTTATTTTTGAACGTTTTTGGTACGGAGCTATTATGCGAGGAACCCTCACAGTAAGAGTTTATAAGTACCTACATTTGTATTTTTATTGTGACAGCAAACGGACAAAAAAAAAATCACCACACTAAAATCACTTTCAAAACACTGAAAACAAAGTGTTGACCACCTTAAGCAACTAGTAAACCTAGAAGTGAGAACTTAAATAAATATCGACAAGCCATTGGGGCTTAGATTTTGAGAACATCTATCATTCCAAAAAATGACATTTTTAGAAATGAAAGGGATCATTTCTCAAATGAATATCGTATGAGATGTAGACAATGATTAGCTGCATAGAGAGACGAGGGTTTTTCTCTAAATAGTTCACAGTAACAAAAAAAGAAAATTGCAAACATTAAAAAAAGTATTTATTTTCTCTTCATTTCAAACTGTCCTGATTTTTTTCTTTTGGCTTGATTTTAAAATCTCTCCATCTATCAATGTAGAAACCTATCAAGAACACTCGTGCAAAGTTCAATTAATTTTGCCCAAACAGTTTCTGATAAAAGATCCTTAGAAGGGTAAAAATACTTATTTTTATGGGGAAAAACGAAAATTTCGTATATTCTAAACATATTTTAAGTATATTACCATGTTTACAAAACAGTAAAAAACGAGAATATGAAGATTCAGAAAGATTGGAAAAGCAGAAAATGAAAAAATTAAATTAAAATTACTAAGTTGCATTTAGCTCCCCTTAAGGCAGACACAGCACTCATCTCTGTAAGTTAAAGATGTCGAGTTCAAATCCAGCAGCCCTGAATTTGACAAAGGGCTGTTTGTCAAAAATGCAAGGACCACGAAGGTTCGTATAACCAAATAGTTGTTAACACCTCAAAAAATATTTTCCTAATTAAAAAAGCACATTCTGCATCAAGGGTTTAACATATTCTGTAATAAATTTCATGCTGGTATGGCTTCTGTTCAGGAACCACTATTTACACCACTTCCGGCTCGGGTTTTGTTTGTTATGTACAAAAGCAAGCACATGTAAAAGTACATGTAACATAAGAGTTTTTGAGAGGAAGTGAACAATTGACTAAAAGACTGGACTGGACCGACTGTGGAGCAGTCGTGAATCCCCGTCCTCAAATTTCAGGCACACCAAATAAACTGATGCGGTTCCATTTGGTGTGACTATGAATGGCCTGCTTAAGTGAGTGAGAATGAATGGATTTGGATTTAGAAACTGTGTTGGGGGCTGAAATAACCTGAATAAACCTTGCTGTTTAGCCCCAGGAGCCCGACCTCAGTGGATAAGACCGGGTCTGACCCAGACTGCCTAGACCAGGGGTGTGTGATTCTCGAGACGTGCTGGTTTTTTATTGTAAATTACAAAAGCTGAAATTGTCGGTGGACTGCAAGGAGTAATCATCTCAACTCTGTACACACACATGTGTATATCCATGTGCAGAATTGAGCTTATATAAATCATAGCTTTGATTATTAAAAAGATTAAAAACAATAAAAATAAAACACGTAAAATTATACAAGGTCTAAGAAACTATGTATTATTTCACTGGCATGTGATTCAAACTCATCAGTTAATGCACGCTACAATCTTGTTATAACATCAGAGTAAAAATATTTGTTTATTTTTTAAATATTAAAAATTATTAATTTAAAAATGATACTATGAATAATTCTCAAAAGTAAAACGACAGACTCATGAGTTTGAGAAATTGATTTAATTATTACACTCTGTATGAAGAAATACTTTTAAAAAAAGTTTTCATGGAAAAACTTACAGCTTATAGAAAATGTAGAATCTTGCAAATTGCGCTGTCCTTCTTGTCTCATGCCCTTACCAGTTTGTTTGTTAACAGAACTGTCCCACATAAAACCTGCCGCTTCTACATGTTCATCAGATTTGACGCTGTGATTATCTTCGACACTGTGTGCACTATGTTGTGAATTATTCACCTGTCCATCACCATTTACAGCTTGTGATTCCTATTTGTAATGTATATTTATTAATATTATACAAGAGAGAAATTTGTTTATCTATTTATATATTTTTTTATGTTTATATTTATTACTTCTCTGTTAAATAAAGTTCAACACTTGATCACTTTACTGAGTCCATCTACACACTCAAACGTGTTTTGGCTATACACCAACTTCAGTGAGAAATTGTTCTTTATATTCATGTAGCCCAAATCCAAGTGAATTACCAACTTCAGTGAGAAATTGTTCTTTATTTTCATGTGGCCCAAATCCAAGTGAATTTGAGTGAAATGTAAACATTGAAAGTAAATGGACGCAGAAAAGTGATGTTTCGATCAGTTTCATGTGTTCATCCTTTCACAGACCAACCAAAACCACCGGCATTACTGTTCTATTGGATGTGTGCATAAGTTTTTTTTTTTGTAATTTCAACTTTCACTTTTAATAAAGACAATCCTTTACTACCTGCTAGCCCCATTACATCTAGGGTGGGAAAACTCCATTAAAATACTTTGTTAAGAAAGGAGTAGTCGATATCAAAAGTCTAGAATAAATTGCATTTGACACGAAAACTCATAAAATTCATGTTAGGCATTGCTTGCTGTATGAGTTCAATCATGAAGCATAGAGCGGCAAATTCCTGTTGAAATTTATGTGGACAGAGATAACGTAGTAACTGATTATGTGTGTATCAACAATGGTACAGACGTTTTCGTGATGGAGAGAGACGAATCAAAGACAAACCTTGTTGTGGAAGGCCTAACAAGCTTAAAACCAACGGCTTATTAGTGGCATTGAAGGATGAGGGCAAATTCTAGCTATCAGGGAAGTTTTAGGTATACAACAATAGAAATAAATAATTTGATCTCTGGGCTATGCTGTGAAAATGGGGGAGCAAGGAAGACATCGTGCTTGTCGTTTTCACACCTGAATAGGAATAAATCGAAAGGGTTCCTATTTGGTCACTGGGGATGAGAAGTCCTTTACAAAAATGTTAAATGCTATAGGACCATTTGCAAGAAGAATGAAACGCTGCCGATGACATCAAGAGTAGGGTTGCACCCGCATATAGTCCTACTGTCTGTTCGGTGGGATAATCAAGGAATAATTTACTGAGAAGTGTTACCATGCAAACCCTTACGGCAGAGGTACTCTGCATCCAGGAAGACCGTCTTGGAGCAGTGCGGAAGGGAAAATGTCCACCCAATTTTTTACAAAAAAGAATTTACAAAAAGGGGGTATTTCTGTTACCATAACTTAGGCAGTATGTTATAAAAAAAAACTATGTAAATTGTGTTTTGTATTAAAAATAATACAAATTTATATTTTGAAAGTTGGACTTTTTTCTTGAAAAAAAAAAAAAACTTATACACACACCCACTAGAAAACGCTAAATTATTTCAAATTTAAACAAAAATTTACCCATTTTTTTTTAAATAACGATAAACGTAAAACAATTAATTTATAATATGCAATTTAAAAAAAATTTACCAATTTAATACTTACTTCCACTTGGTTATAAAGGAAAGTTGGGAATGTAGGTGTTGGAACGAAACGTCCAAATCCTTGCACTGGCTTGACTTCTCCTTCCTCTAGACATACACGTCCGTTAACAATTACATATTCGGGAACTCCATGAACTGTCAATCCCTACAAATGACATAAATATTTGAAATCTGAAAGTATACAATTAAACTGTACTGACTTACTTCAAACACATTGTAGTTAGACGAATGATGATGTCTTTCTGCAGAAATGGTTCGAGTTTTTGAATGATTCCACACCACAATGTCTGCATCAGAACCCACAGCAATGCAACCCTGATTTAAAAAAAAAAAGTTTACACATTGTAATTATAACTCTGATTGATGATTAAACAATGATTAACCTTTCTTGGATATAGATTGAAAATTTTGGCTGCATTCGCACTAGTGATCGCTACAAACTGAGTCGGATCCATGGCACCAGATTCGACTCCCTTTTCCCAGATAATACTCATTCTATCCTCCACGCCATTGACACCAGGTGGTATTTTTGAGAAATCACCCTTACCAGCGTTCTTTTGTGCAGTAGTGTAAGCTCTGTGATCACTTCCAGTCACATGAAGAAAGCCACTGAATTGAAAGTGATTTAAAAAAAATTAAGTATGTATGGTCAATTGTTAATTCAAAAATAAATTTATTTGAATGCAGTAACACATACTCAGCAAGAAGTTGAATTAAATGTAAGGAGGAATGTGATCTGATAGGAGGACTTGTGACAGTATTGACTGATGGTGTAAGTACATCGATTCCCAATGATGATGCCATTACAGCACCAACAACTTTAGGGTCCTCTTTAAAATTAGCTGCAATATCAGCAGCTGTCTTACTTGTTAAACCATCTAAATAAACTGGACACTGAACCTAGAACAATGTTCGCAAGTGAACTTATCAGCAAAGGTTTTTACATTTTATAAAATGTTAACAGTAAAGCCATTGAAAAATTACCAAACTTGCAATTTCAAAGTTAATTTTTTTTTATCGACTATTTCCTATGAAATTTAACCTTTTACAAATATTTCAACCCTTCCCAACAATAGCAAAATCTTAAGAATATCGCAAATAATTAATTATAACATGACTGTTAATTTCTAGCTGAATGAAATATCCACGCATAAATGAAAACTTGTTAAAATAATAATTCTTTACAATACATTGTACATTTTCAACACTATTCAAACAAATGTTTGTTTATTTTTTTAATACAAAATACTGTCAATATATTGTATAATGTAACATAAATAAACTTAGATTACATACTGTAAATGAACAACTATAATGTAAAATAATTATAACTAGGCGAAACAACAAACATAAGATTAGCATACAAGCAACACAAAGAACAATTGTTTAAAAAAGTTCATCAAAACATTTTTTGTAAGCTTTCATGCAATTTATACAATTTATAAAGGAATATAAAATTAAAAATTTTAAGCAATTTGACATACGTATTTTAGTTTGACACAATTTTATTTAGTAGGCTATATCAATTGGAAATTTTTTAACAGTTTATTGTTAACAGAGCTGGTTAATTTATAATGTTAGATTTAGGTAAATAAGGTGAGAAGCAAACAAAATATTAGTACTAAAAAAGGGTGAAAGAAAAGCAAACAAAACAGTACAGATAAAGTGATAAGTAGCACACACACCAAGTTAATAAGCACTAACTAAACAGAATAAACCAGACACTTAGGAGAGGTTAGCAATAACAACCAAATTTACATGTAATTAGCAGTGTTTTATAAAAGAAGCTAAATTTTAATTTTAAAAAATGGCAATCTGAGCTATTAATACAAAAACACAAAACATCTTGTTTTTGCTTATTTTTATTTTTTCTTCTTATAAGTTATTTAGTATATTATTGTGATTTTAAATTAACAAGCACTTATTAATTAGTTTCATTAAATAAGTTAATGATTATTTTATGGTTTATACTATTTGGCGACAAATCAAACTCTGTGAAACAAATCAAAACATTAGGAATAGTAAAAATAAAAAGATAAAAAATGAGTGAACATTTCTAAATGTATAATGACTGTTTCCCACTCTTTTTTACAATGTTATTTATATCAATATCATTTTAATCCTTTACTGTAGGATAATCCCGATATGATAATGGTGCCTGATTATGGCAGTGAGTATCTGGGTCCCCTGTTTCAATTCTTGGAGGAAACAGGATTGTTTTATTGCATATAGCACTGATATATTTGTGTCCTCTAGTAGAGTGTTGAGGATGAATGTATTTATTAGTGTGAATGCATAGTGTGAGAGGGCTCCACTACTCTGAGCGAATGGTGTGTAAATAGGAAAGAATGTATTTAAGAGTGAGAGTGTGAGTGGATTTAGGAACTGATTGAATTGGGGCTGAAATGACCCAGCTGTTGATAATCTTTGAAGGCCAACATCTCCTGGATGGATAAGACTGAGGTCTGACCCCGGAATGCCAACACCCAGGGTGTGTGATTCTTCAGACCTGCTGGTAATTTATTGCACATTGCAAATAGCTGGTGAGCTGCGAAAAGTGATAATTTCAACACTGTACCAATATGTTTGAGTTTATATAAATCAGTAATCGGTACTATAGAATCATTTTGTGGACATAATTTGTATGCTCAGCATAAGGTTGATATTCTTAAAAGAAAATGACATTGACATTGCCATAATAAATGGAAAATTCTCAATATCGGAAAAGGAATTATCACCGAATCCACAGTTATATCTGTGTTGAAGATAAACTCAGCAGAGGTGGTTTGAAAAATTTGGCAATGGCTACATCAAGAGCAACGAGTAAAGGAAAGTGAAAAAGGCCGTGTTCTACACAAGCACTCCTTGCAGCAAGATGATTTTCTGGAATCAAGCCGGTTGCTCCTTCCAAATCCAAATGATTTCATAAGAAGAAATTATTGTGCAACTAAGTTTAGTAGGTTTGTATGATCGGAAGAAAGTTTTGTTCTAAAACACACTGACACACTTGTGACTTATGAATCAGAAACTTTTGTAAAAGGAATGAACTGAGTTCCTTTGGGTGACCACCTCTTCCAAGCAACAGCACAATCATTAAAAAATGTTGTCACACAGCACAAATGCCAAGGAGTGATACTACCAGAGAATTGAGCAGCTTTCCTGTAGATCAGAATTAACTATCATGATCGGCTGTTTCAAAGACTGAAAATAACCTGTTTTATAAAACAAATTTATTTTTAACTATTTCATTTGTTTTATTATACTCACCCAATTAAAAAAATGAAATTATGATTTATTTCAGCATGAATAATAAAATTCATAAAAGGAGAGGTAGTGCAAAGTAGTTACTACAAAAAATGCTAAAATTGATAGTTTTTTTAACACCCTGACACACCACTTATGAACTTACTTAACAAACAATTATGATTTCCTCAATATTTCCAAGTGATGGTAAGTCATTCATCCCATTCTACTGCTATCCAATACTACAATTACTGTTAAATATTGGGGGGTACATGTAAGTTTTAAAGGATTTAAAAGAGAGGGCATGACTGGTTTTAAATTGTATGGACCATAACCTAATCACCTTTATGTTAAAGCTCATTAGGCTTTACTTTTTCAGAGTAAGCAACCTAGTTTATTTGAACTACAGATGTGCCAACAATATGCAATTTGCGGGAAGCTTTAGTTTTTTGAAGAAAAAATTACCTGAAGGTGGACACCAGGCTCCATCAATTTCAAGTTGTGAGTACTGGTTTAGACGGTTCAAAATTGGTGATTTTGAATGGAGAATAAGAAATGTGAAGGAAGGCAAGAGATGTTTTAAGATGCTAAATAGGGTGCATATCGAACGGAGACTCGTGGCAAACGCAAGGAGAATTTGCAGACTCTTTGGGAGTAAGTCAACAAGGAATTTCTTACGCTTCAAAGCCATGGAAATAGTCCAAAATCAAAGAAATTGTGTGTTGTAAGAATTAAAGCTAAGAGATGTGGAAAAGAGATTTGTTGTTTACGAACAGCTGCTGATGAAAAATGGATTCATTACAACAATCCTAATCGTAAGAAATCATGGGGTAAGTTCGGCCATGCATCAACATCAACAAAGCAAAATATTCATGGACAAAGCTCATGCTTTGTATTTAGTGGAATCACCTGGATGTAGTATATAGAGCAGCTAAAACCAAATAAAATCAAAACAGGGGATCGCTACTGACAACGATTGACACGTTTGAACCGAGCATTGAAGGAGAAACAGATAGAATATGACCAAAGACATGAAAACGCTCGACCACATTTTGTTGTAATGCCAAAAATTGTTTAGTAACATTCAAATGGGATATCCGATCAATGACTCATGGTCTGAGCAGCACTTCCGTTCTTAAGAGGAATGCAAAGTAAATTAGTCGATTCTTTCATTGCCTCGACCCGTCATTCTTTCAACGTGGAATTTGTATACTGCCAGAAAGATGGGAGGGGAATCCTTTAAAACTTACTTGTACCCTCAATAATTATAATAATTTGGAGAGTTAGAAACTATTATAGTGATATAAAGTCAATCTATGTATATTTAAAGCAAATATTTTTTAGAGCATTACATGGTTAATAGCAATAACAATGAATATTATAATTTATAACTAATTAAAATTTAAAACTCGCACCGCCATTGTGGGTCTTTCAAGAACCAGTAAACATTTTTATTTTTTGCTTTTGTGTTTATTTATTTATTTTTTATCTACGCTCCAATGCATTCATCTATTAGGTCTCTCCTCAACGTAGTTTTTTTTTTTTTTAATGCTTATTTTTTACTATTTTTGAGGTAATATGTATGAAGTATAGTCATATAGTATGTAGTAATAGTAAGGTAGTCGACTGACATTTGAGTTTGCATTTGTAGCATGAAGGAACACCCTAAACTCAACTGCAAGTGCGCCAGACAGTTTGTTGATGGTTTGACGGAACAAACCTTTTAATTTGCTTTCACAGTGAGTTTGATTTTGCCATTTAACTGATTTTAAATAAATTGTTTATGTCATTTTATGTTATGGTATAATAATGTGATGTTAATATGTCAAGAACTGACAGACACAATTGCTTAAAAGACGAAAGGGTCACAGATTTAACTTAAAATATTTTGAATAATTTCTGCCCCAAATAATTCCTTTCTAACTTTTATCCCTGATAGATGTATGAATTGGGATGTGTTTCATTGTGTATGTTTAACATGGTAAATTATGGTGCTAGTAAGTTTGTAAATATTAGATTGGATATGATAAGCAATTAGAGATAATTACATCCTAAACCACCAACTTAAAAAAATTAGAATAAGTTTATATCTCATGTTAAGAAGTAAAGTAATAAATAATACTAGGGGGACCACAAATTACCATATACTTTGCTCAGCGAACATTTGGTGCCATAAGATTTCCAACAAAGTTCCAAGTAAAGACAAATTTGTGGTGAGTCCAGCATCATGATTTGCTCTTTTCCAGATGCATCTATCATACAAATACTATATACAAAATAAAGAATTTTAAATGTACACATGCTTCACTTTTCACTTTTAAATAAGAGAAATCTGAAAACAAGAGAGTAAGAAAAAAGTGTGCAAAAGATGTAACAATCTGATATGACGTAAAATTTCGAAACAAATCTTTCGCTCGAGCCATTTACTACTAATTACAATGAATTGTTACCTCAAAACAATTCACACTTAATATAAACAAATGGTCATATTAAATAATACATAGCATTTGGCTTTTTTAACATCTCTAACTATCTTTGTTCATTGACTATGTGTAAAATTTAAATTTAAATGCATTTTGTTCCTACAACAGACATTTACAGCACACAAGTACTTATCAATTTAAATTAATTATATTATAATGAATTTTGTCAAATGATAAACAAAGGACTTGATTATGACACAAAAAGCTTCTAGACAAAAAAATCCCCATGCAATGAAATAAATATATGTACATTGTATTGCATATTATGTTATATGCAAAAGTTTTCATGCATTAGGCACAATTGTGAAGTAGTTTTATAAAAATAATTCCTCACTCTAATCAAGTCGTTATAAAGAACTTACAATTTTATTTAAAAAATATATGTATATATATTTAATTAGGGGGGAAAAACTGGAGCAAAAACCAAACTCTAAAAGTGCACGACTATTCTGCAGGTGGTAATTGGTCTCAAAAATTAGTTACTCAACGAAGCTATCCAGAGATATTTGGAATACCTGATTTGCTATAACACACGCTCTATTAACAGCTTCAGCTTCAACAATCTCAGGGCAAGCCATATCATGACCCTCGGGTCCAGTCACCCCTTTTTCTAGCAGTAACTTAATGTTCTAGAACAGTACAATTTAAGTTTTGAACTTATACTTTTGGGAATTATTCATGATAACTTCACAAATTATTATTTCTACTGTACATTAAGCCTTAGTTGAAATTATATATGTATATATATTTTTTATTTTTCATGAACTAACAAAGTAAAGTAGAACATGGATAAAAAAATGATTGTTAATAATTTTGGATTAATCACCCCCTTCCGCCAATGTAAGATATTACCATTTTATAAAACTGATATTTTAAATCTCAACAGAAAATTACTCATTACATGAAACATTAAAATACAGTTTCCCAAATTATCTAATTCCCTAATGACAGATCGTTTTGTTTAATATTAATTATTTAAAAAATATTTATTTCAATTTTATTTTAGAGCATCCTAAATATTTTTCAACAAAAGAAAAAAATAATTCCAGGAAAACAGTTTATATTAAAATAGTTTGAGGCAACTCCCCATGGAAAATAGCAAATATCACTATAATAAAACTGATCATTCCAATTTATTGTAGATTTTGCACAGATGAAATGAATAAATGACCAAAAGATTCAAAAGAAGAACACAGTAAAGTCTTGACCTAGTTTTTAATAACCCATCACCTCTACTTAACAATAATTTTAAAAATCTACTTTTTTACTTCTAATTTAGACTATAAAAATAAACTTGTTAAGCGTTTCATAACTATTTTATAATTCTACAAGAATAGCTTGTTTTCGACAAGAAATTAAGCAGTCTTTAACCATAAAAGTAATGTCCCTGTTCTACAATGTGGTGTTTGGTGTGTCTTGGAACATTTTTTTTTTAATGTGTAATACAGTTGAAATTAAATGCGAACAATTTTACATCAAATATAAAGGAAAAATAGTAATAAAAGATATAAGATAATACATGAACTAATTTTAACAATACAATAAATAATAAAAATATAGCAAATACACAGTTGTCTGTTAATAAATTTTAGATATAAAGAAAAGGTATAGTTTTGAAATTCAAATTTCTTATTATGCAACAAAAAGTAATGCATTATTTATCAAACAATTGTATATTTTGTAAATTTAAAAAAACATGCACTGAAATACCTTCACCTTTTTTTATGATTATTTGGAAACCGTGAGATGCGGTCCTAATGTGACGTAGGTTTCAGAAAAAATTTTCTTTGTCGTGCCAACGTTTCGATCTTTATTGAGACCATCTTCAGGGCCTGGGATTTACAAACATTGTCTAAATTTAACAAATACATGTAGGGTGTGGAAAAAAGTGAATTTATACAATGCAAAAAAAAAAAAATTTTTTATTCAATCAAAGTGTTTCTACTCACTCAAAGTGTTTGTTTTCTGCGCAATTGTGCCATTTTTGTGTGTCGTGTTGAGAGTGCCAGTGAGATATTGCTGTTTTATGTTTATATATGTTGGATTTTGAAGGGGTGGGGAAGGAAGTGGGTATAGAAAAGACATTTTTGTATAAGGAGTCGGTTTCTTTGAGATGAAAAGAGCCGACGAAGGGAAAAAACGTTGGTAATGGTTCAGCCAGATTATACTTTCAGGATTATATAGACGGGGATAATTAGAAAAAGGAAAGCTAAATTGTTGAAAAATTAGACTATGTAAAAATGTTTGATGTGTGGAATGTGATGATTGTTTTATATGTTGTATTATATGTTTTGTGCGATGTGATGATACATGTATGTTATCGATATTGAATTTGATTAATGATATTGGCGTAGCTGCAACTGAGTTTATATGTGTCTGTTCTGTAATTGATACTGTGTTTATCTCTGTTGATGTAAACCATTTCTAAAAAATTACATTTATGTTTGCTTTGTTCTGTGTGTAATATTTTTGGATTGTTGAAGTCGAAATTGTGTTTATGTTCAAAATGGTGGGTAGCGAGTGCTGTAGGATTTCCTTGGGTTTTTTGCAATCATAGATATGTTGTTTTACTCTGTTATCGAGATATTGGGATGTAAGACCGATGTAAGTTGCCAGACAGTTTAAACAAATGATTTTGTAGATTACATCAGATTTATTTGTTATTGGCGTGGGATCTTTAATTTTGGAAAAAAGTGTTTGAATTGTTTTATAATTTTTGAAAGCTATTTTAAAGTTATTGGGCGAGAGAAATGTGTTTAATTTATGTGATAGGCCGTGAATGAATGGCATGGAAATGTATGTTGGTTTGTCTGTATTTGATAGAGTTGATGTAGTATTATTAGTACTAGTGGATGGTGTTAGTGTTGAGTTGTAATTGTTGATTATTCTGTTGATTATGTGTTTAGGGTAGTAGTGATTGTTATGGAGGATCTGTTTGTTTATCTTTATGTTCTTGTGGTGAAATGATTCATGGCTTAGGGTAATAATTCTGTGAAGTAACCCTTTGGCCGTGTTTATTATTGTATGAAGAGGATGGTGAGATGTAAAGTTGAGGTAGCGATATGTGTTTCTTGGTTTTTGATACCAATCTGTGATTGTGCCATCTGGTTGTTTTATTACGAGTGTATCTAAAAATGGTATTGTTTTGTTGTTTTCGATATCATGTGAGAATTGTAGGCATGGGTGAAAGCTATTAAATGTATCTAATGTAGTTTGAATTTGATCTGTGGGAACTGTTGTCAGTATATCGTCTACATATTTACTGAGGAAGAGTAATATGAAAGGAAGTTGTGGTATAACTGTGTTTGTTAGATGTGTCATAATTATGTCTGCAAGTATCAGGCCTAGATTACTACCCATGGCTATGCCAAATAATTGTTTGTAAAATTAATTGTTGTATGTAAAATATGCGTTAACACAGCAGTGTCGAACCATCGTTATGAACGTGTTTTTTGATGGATGTGTTTGTAAATCACAGGCCCTGAAGATGATTTCAATAAAGATCGAAAAATTGGCACGATAAAGAAAATGTTTTTCTGAAACGAACGTCACACCAGACCGCATCTCATGATTTCCAAATAATCATAGACTAACTGTCACTAATCACCACACTTTTTATATAAAGAATTATAGTTTGGTATGAATCTAAAATTTATTTTCAATTATTGTTAATACTGATTCCTACTTTCTGTTGGGCAGAAAATTGAACCAGTAATAATAAAATTTTGATCAATTTTTTTCTCTTGTAATTAAAGCTTTAAGCTGACTGAAGCTATATATGTAAAGTGAGCTAGTGTACAATTTGTACATCCCTGCCAAGAGGGAAGAGCACGGGTTAAGCTTTTGAATAGCTAATTCAATGCAAGATGTGTGATGTATATGAGCTGAACATTCTCAAAATGAAAAATGACTTACTTCTGCGATAATGTGACCATTTTCTGCATGAACCATAGGCACTGCTCCAAGTTCTTTGCATTTTGCAAAAGCGTTATATAGCTCACTGTCATTTAGCATAAATAAGTCTTTGTACGTCATGAACATTTTAAAAGAATTGACTCCATTGTTGTTGCACAGTGCTTCCATTTCTTCCATTACCTAAGAATAAAATTGCAATGTTAACTAAAAACATTTCTAGCAATATACTAAAAATCAGTTCAGCATTTTCATTTTTCATTTAATATTATGTCATCTATCTTAAGGATGTTACGACGTTTGTGGGCACTGGCCTCCATGGTAAGTTTATGCCAGAAGTTACTGTCATTTGTGGCTGCCTTCCAGCTGTGAGATCTTAGAATAAAGTCGCAATGTTGCGTACATCATCAAAACACCTAAGCTTAGGCCTTCTAACCTTTCTACTCGTGTCTAGTTGTCCTCTTCCCCCAAGTCCTGATAACTTCATGGCGTTCACTTTTTTTCTGAAGATAATATATCTTATTCGTACTTCACCATCCGTCCCTTTCTTTTATGGTACTGAAAATTTTTCAAATTTTCAGAGATCAAGAGATTCTTTTTATCTGTCTTGGGGATGGTCCAAGTTTTAGAAACAGTCAGTACTAGGTGGACAAGTGTTTTATCTGATTTGCATGTTTCTGGAGATTAGCTTCTTTTCATATATTTCAAAAGGCCAAAATAGCTATTATTAGCAGCTGTGTTTCTCCTGCTGATTTCCTGGGTGATGTTATTAAAAGAGGTAATTTGAGAGCAAAGATAGATAAATTTGTTCCCTTAAAGTAGTTAGAGTCCATCTCTCAGTGGGCCATTACCAATTCCTACATATAGGTCTTCCCTCATTAATGACCCACGGTTAAGGCTACTTTCTGTAAAGTAAGGAAAACATCCTTTATTTCTGGGAATGCTATGATGTATATATCATCTGCATAAAATAGCTGTATGGATTTGGAGAGTTTGATTACCAATTAATCTAGAGTTATGTTAAACAGGAGGTAGGCTAGAGTCGTCTTGCCTCAGTCCTTTTATCTGTCTCGAAATCAGGGAATGCATCAGCCTGACTACTCATGACATATCATCGTTTTTACCAACCTAATGAGCGTGGATGGTACATTCATTTCTTGCATTGCCTCTTACAGTCTTGGGCTTATGACGCTATCATAAGTGCTTTTAAAATCTATAAAAAGGTGTGGGCCAGAATTCAATCCCGCTTTCAAGAATCAACCAAAAGGAGAATATCTGGTGTTGTTATTTTTCCTAAAGTCTGCCTTATACTTTCCACTTCGTCTGTTCGCTATGGGGGTGAGCTAGGCTAGTTAAAGAGGATTCAAAAAACTTTATGTGCACATGTGAAATGACAGAAGTGAAATGCTTCTGTAATTTGAATACTCCAGTTGATCCCCTTTTTTTGTGTATTGGGCACAAGATTGTCTTCTTCCATTGTTGCAACATATGGATATAATTAAGTTACGGAGTACTTTATAGAATATCTTTTGCCAAATAGCTCTTCCAGCTAGCCATCGATCCCAGTGGCTTTACTGATTTTCATTTTACCAATTGCATTTGATATCTCCAAATATTTTTGTAAAAAACAATCAATTATTGTCACAATGGATAGTTATCTCAACACTTGATTTTTTTAAATAAAAAATGTATTTAATAAATAACAAAAAACCATATTTATGTTTTATAAAAAATTAATACTAATTTTATCTAACCTTGTCAGACCACCATGTTACACCAACATGCAATGAGTAGTCGCAGCAAGCCTTGCCATCAGCATTGTTTCGCACTTTTTCATAAGCATCAAGTAAAGACTCACCTTTGGAAGGTAGAGCGAAGTCAACTAAAAAATAATAAAATAATAGTAAATCTTATCAAAATAATTAAAAAACTACACATACATAAAAATGAAAAAAAATTAAACAACATTCATTATTCCTTGTTGTAAAGCAATGTTTGTTATGCTCATCTCTTTAAGTAGATCAAAGTTTAATGAACTCATTAAAGTAATTAAATTCTAATTAATCATCCAACCATCCCTAACTTATTAATTAACATACTTTTTGCCTAATGACTGACTTTGCATTACATATTTACATTATTATCTTCATAATAAACATACAATTATAAAATCTCAAAGTAACTCAAACATTAAATTACTATTTATAATAGTTACCAAATACAAAAAAGCTTACAAATCATAGTGGTGCCACCAGCAATTGCTGCTTTCGTCCCTTGATAAAAGTCATCAGCCGTCACAGTATTCATAAATTCATATTGTAAGTGAGTATGAGGATCAATGCCACCTGAAATAACAGTCGTTAGGTATTAAATTTGACCTGGAATTACTTATTTAGTGATTACTAGTCAATTGTCAACCAGTACGAAGCGGATTACTTGAATAAGAGCCAAAACAAACCGACAAAGACAAAAGAATAAAACATGATTTGTACAAACTGAAAAAAGTTTTATATTATTTGGATTCAATTTAATTCTAAGTAAATTGCTCAAATTTGATTTGTCTATGTACGGAGAGAATCAATATCCTTAATGACTTGTTGGATTCGTGAGGAGTGGTCAAGAATGAGGTATTTTAAGAAAATACCTTTTTCATTTTTTTGCCGATATTTCGACATTTATTCGGTTCAGGTTCTGAGCCTGGGTCAATTATAAAACATATGTTGATTGGAAAAAATAAGTATACACTTTGAATCAAGTATTTCATATTCACATAAAGAGTGGTGCTAATCTTGTGGTGTCATATTGGTGTTGTGGGAAATTGCAGTGAAACGTGAATTTGTATTCTGCTGTTTTTATATGATTGTGAGAGGGTGAGGGTGGGGGATGTGGTAAATCTTGGAAATCTGTCACAATCATATAAAAACAGCAGAATACAAATTCACATCACACAACAATTTCACACAACACCAATATGACACCACAAGAATAGCACCACATTTTATTAAGTATGAAAACTTGGTTCAAAGTTTATATTTACATCTGCATTGTATTTATTCCAATCAACATGTTTTGTAATTCACCCAGGCCCTGAAGATGACCCATATAAAGACATCGACAAAAAAATGAAAAAGGTGTTTAGAAAAACTACCTCAAACACACATCCTTAATGGCATTGACTGATCTTTTGAAGAGTATGTAAGTTTCTGCATAAAAACAGAGATATTGAACCCCATGCCTTCACACATGTGACATTTCAGAAAACAATATATGTTCAAGGCATTGAACATGTTTTTGCTAATATTAATCGCATTTTATTGCTTTATACAATTATTATTTTATTACCCTTATTTTGAACGCAAATGGATTAAAAAAAAGCTAAAATTCATCTTAATTCAAACTTACTGTAAAATTAGCAAAATCAGAAGATATATTTTATTTTTTTAAACTTACCTGGCATAATATACATGCCACGGACATCGAGCACTCTAGTACCACCAGGTATAATTAGGTTTTTTCCTATTTCCCTAAAATTGAAAACTTTTTTTTAACTGAACATTAAGACATAACCAATAAATATAATTTGTAATTACTTAATTAATCCATCTTCAATGAACACATCGGCATCCTGGATGCCATCAGCATTAACCACCTTCCCATGCTTTAAAAGCAATCGATTTTGTGAACTCTGCAATAAATCAAAAATATCAAGAATAAATCAGCTTTGACTAGGTTTTTGTTTAAATTATTTATTAACTGTACAATTAGACATGGACATAATGGCGGATAGGACAATAATGAAAGGTGATGAGTGTAGAAAACAAAATAAAGCTTTTTTTTTGTTGCTTGCACTATAATTATAAATTCAGCATTTAAGGCCAAGGATAAACGACCAGCAGGCCAAAATAATGGCCCTAAACATTACAGCCAATGTAGGTGTAGGTGTCAACATTTGGAGGTACTGAGGACAATGTGAAGATTAGAATTAGGAAAGCCAATTGTGTATTTATACAATTATATCCAATATGGATAAACGAAACCATCTACAGGCGGTTTCAACAAACGCTTTCAAACACTGTCAAGTCCATCCTGTTTTTTGGATCTGAGACTTAGAAAGCCACCAAAACTGTGGCAAGCATTCTCCAGGTTTTTATAAACCTCTGCCTGCAGTGGATTCTCGGAATATGGCGCTCTGAGCAAAGCAATGTAGAGCTCTGGAAAAGAATCGGTCAGCTTCCCATACATGTTGAACTATGTAAAATAAAATAGAAATGGATAGGACAGTTTTTTATATATAATAACATAATTGATTCAAATGTTTTCACCCTCCGACTGTATTGTGATTATATATACAATCATTTCTTAGAAATTTGTCTTCTCTTTCTTTACTAATAAATCATACTGGAAAAAATGTTCCAGTATTTTATTATGTGTATGAAAATGACCGCAAAAAATTGTAAGGTTACAAAGTTTATGCTTATTACAAACTCTGATAGTCCTAGTACTACCTTGAGTACAAATAAAAAGTTTTCAATATCTAATGTTTGGATATATACATTTACATAGCATAAGAGTGGTCTTTAGTTCTCTGCTTTTGAAATATATACATTAATATTCTTCTTCTTAAAGTGCCTTCTTCTTACAAAGATTGGCAATCATCAAGATAATTTTAACCATTCCCTCAAATTTCGTAACCCGAAATTTGCACCAGGCACTTTAATGAGCTACTGCCAAAGTTTGCTGTTAATTTATGTCATTTAAGAAAATTGTTGTTAAGTTTTTATTTCACACACACACACATGCGCGCGCAGCGGGAAATGAGATCGCTGACCAAATGGCTAAGGCGGCTTCCCAAAACAAAGATTTGCTATTTGCATATTCAAAGGTCTCTCTATCTGCAGTTAAGAGATGGCTGAATCAACACAGCTTGGCTAGGTGGGATGAAAATTGTTGTAACTCTATCCAGGGACAACTGACCAGGGAATTCTTTTCTGTCTCATGCCGTTTACAGATGAGCCACCTGCGAATGGACTACAGGCTTACTCAAATCCTGACAGGACATGGCAAATTGGCGGAGTATCTCTTTCGCTTTAATATTATGTGGATCACCTTCTTATGGAGTGCAATGGAGAGAGAGAGAGAGAGAGAGAGAGAGAGGAGAGAGAGAGAGAGAGAGGAGAGAGAGAGGAGAGAGAGAGGAGAGAGAGCAATCAATTTTCTATCTCTTAAATAATAAACAAAGTAGTTCTTGGTCTAAGATGTTGTAAATGATTTTTTTTCTAGAAAGCGATGTTCAGAAATATTTTTTGCAAATAACCTTAGAATGGTTGCTCCTAACTAAAAACCATTTGTACTGTTGAATTCAGCAACAAAAAAATCTTTCAAAGAATTTACATATATGGCTATCCTGCCATTTGAAGTAATAGTCAAGCCCTACACCCATCCCGAGTTAGATCAAAACTTTTTGGCCCATAAGACACTAGATAAATAAAATTTTATGTGTCAAGGGTTAGTACACAAAGTTTCTGAGAAGTTTTGTGCTCCCCCCCCGTTTTGCTATTACCCCTTCATATTTTGCGATTACATATACACAAAGTTTCTGAAAAGCTTTTTGCTTTTATTAATTAATTATAAATAAAAAACGTTTCTAAAATGTATTTCCATTATAAGCAAGTAACTTTTCAGAAAGGTACCCCCACCTTGATTTTGTGATTACAAGTACACAAAGTTTCTTTAAGTTTTTTGACCCCCAATTTATTGATCATAAGCACATTTCGTTTCTGGAATGTTTTTTCTATTATAAGCAAATAACATTTCTAAAAGGTCCTCCCCATTATGTGTGAATACACATACACAATGATAAGTTTATATGACCCCCCCTATTTAATGTTTCTAAAACGTTTTTCCATTACATATAAGAAAATAACTTTTTTGAAAGGACCCCTCCACCCCAGTTTTGTGATTATAAGTACAGAAAGTTTCTGAGATGTTTTTAATCAATTTTTGATTATAAGAAAATAACGTTCGGAATCCCCCCAGATTTTGTGATTATAAGTTTCAGAGAAATTTTGTGATAACCTGTTTTTTTCGATTTTAAAGTAGAAGAAATCGTGTTTTTCCATTACATATAAGAATAATAACATTTCTGAACCGTCCCCCCCCCCTGTTTTGAGATTATAAGTACATAATTTCTGGCAAGTTTTTTGAACTCCAATTCATAGATTATAAGCAAATAACTTTACAGATACCTCTTCCCTCCCCCGTTGTGTGATTACATGTAAAAAAAGTTTCTGAGAAGTTTTTGCAACGAGTATTTTTTAATTTTAAAGTACAAATCATCTTTAAAAAGCTTTTCCGTTATAAGCAAATAACGTTTTCGAAGGGTCCTCCCACATTTTTGGTTTAAACTACACAAAAAATGTTTTGTACGTGGTTTTCGAATATATAAAGTAAGTTCCTGGATTCTTTCATGGTCGTTTCTGAAAAGTTTTCTCCCGATTTTTGATAAGTTCATAGTTATATAGAATTTTTTTTTCTTTTGTTTTTCGATTATAATCACATATCGTTTTCAAGAGGTTTTCCCTGATTTGTGAATCATTTTACCCCTTTTATTTGCCTCTTAGGGAAAAAAAAGGAGAGAGAATACACATGAGATGCAAACACGATACAGATAATGACTATTTACAAAACACTAAATGTATAATTAAATCGATAAAACCAATTGATAACGTATAGCAAGGGGAAAAGTTAATATATTAAAAAATTACTGTCGTCACCACATTGATCATTTATGATCATTTTTTAATTAAGTTCAGAACTCGAGCTATCTACGGTACAGTTTGTTTTGCCGGTCGTTGTACCCATCCCACTCTTCATTCTTTTACTTCCTGTTGAAAGGAATTGCGGGAAGATGGACCGTTGTTTTTGCATTTTTTTTCTTTATTTTTTTAATTAAAATTTTCCTTTTTGTGGTGTTTTTTAATTGTTTTGACGTATTTAAAGATGTTCGTGATATCTAAAGTTAATGAGTTAGTTAAACACCGGTTCTCTTTCGTCCTTGACACAAGCCAAGGAGAATCGAGTCGTTATTTACATCGGTTCGTGATAAATATGAATCACCCATCATTATCATTTATTTCTCTCTCTTTTATTTATTTGTTTTTTTCAGTCCACTACTTATTTTTAAAGCTTATACGAATATGAAACTTTCTTTTTTTTTCTCCTCCAGTGGTGTTCGGTTACACCCAAAGGAATATTTATGTTATAAAATCCCCACCGGTTATTGTTTCGTTAAAGTTCAATTGCCTGATACTCGAGGTTTTTTTTATCAAGTTTGTTTAAATTTAAACGATGAAAAAGGCCCATTTGATCGTGAATGCTTTAATTGGTAATTTATGAGAAGAGAAAGGTAACTGTGCTATTAATTGAGTGAAAGAGGAAGTCAGACGTGCCCTTAATTAATAAAGAGTGTTTACTAATTACACCGACTCTCTTCTAAACTA
Organism: Cimex lectularius; assembly: GCF_000648675.2. Classification (NCBI taxonomy): domain Eukaryota; kingdom Metazoa; phylum Arthropoda; class Insecta; order Hemiptera; family Cimicidae; genus Cimex; species Cimex lectularius. The sequence continues at coordinate 954,920 of NW_019392733.1, forward strand.
AAAAACTCTCTTGGAAAACTAGAAAACTCTATTATAGACGGAGGGAAATAGTTGAATATATTGGCAATGGTGAAATAGTTATACTCTATGGGAAACTAGACTGCAATGCAGTCTAATTTGACTCAGATGATGTTTAAATCGCTTCTTTTAACTTTCTTTTTTTTCGCCTGAGAACCTAAGAACCGGTGTTGCAAACGCCAAGAAGGTCGAAGAAACTATTTAATTGCCACAGAGAAAGTTTTTGAAAAGAAGAAAGTTTTTTACCATTTGAGATTATGTTACATGTAAGCATCGTTTCTGAAAAAAAATGTTCTTTCTATAATTTCTATTTGATACATCATACATGGAAATATATATAAACTCACTTGTATCGTTCCCAAAAGGTTTTCTATTTCTCACCATTTTTTAAATAAAATGTTATCATATTTAAGAAAGATTTTTTTATAATTTATACATACACACACGTGTACATGATAGCTGTTGTACTTTTAAAAGAATTTGAACATAAATATATTTTTTCTTATTTACTTCCACTGAAAGCTTGTAATAATGTTTTAAGCAACTTTCAGTGTTTCCTTTATATATGTGCTGGATGAAGTATTTAAAAAAATAGACATAGAGAAACTGTGATGCCGATCTTATGCGGGGAACTCACTATGTACGTAAACGTGATTTTCGATATTGCTAACTGGTCCATGATTATAAAAACAAATAAAGAATTATAATGTCTACTAAATCTATACCTAATGTTATCATATTTATATAAGAGGAAGATGGAGAGAGGGAGAGGAGGAGAGACGGGAAAGAGAAAAAGAGTGAGAGATTCAAACTGAGAGTGAGTGAGTGAGTGAGTGAGTGAGTGAGTGAGTGAGTGAGTGAGTGAGTGAGAGAGAGAGTGAGAGAGAGAGAGAGTGAGAGAGAGAGAGAGTGANGAGTGAGTGAGTGAGAGAGAGAGAGAAAGATTGAAAATGAGAGACTGAAAGTGAGAGAGAGCGAGAAAGAGAATGAGTGAGTTCGTCAGAGATTGTTTAATGAATGCTTTATTTATTTATAGTCGCAGTGATTTAGTCCAATTTTTCTACTCTTACATCCAACGACTTTTTACAATGATCGAAACCAAATATAAAATACTATGTTTTGTTTACATCTTACATTTATTACATTTATAAATTTTAAAATAAATTAATAAAAAATATTCACATAATTTAATTAACAAAAATAAAGCTATTGAATTCAGTCTTAAAAATAAAGTAATAAGTAGTAATGCAATAGAGAAAATAATAAATATTGTGCTTATGTTTATTTTATTTTTTATTTAATGTTTTTATATTATTAAAATGATTATATTATGTTGTTCATATATCAGTAAGATAACTATTTTTAAATCTTGTTTACCATATATTTTTTTAATCATTAGTCATTATATAAATTATTATATAATACAACGCTTTCTATTTGCATTAAATGATTTTGCACACGCTTCAGATTTGTGGCAAGGAACAGTAAGTCGAAAATAATTACTTCTAAGATCAGTATTACATACATCTTTTACTAATTGTTTAAAAAAAATATATTGGTTCTTCACATAGAAAACTTTTTTGTACAATACTTATAATTGAATAAGTTTTTAGTTCTTCAATTTATAATACATTAAAAACTTTAAATTTATCATCTATTCCACCATCCGTTTTTATGTTTAATTTAAATATATTACATTTATTTTGTAGTTTCTGTAATGTTTTATTCAGTGGGGTAGTAATGCCAGACTTTTATGAGTGTTAGGAAGAGTGTTTTTTTTATCTATATATATTTTTATCTATATACGTTAAAACTTTGTTGACAGATATTTTTTCATCCTTGAATTTAATGTGCAGTATTTAGTGACCATCAATTAATGATTATTTGGAGATCTGGAGATCGTGAGATTTATACAACTTCGTTTTCACATCTTAAATGTATTTGTATAATCCAAACAATGTTTGTAAATCCCAGGCCCTGAAGATGATCTAAATAAAGATCGAAACGTTGGCACAATAAAGAAAATGTTTTTCTAAACCTACATCTCACGATCAAACAATAATCTTAAAATTAATACCTGCTCATTCCAATGTAACTTGTTACATCACTTGCACCTAACATTTTAATTTTTGTACAGTAAGGAATATTATTCTTAATTTTTATTTTTGGCAATTCTTTAAGATTAAATTTACTTTTTATTTAAATATTTCATTATACTAAATTTAATAAAATAAATATAATAGATTTTCCTCTGTTTTTCATTCATTTTTCTAATCATTGCACGCTTAGAAATGAAATTTCCTCCGTTATTTACAGATGGGTCAAATATTCCAGATTATCAAAAACTTTCGTATTCCAGATTTAGCTAAATGACCGTATAATATCGTTCCTGAGATGTCCCACTCTTGCATACATGTGTGTACGTATCTTTCTCACAATAAATTTTAAAAAATGAGGTTTTACCCTGTTTTTCACTAATTTATCTAAACATTGCAATCTTAAAAATGGAATTTCTTTCGTTATTTTACAGAGGGGTCAAATATTCCAGATAATGAAAAGCTTTCGTTTTCCCGATTAGCTAAATGACCGTACAACATCGTTCCTGAGACGTTGTACCTTTCTTACGTACATATGTGTATGTATCGTTCTCAAAATAAATTTTAAAAAATGGGGTTTTCCTCTGTTTTTTGTTAATTTTTCTAATCATTGCAAGCTTAAAAATGAAATTTTCGGTCTTTTTGAATGACCTGCATGGGGCACTGGTAGGAGGAATACTGATAAAATATAACGCAAGGGACATTTGGCATAAACTGTATCTAGTGAAATCACATATTAAAGAACGATATACCCCAATCGTTGATAAGTTTTAAGTACATAAGAGGTTCAAAGTCCACACTTTGTTACGGAGCGCAGGTGTGGGGGGGGGTTTAATGCCTACAAAAAAATTAGAAAAAGTACAACCTTTCTTTTTTTTAAAGTTATTCGCTGTACCATCTAATACACCGAATTATATACCACTTTTGGAAACAGGACGAGCGCCGATATTTCAATTTTCATTGGGACTCCACCTCGAATATGTGTTGCAGGTTCTAAATGGCCCCGAAGATAGACTTAAGCGGTGTTTTGCAAATAAAATTATTGATTAAAAAAAGTATAAACAATAAGAACAGCAATCCTCCCAATATACCTTACATCTAATGTTATTTGATATTGCTTTGTCTATTTCATGTTATTGTTACTATGTCATTATTGTTAGTAGATTGTTTAAAAAAATGAATATTTTGTTTGAATGAAAAGATTTGTTATTAGGGACATTAAAACATTAACGATTTTACTTGCAAGCTAATGTAAGTCCACGTGTTTCATATTATTTATTTGTTAATACTCTTATTTATTTGTTAATACTCTTATTTAAGAAAATTAAAACATAGATAAATTATTGTTATTATTATTAATTTATTTATTTTAATTAAATAACTTATTACTTATGGTAAAACTTGCACGATTTTACTTGTAAGTTAAAAACGAAGTATACCTACAAAGTGAATATAGTATATATCGTTATAATAACTATCATTTTCTTCTGTTTTTATTTACGATGTATGTACAATTATCAGATGAAAAACCACCAACCCGGATTATCGTTTGTAAATTTAATTGTAAAAACGAAAATGTAAGTTCAATAAATTTACTTTTTCTTCTTCTTCTTCTACAGCCGGTCAGAAAAGTGCCTTTTATCAAACAAATCAAAATATATCACTCACAATATATCTTATCAGTAACAACAAAGGATAGGTAAAGAAAAGAGATTTAGAAACGATATGTACATATACTCAATAAAGTAGAAAAAACGGCAAGAGATAAGCGAAAACTTTAAGCTTCCGATGAACAATTTGTACGAGTATGAAATAATGAAGGAACTGCAACATGTACACATCAAGGGAAAAATAGAATTTACATCCTAAAAAGAAAGGGTGATAAAGTAATATTGAGTCACCAACCTACTTGTAAATAACAAAGAATAAGTAATTGAACGTTGTTATTGTAAGAAAAAGTCAAATTCTGTTTCATTGAAAAAATAAACGTCTCAATTAACATAGTCACCGCTTCCTCGTTTTACTCGGTTGTTTTACTGAATTTAATAAAATTAGGTGATTCTTAGGACGTTCTCCAGTTATCTGCGTTATCATTAGCGAACCAACCGAAAATTCCTTCTTTATTTTACACATGCGACAAATGTTCCAGATAAACAGCTTCGTTGTTCCTATTACAGCTATGACACGACTATATCGTTTATGAGATTGTTTTCCCACTTTTCTGAAGAGGCTTTCCTCTGTTTTACATTTTTCTGATCATTGCACTCTTAAAAATGAAATTTCCTCCGTTATTTACTTGATGGATCAAATATTCCAGACAATGAAAAGCTTTCCAGATTTAGCTAAATGACCGTTTAATATCGTTCTTGAGATGTCCCACTCTTACATACATATGTGCATGTATCATTCTTAAAATAAATTTTAAAAAAGAGGTTTTCTTTTGTTTTCCATTAATTATTCTAATCATTGCTCGCTTAGAAATGAAATTTCCTCCGTTGTTTTCTGATGGGTAGATAATCAAAAGCTTTCGTTTTCCAGATTTAGCTAAAAGACCGAATAACATTGTTCCTTAGATGTTATCCAACTCTTACATACATGTGTATGTACATACGTATATTTCTTTTTAAAAAAAGTTTTCCTTTGTTTAATCATTAATTTTTCTAATTATTGCTCCCTTACAATGAAATTTCCTCAGTTATTTACTGATGGGCCAAATATTCCAGATAATGAAAAGCAATTAATTAAGGTTTTTAGTTGAGATAATTGTAATATATTAATTGGTCAAGCGGACCACGAAATTAGTGGATATAATGAAAAGCTTTCGTTTTCCAGATTAAGCTAAATGACCGTTTAATATCGTTCTTGAGATGTCCCACTCTTAAATACATATGTGCATTATCATTCTTAAAATAAATTAAAAAAGAGGTTTTCCTTTGTTTTTCATTAATTTTTCTAATCATTGCTCGCTTAGAAATAAAATTTCCTCCGTTGTTTTCTGATGGGTCAAATATTCCAGAAAATCAAAAGCTTTCGTTTTTCAGATTTGGCTAAATGACCGTTTAATATTGTTCTTGAGATGTCCCACTCTTACATACATATGGTGCATGTATCATTCTTAAAAAAATTTTAAAAAAGAGGTTTTCCTTTGTTTTTCATTAATTTTTCTAATCATTGCTCGCTTAGAAATGAAATTTCCTCCGTTGTATTCTGATGGGTCAAATATTCCAGATAATCAAAAGCTTTCGTTTTTCAGATTTAGCTAAATGGCCGTTTAATATCGTTCTTGAGATGTCCCACTCTTACATACATATGGTGCATGTATCATTCTTAAAATAAATTTTAAAAAAGAGGTTTTCCTTTGCTTTTCATTAATTTTTTTAATCACTGCACGTAACTACCGTATATCGTTCCTGAGATGTGTCTCCTAATTACTATATAACGTTATCGTATTTGAAAAGGGTTTTCTCTCGGTGATTATAGACAAGTTACGGCCAGATCTTTTCAGAGATGTTTTTTTCTTTTCCTCTCTTCCTTCTGAACAAACCCATGTGCACGTTGTCAGTTAGGAGTGGCCCATCAAGGAAATCGACCATCGGAAAAGGGCCTATCCTTTCCCGGCAGACAATGGTATGATGTGCCGAAAAGGAAACCAGTGGATCGTTCAGAGAATTTCAATGAACGTGCAGTAAGCCTTTTTCCGTTTATGCCAACGTTTGGACCGGATTAAGTTTTCATCATCGCGCCGGTTTTATAATCCCCAAAGGGAACAACAAGAGAATAAACTGAAGACGGTTAAGGGGGGAGGGAAGGTCTTATTAAGGAGATTGGTTGGTAAACAAACCCTTCGGATTGCGACGCGGCGGATAAAAGGGTTGAGGGGGCGGGTGGGTCATCGTCCTGGCACAACGGAAAAGATGGAAATCAATTGAATAACAGACGCAATAAGAAAGATCGATAAAAAAAAAACCTACCTGGAGGTGGATGGGTACTTTTTTCACCGGGGTGCTCATCTCGGCTGAGGTGCTACGTTCCCCGAGGTTCGAGGCTGAAGGCGAACGCGAATTTCGGATGGAGGATGAAAAAGTGACGTTTTTCCGCTGATTTTATTTTCTCAGGGCGGAAAGCTTCGTCGATAAACCGAGTTTCTTCTGTTGGTCGGCTGAGACGGTCCGTACGCTTCTGCCAGCCGAGGCGACACAAACTGCAATCCGATTCTGATTATTGCCGAGGGCCGGTTCGATAGATGGATCCGCTCTGATAGGCGACTGGTGTATGAGAGCCGATAGGAAAATGGCGCCTCGCATGCGAAGATGTAGGGAGACGGGAAACCGCCGGGCGGTGGTGGGGCCGTGGAGAGGGAGACGGCACGACACTCCGCCGCACGGAACGCCCGAACGCCACCCTCCCCCCCGACCAAAACAACCTTTTTTGTTTAATAATTGTAACTTTTTCTTTTTTGGTCAATCGGGTTTTCACGCTTTGGTCCCCTTATTTGCAAAAGGGGGGAAATTGGACCCCTTTTGGCGACCGTTGCTAAGAGGGTGTGTCCGCTCGACCCATTCGACAACTGGCAGATGGCACGCATCCGGTTCACGCGTACATCTAAAACATTGGTGCAAATGAAAAAACTCGTCGCCCTTGATAATTAACGACTTTTTTAGTTGAACATTTTGATATTTAAAACAAAAACACCTGTCGGTCAAGTTATCTTGTTAAATCAACAAAATCGCCACATCAAACTTTTCATTGAGAAAACCATCATTCCAAGCTAAATTGTAACGACCCAATACCCACTGAACTACAGTCAAAAAAGCAAACTTGCAATTACACAAAAATAATCCTTCATAGTTTTTCCCCATTTAGGTCTATATCCATGTCTCTCTTCTTTTTTTATGTATTTTATTTCACTTTTATTTAGCATTTGTATTTTAGCACTAGCATTACCATTTTGATTTATTTTTGATGACCTGCCTATAATACCCATGGTTATAGTTTTCAACTAGATAAATGGTATCTCAGTAGAACTTCATTGATTACGATATTGCCACTGCGCAAAGTTTTTATTTGGTGTCTGTTTACACACTTAAGCTTCATTTCTCTTTCATAATAAAAGTGATGCTTTCATCTGAACCAAGAAACATAGTACTGGAAACAATTAAGTCTTCTCATTGCTTTGCTCATTGGAAATTTTTATCCAACAAATATCTTCCTTCTTATTGACCCTTGAAAACATTTGTAATTGGCATGTTCATTTTTCGGCTCTCTTCTCCAAAATTACCTCACAGCATCCAGAAGATGGCGTACTATGGGTTGAAACATTTACACACTGGTCTCTTCACAAGGAATTAAAAGCTTCACCCATGTTTGATTTCAAGAAGCCTAATTTCGTCGGTCTTTCAACTTCAAATTCCGCGAACTAGGATGGACTTTTAAGCTGAGATGTGAGGTTTTACATTAAATGTGGGAGTGGACTATGGTAGCCCAATTGTAATCTGATTATTACTGTTAGTACTTTAGTAGCCCTCTTGGTACAATAATAGTCGAGAACTAGGGCTTGGCAACTTCTGATTGCTTTATAGTTCCCAAGAATGTAAAATACATACAAGCTTCAACATAATATCGACACTTATTATTAAAGACATTTAAAACAAAAGGTTGCGCAAGAGCAACAAAATAATATTTTTCTATTATGATTTATATTTTATTAAAATTATTACTGCATCCCTAATCCAGAATATACTAGTGATATCCTGACGGTCAATTCATCCTTCTTTCGTTAAAAATTAATTAATTATAATACACATTTACCAACACTATGTAAATTATCAAGTTGAATGTTGGTTAAAATGCAGAAAATCACTTAAGCTTTCAAGATTAACATTTAAGTCTGATGGGATTATTTATAGAAATTTTAATTTAAGAAAGAAAAATCCGTGCAACATTTGAAAAATTTGCTCCTTCTAGCATTTAATTTTTCTAGAAATTAAATTTTACATATTTTGATATTTTTATAATTACAGCTGTTTTAGTTCTTCTCTTATTTGTATGTATAATCTCACTTATAATTATAAGAAAAGAAATAAGTTTTAAATATCAGGAGCATGTTTTGTACCATCCACCACCCCGCCGAACCTAAGGAGACTCTACACTGATAGACCATGACAAATCATAAACTTGGGGGTGAAATAGAAAAGAGGGAAGTGTTTGAGCTTTTCATCTTCCTCAGGCCTTGCCTTAATTAAGGTTAAGGTTAGCTTAAGGTGAAGCTTGAGGAGGGTATGGGGCTTTATTTTCCTTGAGTTTAATTTACACTAAGCTGTGATGAGTCTCACCTTGCTGGTTCCTCTTTACTGTTTTGATTAAGCCAATTAAAAGTTAATAAAGAACTTATAATTTGCACCTAAATAATATTTTTAAAAAAACCTAATAAACATTTAAGCAGGATTGCACTTTTACACATAAGCTGTCAAATTTTTAAAAACAATAAAAATTTTGTTTTAAAATGCATTACTCATTGGATTTTCTGGGGGAAGGAAGTCAACTACCAGTTTTAAATACAAAATGACAAATGTGTTTAAAACAATATTAATTTATTGTATTTGTAATAGGGAGGGACACAATAATATTTTCATCTGAATTGAATGAGTATAACTAGACCACCACCTAATATATCATGCACCTAAAACGGCCAATATACGGTTAATTTATTTATATATCATTTATTGCTTCATTTATTAGTTTTTTCAATATATAGGGAATTTAATATATTAATTGGTATATATAAATATACTCTCTTGTGTCATTTAAATTCATAATTACAATATCGTTCCTATTTATCACTAGCGACAATTTTAAATTCGTTCAATTTCCTATTCAATTGAACGACTCTAAACACAAACATTGATTACATTTTGATCAAAATATGATCATGCAACTACTTTTTTTATATAATGGTAAGAACATCGTGTTTTTTAATGTTATTATTGTCCTTTCCACTTGAATTTTATTAACATTCGTGGGTATAACCCACTTGAAGAGATAAAACTTTTTTTCCCCATATTATATACCTCATCTATTTCTTGTATATATTTAATATATCTGATTAATGCAGATTTCTATATCAGATTAGGATGTAATTTTACATTTAATCAATGTTGCCTGATTTATTTTTCCCTCGTGAAAATACAAATTTCACCATAGTTTAGATGTGATCAAAAAATGATCAAGAACAGATATTTTGTAATTAACGATCCGAAATGAATCATGATTTTACCGATATTCGGCACAGTTTAAGGGGATTAGAAAAAAAAGGGGCTTTATTAAATCCATCAGATGAGTCAAATTATTTATTTAAGTACTAATATTGCATGTTGCACCCGTAACATTATAACATCCTGAGATGTTCTATAAATTCTAAGCCTGTATAAGATGAAATATTTTATGGTTAGTGCAATTTTTGATCACATCTCGTACTATACATTTTACAATTCAAAACATTTTTTTTTAAATTTTCAACATTCTCATAACATTAAAGCTAAATACGTCAACTATGTGAGGAAGTAGTTTTTAGTTAAGAATAGCTTTAAAAGTCATCTTAAAATAAATATATTAATAAATTTATTGATTAATTATAAATATTTAGTACACAGATGTTCACAGTGTAGGATTACATTGTTTAATTTTGGGAGAATTCTTGAGTTAGAATAAAATTTTAGATACAAATAATACTCAATGACACTTGTATACTTTTGATTTTTCTAAAATTTTTAATATGTCTAAAAAGGGCGATTCACAGATAATTCCGCTTACAGAATATTTAATCCAAATCACTTTTTTTATTTGTATTTTATTTAAATAATCAAATTTCATAGCTTTTTAGTTATTAACCATTGAGATTAACATAAAATTTTGGTTTACACTTTTTTTTGCAAATAATTTAAATAAATATTAAAGTAACAAGCATTAAGTAGTTTCTAATCATTGAGCTAGAATATAAAGTAAAAAAAAATTCTGTAAAATAATTTTGTAATGGCAATTTAATCTAACAGTTATCAATTTATTACCATTTAAGTTGTTTAAATTATTGAACATTAACTAAAAGAGCGTTTATCACTTCAATGATTTGCTCGCATTGTTAAAAAAAAATAAAATAAATAATGTTATTTCTGTACTTGCAAATGTAAAGTTGAACATGATGCCTAGGTACTTTATAAATACACTACTGACTATAAAGACATCTGACATTCTTCTAGAACGCCATAAATGTCTTCATTTCTAGGCTACTTATATTTAATGGGCAAATTTGTTTATATCATTAATCCATTTCATCCTTTTTATAACTGTTATAAACAACCGAATGAATTAAAAAAAAATAAATTAAGAAACCAGTCCACATAAAATTGAGAAATTGTTAATGAGATTAAGAAGAAAAAATAGCTTTAAAGTTGTGGTAATATCACAGAACTAAGATTAAACAAAATACAAAGATACAAAACTTTCTACTAACTTATAAAGGATATTAAAAATAAAGAGTTGAAAATTCAGTTTGCACACTGAAAAAAATTATGATTTACAAATCTGGGGATAATTATTACAAAATCACAGTAAATGTATAAATTTATGGCATGCACAGTTAGGTATTCCTAAAAACTAACACAAGTCAGTCTTGCATGCCAAACTAACATTGTTTACAATGTTGTGTCTACAATGGTCACTATAGAAGATTAAAACAAAAGAAAAATCTTATACAAACAATATACAAATTTATTATTACATCTTCATTTCTAACAATATACACATACAAATCAAGACCAATACTTTCGGTAACTGAAGAAATTAATAATTTAACAGAGTTTATAAAATATTTCTTAATAAATATAAGAAAAAAATTTCTTATAAACATAACATGCCTAAACGAATAATAGGTAAAAATTATCGTACTGCAAGTAAATGCTTACTTTACATGGAATAATTTCTTCACATCATGAGGAATAAATTAAAAAAAAAAAAATTAAATATAGAAATCGTCATGGACTTATGAAGTAACTTCATGCGCCTAACTCATATTTGGTAGATATTAGTTAGGTTTTTATTTTATTTTAATAAACATGTAGACTGGTTTTATTATGTTTTACTTCACATTAAGACATTTCCATTAGCCAAATAAAAATATAATGCTTTTTCTAATGAACTTATTGACACTAAATTGTGCATTGAAATTTAATGAAACTAACAATATTGTAAAAACCAATTAAATCCCTATCCCTGTCTTTAGGCAAAATATAATTAGAGGACACTTAAACTGAACACCAAGTGGATTTATTTCACACAGGAAGCATAGCATTTGTACTCGATCCTTTTTAATCTGTATCAGCTTTCATTCCACGAACTTCACCTTGATTTCGTTGCTGTAAAAAAATTATCAATAAAATTAATTAAAACAATAAAACATATTTTATTTTTCTATGTCATTTTCATTTTACCCTATCTAGTTCTTCTTTGGTTCTCTCTTCAATTGCTCTAATATCTTCCATTGTTAGCCCATACCATCGATCGATCCAGCAAAATACTTGTCTATAGTTATAAATCAATAAAAAAGGTTATCAGTGAGGCATGTTACAATAGAATTATTTTGTTTGTGAAGGTCAAAATAATAATTCACAGTTAAATTTGAATGTGCCAACGAGCAGTGATTAATATTTTAATAATTTTTCAATTTAGTAGAATAGAAAATCAATCGGACTACCAGTAAAAATATTTCAGTCATTCAAATAAAGTTTTTTCTCTCTATTAATTGCTTTAAGATTTCTAATGTTAGCCTATACCAGGGGTGCTCAAACGGTCGATCGCGACTATCAATCAATCCAGCAAAATATTTGTCTATAGGAATACAGTGTAATTTCCCTTAATGGACACATCTTTGAAACACTTAACTAGAACGGACAATGATTCCCTGATGTCTTGTTTTTAGGTTTGAGGGGTTGAATAAAGAATTTTAAAAATCAAGATCTATTGTGGAACCCCTATAAAAAGGATATGTGCATAGGGAAATTTTTTTCTATAATTCCCTATTGGTGGCATATAATAGATCAAAGGAAGAAGGGGAAAAACAAAAGGAGGCTTGCCTTAAAACATACCAAGCTTGGATATCTGAGGGGAATTCTCCGTCTGCTTTCGCCAAACTTGGATCCCCAGTTCATCATAGATCTGCCATTTGGACTGCACTTCAGTCACGTTCCACCTGATTTGACGTTTTGACAGAGTACGTGAGGTGCTCATTTTAATAACCATTTCTTGTACATTTTTCCCTAATAAATTTTTCAATGAACAAGAATTGTGCCCCCTCCTAAGATATTTTTTCTCTCTTGCGGCCACACAAAAGATAAAGGCATTATTCTGTGGTTTTGTCAATTTTGATTGGCCGTCTGTCTATATTTATAAAACTTTTGCTCCTTTTTGGCCTCTTTATATCATAAGTTGATCATTAAAACTCTTACTTAATAATATCCATAAGAAGCCATAAGAAGTGCTCAAAATTTTTCCTATATTATAGAGGTAACTCACAGTGCTTCCTTATCATACGATATTATGTCATTAAGTGGTAGCAGAGCTGTAACGACTAGCCCTCTAATTTCATGTCCCAAAGGCAGCCATATTTTTCTTGAAACACAATAAGTTGCAAACTTCAGAATATGATTCTTCAGTTAGCCCAAAATGTACACATGTAATAAAATCTTGCACACGGATTCTATCGTGCCCTTTTATCCCTATACCAACCTACTCCCTTCCATCTTTGATCCATCTGTGTACCATATTAGAGCCTTTTCCTGAAACTTGGGGCTAAGTTTCTTTCAAAGTTCAGTTTTTCTCTCACTTTGTCAGTTACTGTTAAAGCTGTTTCCTTTGCTGTAGTGAGGTGCCCTTGATTAAGACACCATTTTCTTAATAGTTTGTTCACAACCGGACAAGGACAGCTTGTCCATTTTGTAAATATTCTGATTCTAAAACCCAAAGCTGACAGCATCCTCCAGAAAATGAATGTTTTCTCAGAAACACCATTTCTTCTGTTTGCTTTGTTTTCAAATATTCCTAGATTTTGATTATGCCACAGTGTAAACATATTTAAGTACTTCTTTCAGTGTGTTTGCCACTTGAAAATATCAATATAATTAGAGTAAAAGTGAAAAACTAAGTGTGTGAGACATGGCTGTGAGACATGGCTGCGAAGTTTTCGATGGGGAAGTCTGATGGCAAGTGAAATTCTAAAGAATAAAAAGAAACTTTTAGATAAATTTTATGAATTCGGAAATCACCAATACCACATATTTTTTCCTAAAACGTCTGGTTCGGGCATAGGTCAGGATGTATTTGAATGTTTTTGCTGTGCTCAGGCTTGTAAAATACCACTGTTTCAGAGCACTTCTGGATAAAACTATGCAGTTAAAAAATGAGTGAGAGGAAAAGTTTCAAAGGAATGTTTAACTTTACTCTTATGCAAAATTATGCTCGCTGAAATTTAAATTTGAAAAACCCTCTGGTCAGAGAAAAGGCTAAAAATCAATGCTGTTTCAAAGGTGTCGATATTTTGGTAATCACAACTGTGGCCCATCTTTGTAATGCTGAACATTTTTTTTTCACTCTTATCCTAAAAGCGGACACTATTTCATTTGCCAAGTGTGTCCATTATAGGGAAGTTTCACTGTAAATAAATAAAAGTGATTTTTTACTGAGGCATTACTTAAAATTGTTTTGTTAAATAAGGTCAAAATAATCCATTCAAATTTGAATCTGCCAAAGAGCCAGTGATTCAAAATGTTAATACATTTTCATTCCAAAGTAATTTAGAAGAATAGAAAAACATGTTGACAGTAGCAAAATATTTCAGTCATTCAAACTAACAATGAGAGCTTTTCTCTCCCTAATAATTGGGATATAAAATATGGGAGATTTATGGGCGGACAAACAGCTTAGGTCATCACCAGCCCTCTGTATATTTTTTCTTGTTTTTTTTTCCATGCATATTTTTTTATTTATTGATATATATTTATATATGTTTTATATCAATGTACATATTATGATATATATTTTAACTGTAACAATTTGAGAGCCTCGATACTGACTGCTTTTTCTGTTTTTGTTTGTAATCATAACTGTAAAGAATATATAAATTTATATACAAATAAATATACAGATCTGATGACCCACCAGAGCTCTGTGGCTGACGGAACCCGCCACCTCGCCCAAAGGCGGAACCTGAGTAGAGTAGCATGCCATGGCAAAGCAAACCCTGGAAGGACACCAGGAATTCTCTTTGAGAGACAAGGTGTCCCACTCAGGAACTATCAAACCAATTACTGTAATTATGTACAAATTTTATAAATATATTATACCTGTGAAAAATAGTAAATAACCGTCGTTCAGACTTATGAATAAAACTTTCTATACGAGACTGAAGTCCAAACCATTTGAACTCTACAGTGACCAATTTATAACAAGTCATGACAGGTTCAACCTAAAAATAAAAAATTATAAATAATTAAAATAAAAGACAAAATTAAACCGTCTACATCACTTGTTTTGTTAAATCAAGGCTCACATTTTCCTGCCAGTTTCCGACGAGTGGGCCACGGCCAGTTTTTTCAGATTGAAATTTAGCGGGATCTTCATCTGGTTTATAGTCCGCAGGACTGACAGGATCATTACCAACGTCGACTTTGATCACTTCACGAACTTTCAGTTTTTCAGGTGGGAGCTCATGTACCTTACAGTACGAATAAAAAAGATTAAATAATAAGATAATAAACTTCACACAGAAAGAATGATTTGGAAGGAATCAGATGTAATTTAAAACCGTAAACCCAATTTAAAAAACGTGTGTAGTATTTAGTAACTACAAACAATAACTTTTTTTAAAACGTCCTTTTTAAAGATGATTTTGTATACATTTGTAAATTAATGAACACAAGTTTAATTAATATATGAAATCAATATATTAGGTTTGTTCCAACACATAATCACAAACCAGTTGCCAAAATGTGTCCCAAACTTTTTATAAATGATAGTTCAACTCAGAGATTTGTTGTTTACAACGATCCGGATTTCAAGCATTAACCGCTCATAATTAGGTTGTCTTTCTACATGTCTACACGAGTTATAAAAGTGAACCCACTGATTCACTGCCAACGCGACATGATGTTCCATTGAGAACTGGTTTTTAATGCCTCAACAAATAATAAGAGCCTTTTAAGCCTTTAAACAAATAATTTATTTGTTCACAAATAAATGCATATACACATCTACATATTTTATTTCATACATAAATCCAGTCGCTAGTGAATAAGAACTTTGCAATTTAACGAGAGTGAAAGAGCTAGGAAATGTCTCTGATTGCCAGGTCACTAGTCAAAATACCTGGGCTGTTTTGACGGTCAAAAATCAGTCACAAATCTAACCTGAAAACGTATTGGAACAACCGATAGATAGTTTGAGTTGAGTTTGTAATAGCATGATGGAATTCCCAAATTCAACTGCGCATGCCCAACCAGTTTTTTGCTGATGGTTTGATTGTGTGATGGAACAAATCTATAATGTATTATTATAAATAATAATTATAGCTTATAATGGTTAAACAATTTTGTTTAATGAATACTGTGAAACAATTCAAAAACTAAATCTTTTTTTTTTTTTTTTTTTAAATAAGAAATTTAATGAAAATGATGGATTCTTAAACTATACAAAAGAATGGAGATGAGTACTCCATATTTCAATACGTACTTCAGTGTTAGAAAAAATATATTCCAAAGAGTCTAAAACAATTACGGTTTACGATTTTGTTGACGGTTTGTATTTAATTAGATTCCTTCATGTTATTTTCATACTTCATAGAATTTCCTGCATTTGATTATTTTACCTATTTAGCATTAATGTCAATCTCTGAAA
Source organism: Cimex lectularius (assembly GCF_000648675.2). Taxonomy (NCBI): domain Eukaryota; kingdom Metazoa; phylum Arthropoda; class Insecta; order Hemiptera; family Cimicidae; genus Cimex; species Cimex lectularius. The sequence continues at coordinate 970,972 of NW_019392733.1, forward strand.
AGATTTTATTTGCCATGCAAATAATGAATAAAAAAATAAAAATAGGCTTAAAATAAATTGCATGCAAGTGTACATGAATAAGAAGAAGAAGAAGAAGAAGAAAAATAACTTTATTCTGGGACTGGTGTCCCCTTAGAAGAATTTACATGAAACAAAATATAATAACCTTCTATGAAGTCACATAATTTAAAAAAAAAAAAGGAAAAAAAAAAGATAGATAGAAATCGTGGCACAATGTATGCCAGTAAGGCGGGCCAGAAGAGAAAATTACGAGGTATATTAAACAAAGACAAAAATAATAAATGTTATCGTGAGGTCTCTGCTTGGAGGGAGAGGAGGTGATTATAAAGATGGGATTTAAATGAGGAGAAGGAGGCAGCGTGACGAATAGATAGGGGAAGGGAGTTCCAGAGTTTAGGGGCTCGGATCAGAAAGGATCTTTCGAAGGTATGGGTTGTATGTTGCGGAAGGATAAGGTCGATTGGGGATGAGCGGGTGAGTTGAATTGGAGGGATTGGATGATATAAGGAGGACGACGAGTGTGGATGGACTGGAAAAGAAAGCAACCTAGGAAATACTGGGCACGGAAGGAGGGGAATAGCCAGGAAAGTTGGAAATACAACCCCGACACCCGGGATCCCCGAGGGGTGCCGTACACAAATCTTACGTTAATAAGCGGACATGCTGACAGTTAGTCACATTAACACACAACTACAAATAATAAAAAGGAACTCCATTAGTCTGTTTAATAACAACTAATTTAATAATTACTGCACTATTCCAAACTTCATTAGAATTTAAATTAAAAATTGTGAGTGTGAATGATTTTAAGAACTGATTGTGTTGGGGGCTGAAATGAACTAGCTGTTGATAGCCTCTGGAGCCCAACCTCGACTGGATGGACAAGAATGAGTTCTGATCCTGGACTGCCAACAACCAGGGCGAAAAGAAATTAAAAAACACAAGAACTCAACACGTTCTATCATAAAATTCATGGTTGACGTTGGTTATGTTCAGGAGCCACTGCTTACACGGCTTTCTTTTCGGTTTTCCTTATGTACAAACAAGTAGTGTAACAGAAAGATTTTTGAGAGGAAGTGAACAATTCATCAAAAGACTGGATTGGAGCGACTGGAGTAGTTGTGAATCCCCCATCTAATTTCAGGCACGACAATGAACTGATGCAGCTTGGCATGGTTCCATTGAATGGCTAGCTTAGGTGAGTGAGAGTGCGAATGAGCAACAACTCCAACAAGTTAGTTAAAGTCATTTTATGCACTACTGCAAGGTGAAGACTTTCAGAAGCTGGATTACATGCGAGAAGACCTGCCACTGGTCCAGAACATCAAGGCACAGAACAGCTCTGTTTAGTTTTGCAAGAAATCACATCAATTGGTCTGAGCAAGATTGGGCTAAAATCTTGTTTTTGGTTGAGTCCAAGTTTTGGTTGAGGTTTTATGACAGCCAAGAGAGGGTTCAGAGAACAGGAGAGCAACATATCCCCGATACATTTTCACTTTGTAGAAGCTATGGAAGTGGTGGTGTTATGGTTTGGGCAGACATTTCTATGAACATTCGCACAAACTTTCCCTTGGTTCCCTAACAGCTGCACAGTACATTGACGATGTGTTATCAGAATAAGTTATTTCTTATATGCCACTAATTGGTGTTTTGTTTTTATGCATGACAATGCTTGGCCCCACACAGCTAGGTTGGTGGTGATCGTTGGTGACTACTTAAAATGGGCTTCAATTCAATGTTTGTAGTGGCCAGCATGTAGTCCTGACTTAAACTCCACCAAACACCTTTGGGACGAGATGTCAAAGAGGGTAAAAATGATGTCAGAGAATTTGCAGGAATTAAGAATGGCGCTGTTGGGGGGGGGGGAGTATGAAAATATACCACAGCACTACATTCAAAACCTCATAAAATCCATGTGCAAGCGGTGATCATTGAAAGAGGAGAAAATACTCAGTACTTAAATGAATAATTTCTTATTTCCAGAGCAACATTTTTGGTAAAATTGTTTTACTCAGTTTAATTTTTTTATTTAGCTACATCGTTACGCAAAATACAAGGGTGGCCACTTACTTTGCCTCTCAGTGTATGTTAATTTTTTTTTTCTTTCTCAATACAACCAAGGCCCAGTGTTGTCAATAAAGCTTGAGCATTGCACTGTTTAGTTTTATACAATAACTATTGTATAACACAACACAGTATTCTTGCAATTATTTGTTAAAAAATAATTACATGTTACACTGATGTACAAAAAATGACATTTTTAAACATTTTTCAAAAAATTATTTACATATTTATATCAGTTTGGAAAAAACATGTTTTTAGTATTGTTAAGTGAAGAAATAAGGCCAAATTACGAATAAATAAGATAAAAATAATTTAGGCATGAAAAATGAAGTGAAGTGGCTCGGCACAGTTCCATCCGGGAGAGACCATGAACGGTGCAGTTCCTTGGTTCCATATAGAGAGTGTGCAGGAATACCACCTTATTTGAGAATTATGCCTGAGCATGGCAGCGAGTATTTGGGTCCCTGTTCCGAGGAAACAGGGATATTCTATTGTTTATAGTAATAATAGTTGTGAATACCTAGTTTGTGTTGAGTCAATATATTTGTTAGTGTGAATGTGTCATGTGAGAGGATCAATGACGGAATATCGAGTACCACTTCGAGCCTCAATTAGGTTGATGAAGGAATATCGTGAATTATGTGTAAATAGAAGTGAATGCATTTAAAAATGAACATAAGTACGAAAGGGTTTGGAATTATATACTTTGGGTGCTGAATTGACCAAGGTGTAGACAGCAACTCCCCCCCCCCACAGAACCCAACCATGTGGCTGGACGGATAAGACTAAGGGTCCCAGCACCCGGGGTGGGTGTTTCTCGAGTCGAGACAATGAATGGTCAGCTTAAGTGAGTGAAAGTGTGAATGGATTTAGATTTAGAAACCGATTGCATTGGAGGCTGACGTAACCTAAAAAACATAGCTGTTGGTAGCATCTGTAGCCCAACCCCCGAGGAGGCTGGATGGGATGGAAAAACCGAGGCCTGATTCCAGACTGCTTACACCCTGGGTGGGTGTTTCTCAAGTCGAGACTATGAATGACCAGCTTAAGTGAGTGAAAGTGTGTATGGATTTATATTTAGAAACCGATTGTGTTGGAGGCTGACATAACCTAAAAAACATAGCTGTTAGTAGCATTTGTAGCCCAACCCCCGAGGAGGCTGGATGGGATGGAAAAACCGAGGTCTGATTCCAGACTGCTTACACCCTGTGGGTGGGTGATTCTAGAGGCCTGCTGCTAATTTATTGTAAATTAAAAAAGCTGGAATTGCCCGGGGACTACAAGAAGAGTAGGCTTAACTCTATGCTCACATGTATATGACATGTGAATGTGCAGATTTGATCTTATGTAATTCAGTTATCAGTAAATTAAAAATTTAATTTTTTTAAATAAATAAAACCAATTTCATTATTTCAGTGATATTTCTTTCTTATAATTATTTATTAATATTGAAAATCATCTGATGGTAGGCCTTATAGCTCAGTACTTGCTGTTATGACTACAATATAAATTACAACAAATATTTGTCAAGTTAAATTAAATCATTTGCCAGATTTTTAACTAAAACTTTCAATTTTCAAAATTTCTTTTATATTATTTGGGTCAATGACAACATTCCTACTCCATAGGATCTCAAGATTAGCAGGGTGCGAGATCATGTGGCTGATCGTATGACGGAAGCACCTCAGTGGGGCAAAATTGAAGCCCTAGACCTGTGAGGGATGTGGAGGTAGCGACACAACATCTGCATATCCCTCGGGTCATAAAAATAAACAATAAAACCGAAAGAAAAAAAAATTATTCAACATCTTCTGCCTTCTGGGACGGCAGTTCCGTGATTTCCACCTGTCACGGATATATCATTCAGTGTGTACTGTTGTTATTAAAATCAAGGCAGAAAATGGCCTAAGTGGTTAAATGCCTTTATTTATTGAATTAATTAATTTAAAAAACGACCATGAATGATCTTTTTTTAAAGTTTATGCTTCAGAAATACTGTGTGGAAAGAAATTTGGAATAAAGTCACTACTAAACTAATTGGTTACATGTGCATTAACGAATGACACAAAAACATGCAAAATTGAAATAAAGAATTCCAATCACCTAGATTAATTAAATTACTTTGAGATGCAAGTATACTATGTAACAAATAATGAAACAAAAATGAAAATTTTATCTTGAGCTGATAGGCATCATACCACTTTTAAAAAAGGTGAATCATTGCTAGTCAGGTGTTATCACAGGGTGTCTACCAAAAATATTTTATCACTCCAGTTCGTGAAGTCACATGATTGTAATATAATTGAATTTAGCAATCCTAAATTCATAAGAGGCAAGAATGAAATAACAAAACGAATGTTTGAAAATTTTAAATTAATTGCTAAGTTTCAATTTATTTTTACTATTAAAAATCTAAACCTTATTAATTTATATAATTATAATTTATCTTATTTAAAAACCTTACATGTGCGACTGTATAATCAGTAGACACCTTGTCATAAAAATATGAAGTAGCATTTCAACTCTTCCAACGAGTTAACAGCAACGAATTAAAAAAAGCTTACTGCAAAGAAAATTGGAAAAAAAGCTCAAAATTGATAACTTACATTGTCTTGTTTGCCACGATCAGCAATATGATATGATTCGATGAGTATGGAGAAATTGTCTTTCATATACCCAGGATTCTGAAGTTCAAAGAAGCAAAAACGCCAATGTTATAATTAAGTTTTTTCTTTAATTGGAAAAAACTTGAGATGCGTTTGTAATTAAGAGGAATAATGTACTTGTTTATTAACAATCGGTGTTATTCTAATAAATACAAATGTGTGTACTATTTCGAAATGCAATGTGATGTTTATCTCTGAAAATCAGACCATTCCCATTAAGCCAAAAGCTTTCAGAACATTTCCACATTAAATGGTATAATACAATATAATGTGTATTTGTAATCACCAGACTTTGCTTGCTGCTGACAAAACAAACATGATTAAGTATTATTTTTCCAAAACCTCCATTTACCCACGCCCATGATAGGAGCATCTCATAGATATTTTAACTTACATTATCTATTGTACCTCGATCAGCAATGTGAAGTGTTTCCACAGCAACACGAAATTTCTCTTTCATGTAGCTAGGATTCTATATAAAGAACAAATACTAAATAGTAAACATATCAAGTTTTACCAAAAATAGGTAATGTTACACATCATAATTTTGTTTAAAAAAGTTAAGATTTTGTTTTTGTTTCAAAGAATTTTGATTTAGTACACCACAAATTAAAAGTAAATTTAAGCATTTTTATCGTCAAAGGATTTTTGATTTGAATAAAATTAGAAACAAAGTATTTTCCCCTTAATTCAGAAAAAATTTACAAGTGATACAAGTGATGAACTTGCCGTGATTATTGTGCGACAGTAAGGGTATGCATTCCAAGCTTCTTCATGAATTTCTAGAGCTCCCTTAGGTGCCAAAAGTCGGATAAATGCAGGAACTTTACTGTAATGGGAGAACAAAGTAATTGTTAAAAAAACAAGCTATGTCACACAAATAATTGTTTTTTCTAAATACACTACGGATAACCATTTGAACACTAATACCCTTGGAAATTTGAAATTTAGCTTGATTGCATTTAAAAAAACAATAAAAATATTTTTGATGGTTTTATTTTAAAAATGTCTGTCAAGGCATTAGTATATAATACTAATCCTAATTTTATCAAGTAAGCTATAATTTATCAGCAATTAAGACAGTTTCTAGCTGTATTAAACAAAAGTAATTCTGACTTAAGGCTAGTATACACTTGTAGATAAATTTGCACTATCTACGAACAATCCCCAACAAATCCAAAATAAAATTAAGCTTGGTCTGCAAGTTGGGGAACTCATACTGAACTGGCACTGAGTCATTTATTGGGTCTGTCTTCACTCACAGTTTGTTGAAGTACTCAAGTCACTTCACAGTTTACCATAAATCCATGATAATCTAGACTGTCACATGTCGACCTGCACATCTCAGCTAAAAAAAATTCCACGATACCATGACAAGTTAGATAGTGGGCCCGTGGCATTGTTTCTTCATTGTAAAATTTAAACTTGTTTAAAGTTTTTTTTTTCTTTCCCTACAGGAAGATGCAGAACAAGAGATTTATCTATAGACAACAGCAGAACTTTGTCTAAGGCACGAGTGTCGTGATACATATGTACAAGCCTTCATAAAATACATGTGATAGCTCCTTCTCAAGATTAAGCATAACAGCATAATGATTTGGTTTTATATAAAAATGTGTTAACAATGAAATGTTCCTCAGTGATGAAATTTTAATTGATTTATTATTTTTTATGCAAAGTATGGTTGAGTTAAAAAAGTAGTGTCATGAGCAGGATTCAAATAATGTTCTAAGCGTTATGCAATTTAGCTATTCTTTGTGTTAGTATTTGATTGCTTTACATAAACAATTTGTAATCATCGAACTTGTAAATAAAATATCAAATTTGCTATTCTTTTTATTTTGTTGTCCTTTATTCTTATTATTTGTTTTATTTTTCCTGGCCCAATTTTTGAAGGTTTTATACCTAGTAAACATACAACAAATATAAAATTTGTTTTAATAGATAACTATATAATTGAAATATAAGCGTACAAAAGAAGTAATATGAGAATTAGCAAGAATGTTATGTTTATTAGAGCGTTGTGTGTTTCCTTTTGAAAAACTCTGCAATTTCAGAAGGCTAAACAGAAGATAAGAGGGCCAGTATGTGTAAAACAAAGAAGCTGTGATGTTCAGGTTTATACTATCTTAATATATAATTATTTACAGGCTTACTATTTCTATGTGGAAATATTTGTTCTTAAGGCAATTTTCATCAATTGAAAAACTATTGTACTCTTTGGTTGTCTCATATTATTAATATTTCCGAGACAAAATTTTATTAAACTCAAGTTAAATTGTAAAAACAATTAAACTGCAATAAATTATTTGTAGTACCAACATAAAAAATTATGTAATAATTTTAAATAATCATGTTACCAATATATATATGAGACAACATCCTGAAACCAATATTTCTAAAAATTCTTAATTTACCATTCACCAAAAGTAACCCAGCTGCTACAAAATCCCTAAATCAAAATGACAATGCTTAACTGAGTTTTCAACCCTTATATTTTTTTTAAATCTAGCTATCCTTATTGTTTAGCTTAATGTTCCATTTGTACACCAACAACTTAAAGTTAACTGGAATTGTGACTAAACAGACAAGAGGTATTTTAACAGATAATCGGATCCGACATAACAGATATCACAGTTAAGGCAACTTTTTGAATAAGAAATCTTGTCGGCCCAAAAAGATAGTAATGCAACATACAAAAATTAAGGACAGAAGAAAATGACCAACTGATTAAAATTTTGCATACGATTTGTCTTTGGTTCTGAGATTGAGGATAAATTAAATACATTATTGGACTTGCGCACATCTAACATACAAACATGGTTGTAAAATTTAAGAAACAGGTTTTTTTAGCTAGAAATGTTTTAATATGGATTTTCTTACATACTTCTAAGCATGTCGAATTAGATATGTAAAGTTCACATACCTTGCTAAATGATAAATTTTATATGTATATTGTCCTGTCTTGTATTTTCCGCCTAAAAGGGGGTAGTTATCGAATGGTTCATTCTTTAGTACTTCGATTCCCTCACCGCCACCAGTCTCGTTCTTACTAGCTTCAGCCACTGAATATAACTGGGCTACTTGGTACTAAAAATGAAAATATCGTTACATAAACAATTTTATTTCTTCGTGTAGTGAAATAAGTAGAAAACTCACCTCTTCTACAGTAAGAGGAAGTGTTACTCGGCTGAAACACAATAAAGTCAATATTAATTAAATTTTTTTAAATAAATGATACAATTAATACAATCATCAAAAATTTGTAACAGTTCACACATTCAGTGCAGCCAGGTTTTGCAAATTTCCCCGTCTCGAATGACAAAAATTTCCAATTCCTACAAATGTCAGGTTGTCCATCTGGCGGGTTGAGCCAGTGTGGCCTTCTTGCAGGTCACCAGTACTGAATGTGTTAACTTTTCTTTAGAATTTTTTCTATAATAGCAAATTGATCAACAGTTGTAACTGGATTGTTTGACAAAATCACAATGGAAGATAGCAAAATATTGTAACCCTTGAGAAAACGAGAAAAGAAATGATCAGAGAGGATTGTGGTTAATCACTCTGCATACCTTATACTTTCATACAATATCTTAAAGGACAATTATTAATATTTTTTATATTAATACAAATAGCTAGTCAACTTTTTTTCTATTCAACTCAGGTATTTTTGACAAAATTAGGTTAAATGTTAGTCTTATCTGCCCTTCTGGCTGGATTAACCTCTGGGGTTGAACAACTAGGTCATTACAACACCCCCCCCCCACATCATTTATGGGCTTAACATCAATCAATGAACCTACCTTCTGACTCAAGTAGGACTACAGAGAAGATAATTCAATATCACTCAATAAAGTATACCAAAGGATAAGAATATTAAGTACTCTATCAATCCTGTAACACCATAAATTTAGATTAATAATACCTAACAACTTGAAAACTTTTACCACAAAAAATTAAATTTTGAGATTTTCTATTGTGTGTGGGGTGATGAATTTGGTGGAACAAAATGGGCCTAAGAGTTGAAATATATAAATAAGAACATTTAGATGTATGATCATCCCAAACAGTCCTGGTTTGACTAATAGTGTTGACATTGTTTGGCAGACATGTTTAACATTTCAGTATCTTCGACGTTTTGGCTTCTTGACCCAACACTGAAGATGGCAAGAAGCTGAAATGCTTCTGGCAGACCAAACTACAAAACATTAAAGACTGTAAACATCAGGAAGTTTCTTATTTCCTCCAAAAAAATGTACATGTTTAGACAGTCTTCCTGTTTTATTTCTTTCTGTAGTTCTCCAAGTTGATCCAACATGATATAGTTGCAACTATATGTCGAAAATCAAAACAAAATGGGCCTAAGAGTTGAAATATATAAATAAGAACATTTAGATGTATGATCATCCCAAACAGTCCTGGTTTGACTAATAGTGTTGACATTGTTTGGCAGACATGTTTAACATTTCAGTATCTTCAATGTCCATTTTTATAATAATCAACCACTTTTATAACATTGAACAAGGTGATATGATGAAACAAATCTGACATAATAAAAAAAGAAAAGATAGACCAAGATGGTCAAACTACTGTGATTTATTATGATCATAAGAAGCTGCATGAGATAACATATTGGTATAGAAAAAAATACTGGAAGGGTGCATATGTTTTCTCGGTATTTACAAATTTCAACTTTAAGCCTTATAAAGGTGATCCTTTAATTCTTGCTAGCCCCCTTAGCTTTAGGGTGGGAAAAGCCCTATTGAGAGAGATTTTAAGAAAAGGGTAGTTAATCCCACAAGTCAGTCTAGAATAAACTGCTGCACGTATGACATGGAAGGGGATGAAATTCATTTGAGGTATTGCTTGCAATACAAGTTAATCTCGGAAATAGAGGGGCGGCAGATGCCTGTTGAAATTTAAGTGGAATTTACAGTGTGATAATGTAGTAACTGAACATGAACATGTGAGTCAACAATGGTTCAGATGTGTGGTGTTTAGTGACCGTTAATTAATGATTTTGTGGAGATAGTGAGATGAGGACTGGTGTGACGTAGGTTTAAAAAAACATAACAACGATAAAGAAAATGTTTTTCTAAATCTACGTCACACCAGACGGCATCTCACTATCTCCACATTATCAATGGTTCAGATGTTTTCATAATGGTGAAGGACGAATCATAGAACTATCTCGTTGTGGAAGGCATAACAAGCTTACAAAAACATCCAGCCCTGGTGAATATACACAACATTGTGTTTCACAATGACAATGCTAGGCCTCACACAGCTCACTTACTCTACTTGTTAGTCTGGAAACAATTGCCCTACCTTCCATACTTTCCAAAACTTACCCCTTTCGATTTTTACTTGTACCACTCCCTAGACAACCACTTAAAAGGTAGGGAATTTCTAAACAAAAACATTCTGAAAATTGGACTTACAGATTGTTCTCCTTTGTCATCAGACTTACACAAAAAGGGGATACAGTACCCTTAACATTTGTGGTGTTTAGTTCCATAAAACTGCCGTGAATATTAAATTCGCGAATGTTGAGCCTATGCTATACAGAGGGTTATATTCCATGATGCCAAAAATTGAGATACAATTTAGAACTAAAAAAAAAAAAGTTTATTCAAAATAAACGTAATAGAAGACATGTTTGAACCTGTTAATTGTTTTCATTTTTTGATATGCAAGGAAAGAAATAACTATTAATAGTTCGCTGTTTCGCAAAATAATTAATTTCTTCCAGTATTTTCACATAAATATCTGAAGTGGCCTCGACATCACTTTTAAAAGTAAAACTTTGATTTAAACGGGTCATCAAAAGCCATAGCTTTTTTAATAAGTTGGTCCCTCAAGATTAAAATTTCCCTGAGCTGTTTTAAGAAAAGCTTTGGCCTGCATAAAAAATGTAACATGTCCAAAATTTTTATTCTTTCACCAAGGGTCAGGTTTTTTCTGTTTTTGAGGAAGAGGCATTTTGCGACACAAATTCACCGAGAGCATAAAACAAACTGAGAAGAAAGAAGGAACAGTACATTGAAGCAGGCGAAAGTTTTCTGAGAATCAATTTCAGCCTCCAATCTATATTTACAAAATTATTTTGGATATGAAAATAAAATTGTTTATGCAACTGTTTTGTCTATAAATAAAGAAATCGGACTTCTGCAAATGTCTAAACTTTCTTCATTTTTTCTTACGTGAATAGTGAAAACCGCAATGTCAAAACCACGAGTGTTAAGGGATTACTGTAGTTCTGCTGCCAGAACGTTGGTAGTTATAGAAAACGAAGGACATTATGTTTTGGATTAAAAATAAGATCAATTTATATTTTAAAGTTAGATTACTTTTTTAGTCTACAGTTACAGTTACTTACAGTTGGACCTACTTTTTTTAGACCAAAAAACACACACACCCAATATTTTTTGATCAGCTGGCACCAATATTGTGTCATACTATTGGGTTTACGTAGTTTGGTCATTTTTGATTATTTAGGTATGACAGAAACAGATGGACAAGCAGTGGCCCAATTGGAGGTTTATTACCCCGCAGATCTCAATATTTTTGTGTTTATGACTTTAATATACAAACCTTGAAAATTTAATTAAACATGTTTAATGTTGAACTGATTGACACTTTGACACCTCACTGGGTCCATCCATTCTCATGGGCTTAGATAGATGGATATATTCAACGACTCGTATTTTCTACTTGGATTTCTAATTTTATCTTAGTCAACTTTTTAAAAATTTCTTCATCCTGAATCTGCTTTGAACTAAAACTAAGCAGATACGACCCAAAAATAATGTGTCATCGGCCAAACCTATGACTAACTCTTCAATTATCATGTAATGACCCATGATTGATCACATTTGTTAATATTCAGGTTTGCAACTGAACAAATAAGAAAAAGTCGTAATATCAGATGACGAGAATTTAGTAATGTTCTACCTGCAGCACTCATATTCCTGAATTTCCTATTGGGCTAATATTTGTATGATTATATGTACTTTATATGTTGTTTGTCGCGCTTCTTTTCATTCATTCACTATTTATGTAATTATTTGTTAAAAAATAATTGGTTTTATATTGATATACAAAAAATAATTTTTAAATGCCAAAAAATTATTCATACACGTATAAAACGGTTTTGAAACAACAATGTTTTTAGTATTGTTGAGCAAAGGAATAGGGCCATATTACAAAGGAATAAGATAAAAATACTGTTAATTATTACTATCAATAGTTTAGTTCAATTTAAAATATGTGAAAGATGGGTTGAAATCCAGCAGAATTATATTACATTATAAAAGATAAAATTGACTCGTTATTTCAGCAAGTTTTAAGCTATTGTCAAATAGGGAAACAAAGACTAGTTCTACCGATAAAATAAACTGAAAACCAAGAAATGATAAGAGTTGAGACAAGCTACAAAAAATCTGATCATATGTGCATATGAAACTCGCAGAAAATCCTGTCACATCTTTTGAGACAGAAGTTGTGCCACAAACAATCCATAATCGCCTCTATCAAGTGGGATTCAAAGGTAGAATGGAAAAAAAAAATTTTACATGCAATAAAAACATGACAAAGTGGGCTCAATTTTGCTTTAGATCAGTCAATAAGTCCCTAAGAGTTCTGGAAAAATATTCACAGATGAAAGTAAGTTTTGAATTGATTTTGAATCTAATAGACATGTATTTGTTTCGAGAAAACTGATGTTAAAAATATAACTCTAATTGTGAAACATGAATGAGACAGTGTAATGGTGTGGGGTTGTACGAGGTAAAAAAAAAATGAATGAAGGGGTCCAGAAAGTTTACTGGTTCCTTAAGACCTTCCAAGACGACCTTAAACAGCCAAAATAGCCAGTCCATAGTCACCTGATATAAGCCTAATGATAATGTATGGGCCACGAGGGAGAGACAAATTTAAATTTCCCTTAAGGAGTGAGCTCAAACTTTGCAGAATGCCAAGAACATTACAAGCATTAATAAATGCAAAAAATCCCTTGCATATGAAAGGTTTAAAAAATGTGAAAAATTGTGAACCTCACCCCCTGTAATTTTGTAAGTGAATGAATAATTTTTTGACTAGTTCTCATGATTCAACAGTTGTTGTTACACTAAAGTGAGCAAAATAGTTATTTTAGTCTATCAACTAAAGTTTGAACCAAACTTTTGCCAGTCAAGTAAAGTTATGAATTAATCTTTTCAAGTTGAAACATGACTTGGAGCATGAAACCATCTCAGTGGACTGTTTCGTGTTTAACTTTAACATTACATATGCTTTCTTAATCCTTTTTAAAAAGATAGTTCATTTAGTGATAGATTAAGACTTAACAAACAATTTATTACCTGCTTCTGTTCTTAATAATGCATATTACCTTCTCTGGCCTCAAAGAGGGCTTTAAGTCTCCTAGGCATCGAGTAAATAAATGATCGGATTTCGTCTTATGAAACAGAAACTATGCTTTTAAGAGAAAAACAATTTTTTAAACTCAAATTTACTGTTTCATCAAAGAAAACCATTTAAAATCGAACATTGAAAAATATTTTTTTCCAAGTTGAAAAACTTACTATGGTGATTCTAAACTACTATTTCCAAACCTCGAGAACAGCAAATTTCAGATAACGTACTCCATTTAATATCCTTTTTAGTGGTGTATTTGATTTTTTAATTACTTTTTTCCAAAGGTGATGAAATTGATGAAGGATAGGTAAAAACCATGGTTGACAAATTGGTAAGGTGAAAAATTTAAAAAAAAAAAAAAAAAAGTAAAACGTAAGGAAATTTTGAATGAAAAAGAACTAAAAACATTTTTAACCTTCATCAATTTGTTGAAATTTGAAAAAAAATGTTTGAAAAAGCAATTACACCACTAAAAAGGATACTAAACCAAGTACATTATCTGCGATTTGCTGGTCTCTAGGAATGTAGAATCTACTAGCAAATTTGGTAACACCAGTGGCCAAACACCCTGTACAGATTAGAAAATTTCTGAGCCCTAAAACTCTAACAAAAGAACACAATAGTTTCAATTGTATAATATTACCACATTTTATTTATTGTTCAACATTTTTTTTTTCTTCAGGGTGACTGTGTTTATGGAAAAAAAATCCAAAAGTCGGAAACAACAAGGAAGTTTCAACTTTGAAGTATATTTTTGAGGGTGGAATAAGGGAGTTTAATGCATTGGCCAAAAGTTTATAAAAAAAAAGTTGAAACAATTTGTGAAAAATATGAAAAGTAAATTGTTGAATGAGCAAAATGAACAGCATTAGCTAAATAAATTTTCCTATTATTATTATTCTCATTGTTATTGTGGAAATAAAAAAAATAAATACGTCTTTTTATTTTTTATAAAAGACTAGAGGGTAAATGCCTTAGTTTTATCATCATAAAACTGGAAACTGCTGAATTTATTAGGGCAAAGTTAAGACGTTTGCCTTTTCGTCTAATTACCAGCCAATGTTTTGCATCTTTAGCACAGAAATGTCATTTATGATATCTAACAAATCAATTTCCAAAAGCCATTACAAATTTTTTGTAAGTATTATTTCCTTTGAAATCACTGACTTATAAATATAAAAAGATGTAGGTTAGAGCTATTGTCAAAGAAATGGAAATTGCTGGGGTTATTAGTGTAAAATTAAGATATTTACTCTTTGCCTCATATTACCAGACAATGCTATCTGGTTAATGACTCACTGCTTTTATATTAAAACTATGTTGATATCCTAAAATGCTAGCCTCTCGTTTGTACCTCAGGTTGTAAACTTCAGAATAAAACATACAATGTATATACACACATCACCACAAATGTAGAAGTCTGATTACATTCACTCCCCCAGAGTACTCGATATTCCTTAGGGTGGATATTGTAAAAGAAACGTAAATTTCTGTATCTATTAGTGTAAAATTAACACATTTACCCTTTGCCTTGTATTGCATGCATCTTTTACCAAAAGTTGAGATTTATTATAATTTTAATAAATTCATTTCCAAAATACATTAAAAAATTTTCATAAGCATTATTCCCTTTAGCATCAATTGGAATCACACATGACTTACATATTTAAACAAATGTAGATTAGAGAGTAAATGGTTCAGTTCAACTGCCAAAAAAGGAAATTGCAGGATTTATTGGTGCAAAATTAAGGAGTTTGTCTTCGGCACAAAAGATGTCAACATTTTTGATAATTGTAATGAATCCATTTGCAAAACCCTTTAAAATTTTATTGCAAGCATTACTACAAAGGGAGATGAATTATGAAGGTAAGCACTACATCCTTTGGAATCACTGATTTATACATTTAAAAAATATAGATTAGAACTATTGTCAAAGAAATGGAAATTGATGTTTTTATTAGAGCAAAATTAAGACGTTTTGCCTCAGAGTACCAGGAAATACTATGTGTCTTTAACATGTAAGTTGTCCACATTTATAATAACTGTAATGGATCCATTTGTTAAAATCTTTATAAGTTTATCGTAAGCATTACTTCCTTTGGAATCATTGACTTATATATTAAAAAATGGTAGAACAGAGAGAAAACGCTTTAGTTCTGTAGTCAAAAAATTGGAAATTGCTAGATTTATTAGTGCAAAGTTAAGACGTTTGCTCCTTGAAAACTCAAATTACCAGGAATGTTATGCATCTTTAGAACAAGTTGCTGAAATTTATGTGACTCAATGAGTACAAATAAAACATGCGGAAAAAAATGCATAGTGTTCTATTGTACAAGAAATAAACACTGCTGATTAGAAATTATTAGAAACATTTTTTTTTTTTGACCATGGAGAATGTCTATTAGTTAAAAGATTCAAAGGCACCACGGTGGCAACCCATAATGCATGAACCATGGTAATACCACTTCCACTGACTGGAAGTCATCCAAAAGCTCTGCCCCACTTCCAATTTGTTACAGACAACAAAAACACATCTCTTTATAAGATTTTGGATATAAAACATTTATTTGTACATTCAATGGTTTGCAAAATAACAAAACAATAAAATCGATTCGAGCTGCTTTGAACTTTTGTTGACCAATGATAACGAAATAATAAACGAGCCGAGTACTTTTATCAACAGTTAGGCATTTGACCAGACATGATATATCACCGTACATTATTAAAACTGATATGCTGTGTCTGTGATAACACAAATTACAACTTTTTTTCTAAACAGAGGGTATTGAATATTTCGCTTTTGAAACAAAAAATTAACTTTCAAGGGTAAAGAAACCTCGTTTTCTTTTGTTTTGGTTTTTTTCGACAAAGAAAAACGTTATGGGAATCTGAATGGAAATTAATTATGTTAAAAGTTGAACAATGAAAGGATAAACGATGAGAAATTCATTACCTCATTATAGAATTATTTAATGAATAAGGTATTCATGAAACCTAACAAATTATTGGCAACTGGGACATTACATAACCAGAAGGGTTTTTATTTAATTAAAAAAAAATGTAAAACGAGTGGGAAAAAGGTAATAAGGTCATATGCAGTAATAAAAATATGCTAGGTCATCCATAACCAATACAAGTCAAGGATTGCAAATTGAAGGATACAAATTGTCAACATGCCTATTTAAGTGTCAATATTTTGACAACAAATTTGGCCAAAACATGATATTTTTAGAAAAGCGTTAAAGGACAAAATGTGAGTATTGTGTTGTATCAAACGGTGGCGAAAATATCAGCAATTAGAGGGCAATCAGTTTAAAGAAATGTCAATATCTCACACAAATTAAGATTTTTTTTATCTTTTCCAAGTGGAAAAATAAATAAAATGGAAGACTAGAATAACAATACTAAGATCGGAAAATGACATTTTCCACTTCTTTTTTTTTAATTCGGAAAAATACTTCGTTTTTTTTAATTCGGAAAAATCAACTCAAAAATGCCACAAGTATTTAGGTAGTTGGACAAGTGACCACCTGAAACCGGGTTATCTGTCTGACGAGATCTTCCTCCAAAAATCCTAAAACGACTATAAGCCGATGGATTTTTGTTCAGTTTGTCTCGAAATTTCTTGAAAAATCGATCCCGATGGGAGAAACGTTTCACCGCGAATTGAAACTGATAGAATACATGACAATAACGTGAAGGTTAATAATTCGATAAAGGCCTAATTAAAATAATAAATATCTATTTATTAACCGATAGTTTAAAATACTATTATATAATGATTTGTACTTACTATTCCTTTATTAACATGTTAAAATTTCTAATCGACTACAAGTCGACACATGGACTAAAGTTAACTAACTAAAATATGAAAAAAGACTGCAGTTCGGTTTTAATGACTACAAGTCTACAATGACGTAAATCTACGTCATTCTGTGTAACAGTGTTGTTTCGGACGGATTTTCCCCCGCTTACGATAACGTGAACCGGCGGCAGGGTAAACGCCCCCTTCCAAAAATTGAAGGATTTAAGTTGATACACGGATGGACAAAATAAACTCACCAACCTTTAACCACCAATTTTAATGTATGTTCATTCATTTGTACCGAAAAGTAGGTTTGGTTGTAAAAATAAGCCATTTAAAAAGAACATTTTTATTACCTACTTCTAAAAAAAAATTGAGTAAAAAAAGAAAAAACGTAAAAAAAAACTTTTTTTGTACCCTTTAATGCCGAGTATTTCCACCTCTGGCACGAATCATGTCCGTTGAACGCCTTTACATTCCTTAGAAAAGATTCCTGATAAAATCATGAGAAATTCTTTCCCACTCATCAAGAACATGCGTTTCCAACTGTTCAAGGGTGTTAAGACCTGGGTTACACCGTCGTACACATCGCTTAAGTTGGTCCCAAATGTGTTCAATTGGGTTCAAATCTGGACTTCGAGCTGGCCACACCAAGCACTCAATTCCTACCTCATTCAGGCTGTCATCCACAATATGGGGCCTGGAATTATCCTGCATTAGCAAGAATCTCTCAGCGATGTAGGGAACAAATGGTACTATATGTTCTCTAGTTATGTCTTATAAGAACCTCTGTGCAGTTAGAGGTCTTTGTCACACAACAACCAATTCAGTGCAGGCGTCTAAGGAAATGCCACCCCAGATTATCAACGACCCACCATGGAATGCCACACGAGGAACCATACAGCGTGTAGTGTACCTTTCTCCTGAGCATCTTCATATGAAATTTGAGGCCAATTCTCACCTCATCTGTAGAGAGAACTCGTCGCCATCTTCCAATGTCCAATTCACACGTTCCCATATGAATTGAAGCCTGCCCATTTTCTGAGCTATGGTAAGAAGAGGTCCAAGAGCCAGGTGCTGGGCCCTGAGGTTATTTTCATTGAGCCTTCCTTCTTACAGTCCTGGAGGAAATCAAAACATTTTGTACTTGTCTTATCAGAATTTTCATCTAATTTCCCATAACGCTACGCTTTTGGAGAGCCTGATGATGGATGAGTATTGTCTCTCTCGTCCATAGACCTAGTTCGACCCCTGTCCTCGCCTGTTGTGAAGCCCTGTATCTCTGGAGCACTGAAGAACCCTTCCTATTGTAGTGTGATTTACAGTCACTCTCCTGGCGACTTCACGTTGACTATATCTTTACTCTTTTAATGTTATGACCCTGACTCTCAAATGCCAGGCAGGGGCTATTGAAAATGTTTTAAGAATAACGATATATCAAATGAAATCAACGAAAGAAAAAGATTAACTGAAAGCGATCTTTAGGTGTAACAGGATGGAAGGGCATAATGCTACTTTTTGTGCAAATGGGATTAATCAGTACAAAAGTTAACAACAATATATATATAAATTTATATGTTAACAATATAAACATAATTTTATATGTTTCCAATGTTTTAATTATTTTATGTATAATTTTATAGTTTACCTATATGTTAAGTGTTTTGGTAAATTATCAGCCTATGTATGTTAATAAAATAAATAAATAAGTTGTAAGCCATAACTAAATTTATGATAAATTTGAAGTCACAATGACTCAAGAGGTTTGAGCAGCGGCGAATTGAGTCAAAGGTTGCGCATTTTCATCTCAACCAAGACCTTAGGTAAAATGTATAATTAATCGAAATAATTAATGGTGTCAATTATGATTGCTAAACTTATATGGACTAATATAGGTTAAAAAATTGAGTACAATCTTTATTTTATTTTATTTGATTTGATTATTGCATAAAATGGAGTTGGATACTGATAAAGTAGTTATTATCTTACTACGTTTTGTTGAGGCAAATTATTATTTTTTTTATTTTTTTTTCAAGAGACGAGCAAAGTTTGAACAATAATGATAAGGTGTTGTTAAGTTCATTATGAGAGAAATTTGTACAAAATAAGATGATATTTGTACTGCATCAAGAAGATTAAACACTAGAGATAAATAAACAAAACACCTATCTCTAATTGAGTTATAGTATTTCGAGAAATTTGAGCAGATGTTGTCTCTTTTGAAGGGAATCAATAATGTAAAAGTATACAATTTTTAATGGGTTTTCTGATCTAAATTAGTATAGAATTGAGATTCCAATTTTCATGGGTAGAGCCTCATCGGAAATACTTTTCTCAAGTTGATTTGAAAAAAAAAGAAGAACAATACAACAAAACATGAGATAAATCCTTTTCTCTATTAAGGCAAGTGGAGCAAAGACCAACCTGGGAGAATTTTTACCTTTGTCCATTTAAATACGCCATTGTGTGTGGGTCATTGGATACCTGTAATTGGCTGCACATCCTAATTAATTTATAATCTTTCCAGTGTTCAATATATGTTTTTGTACCACCCAAATTATCGTTTTGGAAGCAAAAATTTGAATGGGAAGTAATTGCCAGATCTATATTTAATGAGTAATATTCAAATTTTATAATTAAATTTGAATATTTCTTTTATTATTGTAGCGACACATGATTCCAGATATGTGGGACAGCAATCTTCTTGAGAGATTTTTTAGTGTTTATACCCAATTGAATGGAATATCTTTTTTTCACCCACATGTTGGATCAGACCATTATAACAATGTTTCTGGATAAATTCATCAGGGAGGGAGTGCAGTTTTACCCAGAACTTTACCATTTGGTCAAAAATAGTGACTTTTAGCGGTATGAAACTGGTCTTTGTTCGAACGTAGGCACTACAGCAGTTTTTTGGTAAATGTAAGTCTTTTCAAATATATCTGCAAAACAGGGAGCCCAGATCTCTCCCCCATACAGGAGAACTGAACGAACCATTGTTTTAAACAATACACCTTTATCAATACATTTTCGGGTTTATAAGAAGCAAGTTCATTTAAAACTCTAAGCATTGTAACAATACTCTTCATGACAAAGTATTTTGCTGCTTTTCTGAATTCCAGAGGATGAAGTCTTTAATCAAGATATACTTCATTTAACTTATTTAATTCATTAGATTCCGTGGTCCGATTGACCAAATAATATCTTTCAATTAATTAATCTTTATGTAAGGTATTGGTTGAGATAAAAAAGTTAGCATCACCGTAAGTTCCCATCTGTTTCGAATTTTCCCTCCTTAGTTAGTGTCCGAGTGGATCGAAGTACGATAGCTCAAGTGGTAGAGCAGTGGTGTATTTAGCCGAAGGTTGTGGGTTTGAATCCCGCTCGTGACGCTGACTTTTTTTGTCTCAACCAATACCTTACATAAAGATTAATTAAACATATAGCATATAATATAACATATAAAACATTCATCACATTCCACACATCAAACATTTTTACATAGGCTAATTTTTCAACTATTTAGCTTTCCTTTTCCATTTATCCCCGTTTGTATAATCCTGAAAGGATTATCTGGCCGAACCATTACCAACGTTTATTCCCTTCTTCGGTTCTTTTCACCTCAAAGAAGCCGACTCCTTATACAAAAATGTCCTTCTATACCGACTTCCTTCCCCACCCCTTCAAAATCCAACGTATATAAACATAAAAGCAAGCAAACACTGGCACGCTCAACACGACACGCAAGAATGGCACAATTACGCAGAAAACAAACTCTTTTAGTGAGTAGAAATACTTTGATTGAATATAAAAAATATATTTTTTTTCATTGTATAAATTCACTTTTTTCGACATCCGACATTTATTAAATTATTTATTTATATATTAAATTTTTAAATTATTTATTAAATTTAATTAATTAAATTTAAACAATGTTTGTATATCCCAGGCCCTGAAGATGATCTCAATAAAGATCGAAACGTTGGCACGATAAAGAAAATGTTTTTATGAAACCTACATCACACCAGACCGCATCTCACGATTTCCGAATAATAAATAAGTACATTTTGTGTGGTAGATCTGGCTCTTTGAAGTTAGTCCAATTGGTTCACGTTCAGTTAACCATGATTTCACCGGAACGACACAGCAAGCATAGACATATCGGTTTGTATACAGCGAACCTCAAAATTGTAATTTTTATGAAAAAGTTGTAGATTCCGCTGAAAGATTTCACTAAACTTCTCATGCAATCTTTATTTTTAATCGTTTTAATTAAAATTAATTATTTTAAAAAATTCTAATTTAGAAAATTTATAAAAAGATCCGGCCTTTTGTAGTTGGCCCAATGGGTCACGTTCAGTTAACCATGATGTCACTCGAACGTCATAACAAGTATAGACATGTCGGTTTGCATACAATGAACCGTAATATTGTTGCCAAATTTTGATGAAAACTTATGGATTTCGCCACAAAAAATAATTGTCGGATTGACGAAAACTATCCTTTTTCGTGTGTTAAAAGGATAAAAGCCCATAAAAAGCCTAAGTGTGGGAAGTGAGCCGGTAGGTTAACCAGCAACTCTCATTCCGAACCAGCTGATCGATTGTTTGATTTTCAGTAAACAGTCAGTTTCAGTTGTGAGAAAATGTTGGGACGGGATATGTAACTCGGCTCATTTCAAAGACTCGACGCAGATAACAGGAAGATCTCGGCATCATTATTTCAAGATCCGTTGGTGTGAGGATCCCCTGGAAATCACCTTTCATCGGGTGAACGTCCGTTTTCCCGAGTATCGGTAAAATTATTCATATTGCCAAATAAGGATATGTGATTCTGGGAATCCTATACCTCCCCTTATCATCCCCAGCCTTTGACCGATGTTTCTTCGCGGGGGATTTGTTATTCCACGGACGGAACGAATCAAGTCCTTATTTATTTTTATTTTAACTTGCCTTTTTTTTCTGCCTCTTTTTTTTTTAATTTTGCTTTTTTTTCATTTTCGGCCAGTTTTGTTGTCACCTCGGTAGTGGTACTTTTTCGACCATAAAACTTTTGCATTGCCTTCCCGCCGCCCTTTAAATTTTTTGTGCATTACCCAGAGCGGATCGACTAAGTTGGGAATCCTTGCAGTTTCGTCCTGAGCGAAAAAAAATTGAAATTCCTCACCATAGCACTGATCCACTACAGTTAAAAAACAAATTTCCACCCGACGAGAAAGTAAAATTTAGTCTCGACCTTTTTTTAAAATTTATTTATTAAAAGTGTTAATTAATTTCGCCCATTACAATTTCCTTTTTTAAAAATATTTTTAAATTTTTATTAAACGACAATTTTTTACATTTTATTCATAAGCCTTAGTCATTAAAAATTTCTCCGTTATCGTCTATTTCTAAAAGATGAATCATTTCCAAAGCGCATTTAATTGAGTTTGTGTGCCCCTTCCCTTTTTCGTTTCCTTTCCTCATTCCCCGCATCTCAACCCAAAACCGACTAGAAATATTTATTTTTAGTACTGAATATTCATAAAAACGGGTGAAACCACAACGTGGACGCCCGTTGCAAGTAGATGTAGCCCAATGATCCCTGCCTGATTCGATTTTCCCCTTTTATCACGCAGTAAAAAATATATAAAAAAAATAATAAACACGTCATTAAACTGAAAATAACCACTTTATTTATTGTTGTCATTATAAAGTATTTACGGTTAATCAGTCCTTCTTCTGTTTATAGAAGTGAACAGTTATTGCCCTCCATAATAAACGTGTCTAACGGATTATGGTTTACTTTGTGCACTATTTACATGCCAGTGGCCCAATTTTTTTTTTACATTTTCTTCTTTAATTTTACTATTGTAACTAAAACATTTTTTTGGACGATAAACTAGACTACTTAACAATCCCCTTCTTGTAATTATTTCTTTAAAAAAAAAGAGGCATTGAAATAACAAAAAAATGACTATTTTGAACACTGAAGTGCATTCATGTACACTAATAGACTCGATAAACAGAGGTTTTATTATTGTTACAAAAGAGGCCAATTTACAAATGAATAAGACTACCTCTTAATTTCAATTAATTATATTTTTAATCTAAGGTCTTGGTTAAGATGAAAAAGTTAATGTCACGAGAGGGATTCGAACCCACGACCTATGGCTCAATACACCGCTGCTCGAACCTCTTGAGCTATCGTGAGTTAGATCCACTCAGACACCAACTCCGTATCTGTATATACAACCTTTTGAATTTTCGCTCTTTCCTCTCAACTAAGATTTTATATAAAAATTATAATTAATTGAAATAATTAATACAATCTATTATGACTCCTAAACATATGTGGGCTACCTCTGATATTTAACCCTTTTTTTGAGGGGGGATAATTTAAAATTCTAAATATTTTCTCCACTGTCACATCGTCGGCATTGTGCAAAAGTAACAAATGTAAAAAATTGCGTAAGCTCATTGTAAAATTTCCAATTTCAGCGGTGTCAGCATTACTACAATAATTGGTCAAGCGGACCACGAAATTAGTGAAATTACTACAATACTTCAATCTCAACATTACTTTCTTTAATCTTTTCTTTATTTTGAAAATTTATTGTAAGTGGCCTTACTCAGTTGGTAGCAATGTTACCAGCTTACACCTCAGCATAGCAGCTTGCCTGGGTTAGTAGCAATGTTACAAACTTACACCTCAGCACACCTGTATACCTGAGATGGTAGCTATTACATATATACTCTAATTTATCTTAGGTACTAACAATGTTACCAAATTCCAATTCAGGATAATTGTCTGACTGAAGTGGTAGCATTGTTATCAACTATACCTCAGCATAGTCACCTTCATGAGATGGTAGCAATGTTACCACTTACAACTCAGCAAGTGGCCTACTTGAGGTGGGAGCAATGTTTCTAACTTACACCAAAGCATAGTTGCCAACTTACACCCCAGCAACGTTACTTAACTTAGGGTGTAGCAATGTTACTAACTTACAACTCGGCATAGTGGCCTACTTGAGGTGGCACTCTGCTAAAATAGTTTATTATAAGCTAGCGAATCCATGGGAAAATTACTATTTGACTACTTTGCCTTTCATTTTTGTCACAGTAAGCTGCAAATCCTCATATGCAGTAAAACAGTGAATATTTCAAACTAATTTTATTACTTTATATAAAATTTTGAAAATTGTATCAATGTCAATAAACAACATTGTTACATTTATTGTTCTAATTCAATTTAAAAAAAAAATGCATTGTGTAAAATTAAAGTTCAATCAGTTTTTTGTTTTCTTTCCTGGAAACTATTCCACCATAATTTGAAAAAGCAAGAAAAAAACCACAGAAGTTGGGGATCCAGAATATTGTATGGAGTACTCAATCCACCTTCGTCCCTGTTTCACTATACATTCGCACTAATAAGTACATTCTCAGTATAAACAAAAGGATACACAAAATAAGATATCTACAATAAAACAGCCCTGTTTCTCCAAAATATGGAATGGGGAGCCAAAGAATTGCTGATTTGCTTAAGTGCAATTTTCATATCGAGTAGTATTCCTACATGCTCTCTATAAGGAGCCATGAACGACATCCTACAGTTGGGTGGGAGTCATTGATGAATCTTTGTCTCAAAAGAGCACTGAAAACTGTGAAAAGTTCAAAATAGTCTTGCAGACCAGAACAGCAAGGATAGGTAGGTCAAAATGATAAGAAAAGTAAAATTTTTTAAAAATGGTTTTATTCTTTACTTATATAAAATTTTTAAAATCATTTGCTATGATGATTGATATTTTATAATATGTAATGGAATTTTTTTCTTTCAAACAATTTTATATCAATATATTTTTTTAAAATTGCCCTTGAATTTATATATTTGATTACACTTTATTATTAAATTTCTGAAGGGGGGGATAAGAAAAGAAGCCATTCTATGATGACATATCCATCTTATCATACAACCATATAAAAATTTGCTGTTGTTTCTATTGTGATCACACAATAATTTTATCATGAGAAAGTTCCTCAGAATGGAAATAATCTAATATTATAAATGTCAAAGACAACAGATAGTTAATACATTGAAAAAATTAAAGAAATCATTTTTGTTATAATGTGCAGACTTGAGTATTTCAAAACAAAAATCATAATGTAGTAGGTGTGTAGTATTTAGTGACCATTAATTAATGATTACTTAGAGGTTGTGAGATGAAAAGCCAGATTGCATCTCACTCTCTCTAAATAGTAAGTAATAAAATCCAATTTATTTTTAAGCTGAATAATTTATGAATTATTTAAGAGGGATTCAACATGTCTATGATGGTTGCTACGTCTTCAGTTAGTGTTTATTTTATTAAATAAGTATTCATTTCACCTGTAGAAGAAAAAGAAAAAAAAGCCACTTTATTTATTTGTTTATTTTCCATAATAACTAGGTTTTTGTTGGTGAAACAATCATTTTGAGTAATTTTTTTTAAAGCTTGGTTTTAAGTTGAGATCTCACCCGGACAGATGCTTTGGTGGTTTAGAGGTTTGAAGAGAAGGTAGTGGTCGACTGTGATATAAAATAGTTAAGGATGATAGTTTTATTGCTCTTACCACTCTATGGAACTGTATTTTATCGGCTTTCATAATAGTCAACTCCAAATGGTCCATAAGGGGTTTTAACGTAAGGGTCGGGGACTGCGGTAGCCGAGTGGTTAGCATGAGAGACTCTCACGCCGCGGTCGTGGGTTCGATTCCCACCGTCGCCTCTGGCCCTTCTTTCACGATAAACCCCCCCCAATTTGAACACACATATAACAATTGTCACATGGCTAATATACAGGGTGAATTGCTACTCGTGCTACAAACTTCTCCAGTAGATTCTTCACCCTAAAATGAACAAAAAAGTTCATATTGTCCATGGTCCGATTCTCAACCANGGACCATGGACAATATGAACTTTTTTGTTCATTTTAGGGTGAAGAATCTACTGGAGAAGTTTGTAGCACGAGTAGCAATTCACCCTGTATATAGATCATAACGAAAAAAAAAAACAAAAAAAAAACGTAAGGGTCACTATAAAACAGTCATCAGAAGGCTTGGTGAAAAAAGCCTAGTTTCTAGACGTCCCGCATAAGGTTCTCTACTACTGGAGAGGCATTGAATAGAAAGATGACTATTCATAAATTACACACTTGTACACTTCAACCATTGGGGGGGGGATTTCTTCACAGATGAGTGCCGATTTGGTTTGTGGCAATCAGATGGGACCATCTGGAGTATGCTTTGCTTCATGTGCCATGCATAAGTCATACCCTTTTCAAAGACAGTCACTTACAGTATGGGGTGGAATTAAGTCCATACCTGTACCGACCGACCTGATTATCATAAAGAATCTCTGACTGGACTAATGTACATTAAGGAAGTTCTTCAGGAAGCTGTAGTTCCGTTCGCTCCATTTATTTGGGACGATTTCATGTTAATGCAAGGTGATGCTTGACCGCTTGTAGCTTGAGTTGTCAGTCACCCATTTCTTGGATGATGTAGGAATTAGCACAGTGGTTGGCCAGCACATTCTCCTAACATGAATCCTATAGAGCATTTTTGGGACATGATAAAAGAGACGGGTTAAGCATTGTTCGTCGCCTCCAGCAAGCACGTTAAACAGCTTCAAACTGATCTTGTTGAAGAATGAGATTCTGCTTCACAAGATGAAATCCATTCCCTTATTTACTTGATGCCTAGGAAACTTAAGGCCTCCCATGAGGCCAGAGGAGGTCATACACATTATTAAGATCAAAACAAGATAGTTCAATTTTAATACATCAGTAAATGATTTTCTGGTGTTTTGGTGAATTTGCTTTCAACCCACCATAATTAAATAATTTTTATTAAAACTTATGAATTTCTGATCTTGTTTAATTTGGTTTACGTTAAAAAAGTATGTTATAATAAATATAATGATAAGAATACTTAGTTTGAATTAAACAACAAAATAAAAGTGTTTAGTGTTTTTGGTTTTTGTGTGTACATTTGTGATGATGTTTTGCCGAGTTGGTTAGGGTACTAATACCAGTCTCTCATTTTGTGTTAGACTAGACCAGGTCGTAGGTTAATACCCAACATTACTCTCCTTGAATTTTTCCGATTCCTCATCCACAACACCTGTAAATGAAGTTGAATGTAAAGCCCCCCAGTATGAATGGGAATAAAAATTAACCATAACAAATAAATATATTTTTTAAAAAGACAAGAAAAGTACCATATTTTTCAACTTATCCTTATTAACAGAGGACCTTTTCTTGTTTGATTTTTTCAATTGTATATTTTTCTTGATCACTATTCTACAAATACAGATGCTAATTTTAAGATTATTACTAATAAAAAAGTAACACTGTGATGTGTAGTATTTAGTAACGTTAATTAATGATCATTTAGAGATCGTGTGATGGCATAAATTTATTTATAGGTTCAACTTACAATTTACGATAATTTAGAGATCGTGAGATACGGTCTGATGTGATGTAGGTATCTCAATAAATATCAAAATGTTGGCACGATAAAACAATGGTTTTCTAAACCATTTATGTTTAGTGGTCTAATTGGCCATATTAATTATTTTAATTACTTTTTTGTTTTTGTTTTGTTTTGTAATCCTACATCACTCCAGACCGCATCCCACAATCTCTAAATAATCGTAACACTGTGAGTTGAACCTGTAAATAAATTTATGCTAGTATATAAAAATCAATTTCAAAATTAAAATGTTTAAATTTATTGGGTACTTTTCTTGCTTTTTAAATTTGTATTTTAATTTTCTACATTTGTACCATGTTTAATTTTTTCTAATGTTTTCAGTTACTTCGCTTGCATTTCATTCTTTAATATCTCCCCATCAGTGAGCCAGCACAATATAAGGTAGATTTAATATTTAACCCCTTTATATATATTTTAGAATTGTCTCTATTAAATTGAATGTTTAACATTTTAGATGTCTTTCCGTGTGGTTAGAAACAGCAAATTTAGGCACGTTTATGGAACTGCCTTGAAAAAAGAGCAATGTTACGATAATATAAGAGTTTCAAAATCATCATGGGATTCAACGTTTTGCGCAGTTAATCCAAAATTTTTAGCTATTATTGTTGAGTCAGCTGGTGGTGGTGCTTTTGTTGTTTTACCTCACAACAAGGTACATCTTATCAAGTAAGCTTGTCATAATTATTATTTATATAATACTTTTTTTTTTTTTTTTTAAATTGAAAGGTTGGCAGAATAGCAGCAGATCACCCTTTGGTCGGGGGTCATAAAGGACCTGTTTTGGATATCGCTTGGTGTCCTCATAATGATAACGTTATTGCATCCGGTTCTGAGGATTGTGTCGTAAAAGTTTGGCAAATTCCAGATGGTGGTATTTCTCGGTGATTAATTACAACTTTTATATTTTGTAACAGTATAAACAATTTTTTTTTTTTATATTAGTTATGAATATGATTGTTTTTTCAGAACTTTGACTGAACCTGTAGTGGATCTTGTTTACCATCAAAGGAGAGTCGGTTTAGTCCTCTGGCATCCGACTGCATTAAACGTTCTTTTAACAGCTGGTAATAAATTAATTATTCATAAAAGTATTAATAGAATTTCAAGTGCTTATATGACTATAGTTAACCACGTCTGCTATCTCAGACTGTCTATCATCAAAAAACTAACATGGAAAACACATACAAGATTCAAAAAACAGGAACTCTCTTGATATTACAAAACACTTTTACAACTTAAAACAAACGATTGCTATACAAAACAATAATGGGCATAAGGTATCGATCTGTGGAGTTCAATCAAGCATTCCATCTATATCCACATCCAAATTTCTGAATCTAAAATCCTCTGAAAAATGGTAAACCCTCCCTACTATGTATCCAATAGCACGATCCTTATGATGATCCAATGACCTTAAAATTCCTTTTGTGAAAGATGTCATAAAATCCTGATACATAAAATTCCACAAATCCCTTTCATAACACCCAGTTTTAAGCTAAATAGCCCATACTATCCCCAATAATCCTCCCAGGAGATTAAAGCAGCCAGTGGAATTTGCCAAATAGCCAGCAAGCCAGGTCTTGCGACCATTTGAACAGCAATACATTGTCCCTTGTAGAAGTGTTACTGGGTGATTCTTGCACCATAGTGTCACATTTTGTTATGTATTAACAATTTTACTTGTAATATTTAAAAATAAATACTGTTGTAAAAATAAAAACAAAAAAAGGAAAGAGCCTTGTTTTCATTTAATCACGTTTGCTTCAGGTTCTGATAATCAGGTTGTGCTATGGAATGTTGGAACTGGAGAAGTTCTAATTCACATTGATTGCCATCCTGACATTGTTTTTAGTGCTTGTTGGAATTGGGATGGTTCTCAGTTGTTGACTACTTGTAAAGATAAAAAAATGCGAATTATAAATCCTAGAACTGGAGAAGTCGAAGAAGTATTGAAAATGATTATTACATTTTTTGCCTTGAATTTCATAACTTTTAATTTTTAGGAAGCAGTTTGTCATGAAGGGAGTAAAGCGACACGAGCAATTTATCTTAAAAGCGGCCTAATTTTTACAACAGGATTTAGCAAAATGTCTGAACGACAGTATTCACTTCGAGCGCCTGAACATCTCACTGAACCAATTGTTATGATGGAACTAGATACCAGTAATGGCGTCATGTTTCCGATTTATGATCCTGACACCAATTTAGTATATCTTTGTGGAAAGGTATAGATCCTTTATTAAACCCACTATCGTTTATTGAATTTTAATTTTTGTAGGGTGACAGTGTCATTAGGTATTTTGAAATTACCGCAGAACCGCCGTTTGTCCATTATATTAATACATTTCAAACGCCCGATCCACAAAGAGGCATAGGAAGCATGCCTAAAAGGGGATGCGATGTAACTTCTTGTGAAATTGCAAGATTTTATCGTCTGAACAATTCTGGATTATGTCAAGTCATATCAATGACTGTACCAAGAAAGGTGAGAGACATAATTATTAATGATATATGATAAACATGTTTATGCTTTACAATTTTCCTTTGTTAAAAAAAAGTTTGAAAAAAAATAGTGGTTTGGATTGTAGCTCCACTTATATTTTAAAAACGTTTCATGTTTATCATATTGAATATTTAACTCCTTGAACCTTGAACCTTACTAACAGCTAGCTTAACAGTATGTTAAGAATAATTGCATATTATTGATATTTTAAATATATAAAACACATATATGGGATAAAAATAAAACATTAAAAATGGGATTTATGATTACTTACACAATAAAATATAGTTCTAAATAATAATTATACATAATTAATATTTTTTTTACATACAATGACTTATTGCTAAACTAAAAGGGGAATTATGAAGGAGGGAATAATATAAGCCTAAAAACATAATTATTCTTTTACAATTTAAACTAATTATTGACAAAAAATGAACAATTGTTAACAAAAATTATTTAATTAATTAAAACACCGGAAATCTTTTACTGATAGATTAAAATTGAACTCCCTAGTTTGGCTCTTAACAACACTTATTACCTCCTCTAGCCTTGCAGATGGCCTTCAGTCTTCTAGGCATCGAGTAAATAATTGATCGGATTTCATCTTGTAAAACAGGATTTCATTCTTCTGCAAGAGCGGTTTGAAGCTGCTCAATGCTTGTTGGTGGTGGCAAACGATGCCTAACCCGCCTCTTTATCATATCCCATAGGTGCTCTATAGGATTCATGTCAGGAGAACGTGCTGGCCAAACATTGTACTAATTCCTACATCATCTAAGAATTTGGTACATTGGAGCTACATGTGGTCGGGCATTATCATGCATTAACATGAATGGATCGAATGAGACCACATCTTCCAAAACTTCATCAATGTAGTGCAGTCAAAGGTCCATTCTGTATGATAATCAAACAATATGTTCTCCACGTCTCCATGGTCCTGGCATCTAATTGCCACAAACCAAATTGGTACTCATCGGAAAAGAGAATAGCCCTCCCTCCATGGTTCAAGTGTCCAAGTGATTAATTTGTGAATGAATAGCTCTACTTGATGCCTCTCCAGTAGTAGAGAAATTTATGCCGGATGTCTAGAGAGTAGGCTATTCTCTCAAAGCCTTCTAATGACTGGTTTAGAGCTCACCCTTACGTTAAGGACAGTTTGGAGTTGACTACATATCAAGGAAGCTGTTAAATGATAGTTCTGTAGTACGGTAAAAGCAATAAAACGATCGTCTCTAGCTGTCATACATTGTGGTTACTTCTTTCGCTTCAATATAGACTTCCAGTGGCCCTAAACCACTATAGGCCATCTTTGATGGCAAAGTGTGGCACACTCAAGATTTGGGCTATGTAATAAACAGCATTTGCCCAGGTGAGATCTTTAAGAAATAAAATTCAATAATAATTTTTTTACTGTCAATTATTGTTGCATCATTGAAAACATTGAAAAAGTAAATTAATCACTTGACAAGTTGGCTCTGGAAAGGATGAAATTGAACTGATTTTCTTTATTTTTAATCCAGAGAGTGTAAAAGAATGAGTAACACACTATAAAGGTTTAAAGGTAAACAAGAAGTTCTAAATCCCCCCCCCCCCGATGGCTACTAGGGCTATTGCCGGCTCCTCACATTTTGTCTATAGGGCATTAGTTTTTTACCTCTATCTTTGATAGTTAACACTTCTACACATCATTAAAATATCCTAAGTCAATAATCTATCCTGAGCTTAAGGAGTTCTCGATATATGGCTGAGACCCCACCCCCTACACCTACACTAAAATTACTTACAGCCTAAACCTACTGTTAGGAACCTGGCAAGGTGATATTTACCTTGACCCCCCCTTCATTCATCCAAGGTGTACATTCACGTACACACAGTAAAAATTGTGCATTCACGATCCTTAGTTGGTTCGACAGGAACTCAATATTCCACACCGTGTACATACACACTTAACCACTCGTGCAAATAAATACATTCACCCATCTGGGTAGTCATAAGAGTTTTTGACTTTATGCCAGTAACCTTCCCCCTATCACTCTGCAAATACATATAAAATAAACTAACCTAGACAACTTTGGTGTGTGTGTGGATAATGTCGTTTACATTTCATTGAATTATAAATAATTTTTTATGGAAAATAAATAAATACAAGTGTCCGGTTTCTTTTGTCTTTGAATGTGTAATATTGAAGTTATGTGTATAAACAATTGTTATAGATTATCAGATAAAAAGAAAAGAAATAATATACGTAACTTCCTGTGTATAATATATTTATTTTTTTCCATCGTGTTGACATTCCACACCTTGCAAAATTCTCTTCTTCTAAATTTATTGCATGAAAAGCTTTGCTATCTCTTCTAAATTATTTTCTCTCTATTTATTGTACATGAACGTGTAGTATTTAATTGCATGAATCGTGGCTGCAGAGTATAATTTGTGGAAATGTGGCATTATTTTTATAAACATAAAATAGTACGCATATATTAGCAAAAAAAAAAAATTGATGCAGGATGTAATTCTCAATTTATTAGGTAAGAAAGCAGAAATTCTTGGTTTGTTCTTTCTAATTAATTTAATATCAAGTTTGGGAAAGTTTTGTTTCATTGATTAAGATTAAATAATATGAGTATATTATTTAACATAATAATAATATGAGTATATATAAAATATAATTTAAAAAATGAACTACCTTTTATTAAATATACAGTAAAACTTCGATATAATGCTCCTGTTTACAATTATTTCCTGGTTGTAATTCTCCAATAGAAGGATTAATGAACACATTTTTCTAACATTTTTGATTTTTTAAAGTGTCATTAGATGATATGTCAACATTAAATTAATTTTGTGTTCACAAAATTGCAATTTCGACAATTTTCTCTCGCCTACAAAATGTTTCTGTGAATTCGATAACTTGTTTGTTGATTTGAACTTTGATCCAAGGTTTAAGCCTTGCACCCCTGTTTGATGTGTCAAAAGAAAGGGAAAATGAAACAGAATCATGCAAAATAACAGAAAATAATCTGTTTTGGCATGGATTAAAGATGATTTGTACATTTTTTTTTACACAGAAGTAGAAGACGAAACATTCCGAAATATCAATCTACAGTAAAACCTACATATTCAGAGTAATGATGGGGGGGATGAATGGAAAATCGAAAACCCTAGTTAACGGAATTTATTATTTTCATGCATTAATTAAAAGGTTAATCAAGAAGACTTTTATTAATATGCATCTATCAGAAAACATTTTGATTCAAAAATTTCCAAAAGGTCAAATTGAAAAATGGTCTGCAGAATGATGGTTGTAATGAATGGGTTCAATGCAAATAGACTGGTGGAAATTTTATAGGAACAAGACAAATGACAGCATTCTTTGAATCAGAAGTTTGTTGCTCTACTACCTATAGTATACATATACGGATACATACATATGGACTGGATAATTGTATTCCCGGATAATCGAACTCTGGATAATGGAGGTTTTACTGTAAATAGATATTTTGGAATGAAAATAGTTTGCATTAAATAAAAAATAATAGATGAATATTTTAAGCTGGTATGTAGTATTTAGTGACAGTTAATTAATGATTATTTAGAGATCATGAGATGTGGTCTGGTGTGATGTAGGTTCCGAAAAATTTTTCTTTATCGTGCCAACATTTAGTCTTTATTGAAGATGATCTTCAATAAGATCAAAATGTTGACACAATAAAGGAAATGTTTTTATAAACTTACATCACACCAGACCGCATCTCACAATCTTGAACTAATCATTTTAAGCTGGGCTCATCTAACAAGTAATATGTAATGTTTTTAAGTAAATTTAATTGTTTGTGTGTTTAATTCGTACTACAAATTTTTTTTTTAAATTTGTGTTATATTGGGTATGTGCATAAGTTTTTAAAGTTTTTTAGACAAAAAAAAGAAAAACTCAAAATATAAATATAAATTTATTTTTAATCTAAAAAAATTTCTTAGTTTTCTATAAAATGCAGCCACCATTCTGGTAGCAGAAATTTCCCCATTTTGTAAAAGTTTGATCACAAAGACGAGAAGAAATCTGTAAGTTCAATTTTCAGAATGTTTTTGTTCAAAAATTCCCTACTGGTGGTCTAGTGGGGCAACTGTTGCTAGCCTAACTATGCGATTTTAGTCTGAGTAAGTGCAGCTATGGGAGGCGATGTTTTGGGTATTCACTAGGGCTGGACTTTTTTCCTTTAATGCTGCCCCAAGACAATCTAGCCGGGCACAGCATACCTCTGCCATAAGGGTTGGGTTGCATGATATTTCAATAAATTATTCCTTGAATATCCCACCAAACAGATAGTAGGACCTTAAGAGGGTGCAAACCTGCTCTTGACGTCTACAGCGGCGATTCATCCTTCTTGCAAATGGTCCTAACGGTAAAGGACTTCTTACCCCATTGACCAAATAGAAAATAAACCCTTCCAATTGATTCCTATTTAGGTGTGAAATGCAATAAGCCATGCGGTTTTCCTTGTTGCTGAGGGACAATTTATGTGGAAGCCATGAATTGAATTTCTTCTCTCTAATGAGCAGTCTACATAAAATCTCTCTTATAGGTTTGGTAGAGTGAATTTATAGTTATCCTTCAATACTACTGAAAAGTTGTCTCTTTTAAGCTCGTTAGACTTTCCACAAGGCTGGTCTTTGATTCGTCTCCCCTCATTAAGAAAATTTCAAGACTGACTTTTTGTCATTCAGTTACTTTGTTATCACCCAAAATTCCACATAAATTTTGGCAGGCATCCACTGCTCTATGGCCAAGGTCGAACTTGTATAGCAAGCATGCCTAAAATGAATTTTATCTGCTTCATGTTGTACAGCAGTTTATTCTAGACTGACTTTTGGGATCAACTATTAGTTTCTTACAATCTCTTTTAATTTTTCCCACCATAGAGCTAACAGGGCTGGCAGGTAATAAAGAGCCTCCATAAGAGTGAAAAAGTCTTTTCTTTCTATGCATTACATAGTGGAATTTGAAAAAATAATTTTTCATTTTTAGCTGTTTTATTTTTTTCTGGTAATAGCACTTTCTCCACTCTTTATCTTCACTCCATCAAAGTGTCATAACTAAGTTTTATTGTATTTAAATTTTTATGGATTATTCTAGATTAGCACTGTCTTATTTAATTATGAAATTTCTTAGCTATAATTGTTGCACATCATATCCTCCACATGTGTAAGATGAAGTTAATTTTTTTAATTTTATATATTTTTTATTTGTTTATTTTTTTAAAATAGAGTAGTGCTTAATTTTGGGCCTGCTTAATTCGGCTGTTTTGAATAGATTTATTGAAAAGTCTTTTCATGTTTTTTAAAACTTCTAATGTTCTCTTAGTTGTTATAAGGGATGTGGTCTAAGAAAGATATTTTTAATTTCAATTAATTAATCTTTAAATAAGGTATTGGTCGAGATAAAAAAGTCAGTGCCACGAGCGGGATTCAAACCCACGACCTTTGGCTAAATATGCCACTGCTCTACCAAATTTTGCTGCTCTACCAAGTCGGACCACGAAACCCAATCAATATTTTTAATTTTAAATCTTCGCCTAGCTTTTAGCACTTTACTGTATGTTCTTCAGGGCTCTACAAAAGGCTATAGTATATATTTTTAATTTTGGCCAATTTATCATGAAACATATATAAGAACAAGGCACACATTTTTGTACTTACTGATTTTTGGTCAGAAATATACAACATTAAATTCTTTTAATTTTGTGGTAACAACAAATACCTTTTTACTTTCTTCTTTACTTTTCCAACTGTGAAATGATGAGACTAATTGGTTAGGTTAGACTAGTTGGAAATTCAATGTTGCCAGAAGATTTTCCCTTAACCCTCATCCACTTGTGCGGATGGCAGGTAGGCTGCATTTTTAATTTTTGCGCTTATTATCCCCTAATGCGCAGTTAGAGGCTCAGGAATAGCAGGTATTCTCAAAATCTCAAGTTAGATTTTCGACCACTAAAGGATGTAAGACTTCCACCTCCAAACCGCCCAACTCCTTTGTGTCAGTGCATTTTTAAAGTTGTCAGGAGGTGATTTGACAGCTAAACTGCTGTCTTGTGAGCAGAGGCGTGAATATTTTTACACCATTTGAATAAAGAATTTTATACACATTTCTTTATTATTCCCTAGGATTTTCAATTTTATCCATTTTTAGTTGAATAGTGTGTGTATATTAGATCATGTATTGTAGTGTATTTTTTTGGGCAAAATTCCTCTCGAATTTTGGATCAGAAAAAAAAATGCAGTGGCAGGGCACTATACATTTGGATTCCAATATAATAAGATTGATTTATATGACTTTGTAGAAGAAAGCAGTTGTGGTTTCAGTGTCTGTTGACCATGCACAATACTGACAATTGATGAGGTTTAAAAAAACCAAAAAAACTCAATTTATCATCTACTACTGTCCTGTAATATGCTTGTTTTTAATTCCTTTCTGTTAAGTAGGATTTCCTCTTTCTCCCATTGAGTTGTTTTCACAAGTTTTTTATTTTGGCTTGCCTCATACCTGGTCTTTGCTTCCAGTATTTGTTGTGTTGTTTACCAAAGATTCCAGAGTTCTATTTTAATGTGGCTATAGTTTATTCCACAATATGTAAGATCTCTGTATGTGTATGAACCTTAACTTGGTCGTTTCAAATAATTTGCACCTGACAAGTACACCATCGAAGATTTGTAAACTTAACTACTGAACTTGAACTGTAACTTGAAGAAAAGTGTATGACAGGCAAGTGAGGCGACCGAAAATGATTAAAAAAGACAAAGCTATTTTATGCTAAAGCAGTTTTATTGATGAAATCAAAATTTAAACTTTAATGGAGCAGGCAACATTCAGCTTATATTTCAACCTACCTCTATAAGGTCTGCTTATTGGCTTTATCCTTAGAAAGTTTTGGAGACTAAATTTTCATTGAAAGAATATCAAACAAATACCGAGCATTAAATTTGCACAAAACGATATAGTACATATTTTAAAATGACACCAGTAACATCAGAACAGTTGACGACTTACAGAACAAGGTGTGGCTTGACCATCTCAAAGATATTAACAGAGCAGTATGACAGCAAAAATTTGATTGGATACTCGAAGAGTATAAATGGATATGGTCATTCAAAGAGAATAAATGCATATGGTCGCATTTGATGGCTTTCTACCCATGGGTTGTCTAATTTCAAATAAACACATTTTTCAGTGTAAATGTTGTAATGAATGGATGGATTTGTGGTGTAATATCCCCCACAGACCCACTAAACTAGGTTAGCTTAATATATATATTTTAGAGTGATTGTGGGTGAGAACAGGCATAAAATCCCGCTGGCTCTGAAATTTCTAATTGTACATGTATGAAAGTTTCTAATCAGTGTGAATGTGTTTCTTAGAGTGAATGATGGAAAGTCCTCAGAGGAATAACCAGTACCCTGAGACCCGCCAAACTTAGGTTAGGCCACAATATATGTGTGTACATGAACTTCAGACCCTTTTCACCATGTGTGCAAGGAATAATTAAAAATGCTAATAAGTCACAGAGGGCCCTTTTTTCTTGATTAGTCACCCTTTAGTAGGAAACCCCAAAAATATTTCTATTGCAGGAACCATCCAATTAAATTGGATTAAGTAGAACAATTTTAAATGAAGAGCTTAACTGTATTCAAACGCCAGGTATAATTGTATGATTACCTGTCAATCTTTTTACTATTATTGCATATAAATTTTGCATGTAGTCTATCCATTTCCTTGGATAATCTAAGGTAAAAATATATAATATTTGTATAAGATTAAACAATATTGAGAAGTTTCAATTAATTAAGGTTTATAGTTGAGAAAAAGTGAAAGATATTAATTGGTCAAGCGGACTACAAAAACTAGTGAATTTAATATTGAGAAGTGATAACTTTATTTTAATAAAATATATAGTGGATGATAATGATTAAAAGCTAAGTTTATGCAATAACTATGAATTTAGCATTTCAATATGTCTAGATTCCATTCCTTACACTGCATCCATTAACTGAATAATATTTAAAATTGTTCATACCAGGAATATTACTCACATTACAGTAATTGAAATGTATACATACGATGCATTACCTGATTATATTGTATATCTAGTTAGGGTAAGGTATATCAGGGTTTTGTTAGATATCACTGTATTTCTAAATGGTGTTTTTTTTTGTAGGCAGATAAATTATATTTAGTTGATTATTAAGTTTCTCGTGACAAAACTGTGAAGATTAGTAGTAATAAATCTATATAAATATTTATTAATTTTTATGAGTGTGTTTTATGAGAGGTAATTAATATTAATGTCCAGAAACTATTTAGACTTCCAATTATCAGGATAAATTTGCATTCCGAAAAAAATGTATGTACATTTCTACCAACTGTTAAGACATATTTTCAAGTGAAATCCTATCATAAGAAATTGATAATTTGTAAATATTCTGCCCTATAATTTTTCATTGCACTTCTAACACTTTTCTTTTATTAAAATAGCATGTACTTTAGTTTCATTTATTAATCTGCCTAATTAATCTTCCTTTGGAAATTGCAGTATAATTTCCTACTACAATTGCTTATCTTTCCTTCATTCCTACTAAGATCCCATTTTTTGCAAGGGTGTTTTCTTCATCGACTGTTGAGGACAACACATGGAGATATGTGTATGAGAATAATGATTGTCAAATTCTATTGGAGTGCCAAAATTCCTACTAACAATTTTACAATTAACTTCGTTTCTCAACCAGTGCTATCTGGTAGCTTTTATCGCTGACCTCAATTATACGTTTCTGCTTCTAAAGGTATTTTTTATTCTTTTTTCTGGTTAATTTGACTTGAGCATGTTAACTTTAAATTTACAGGAACCTATCCAAAATGCTTTTAACTTGTCTCGTTGTTATGAATATAAAATTGTATCTTGCTAAATGCCTGTATTGGCCTAAATGCTCAGTCAATGTATAAGCAGAGTATTTCTAGCGTTGCTGGGTTTTAAAGATGAGTACAATGTTTTTTCTTTTCAGAGTGAACTTTTTCAAGAGGATTTGTATCCGGATACTCTCAGCGATAATCCTGCACTTACTGCAGATGAATGGTTTGGAGGAAAGGATGCCGAACCACTTCTAGTATCGATGAAAGATGCCCCTTCGAATCAGCCCAAAGCAGAAGTCCGTTTGTTGAAAAAGACAAATATTTTGGACAAGAAGGGTGCCAAAACAAATCAAAAAGTTGAGGAGTCTTTATCAGTAAGTTGTTTTTACTAGTAACAATAAGGTCACGGGTATGGTACAAGAGGCAAGCTTCAGAGCGGTAACATTTAAGTTTATGTTATTGAGTGTAGTGCAAATGGAAGGTGGCAGGGCGAAACAAGTTGCTTCTTTCTCTTCAAAGTTCACTGCTACCTAGGCATTAATTTCCGCTTGCCGCTGTGTGAACAGTCATCTCAAAACTCTTAGAAATAGCAGAAAAGAGAACATGCCTGTGGAATGACAGGCATAATGACCTCAAAAATAGTATTATTAAAAAAAACGAAAAAAAAAACAAAAAACAGAAGAAGTTGTAAACTCAATAAATGATTTCTGGAATATTTAATCAAATGTTTGTATGGACATTCTCATATATGCAAAACACCAAGTTTTGTCATTTCGCAAATTATTAAACAAATGGTGCTACTCTAAATAAACTTATCTACTCTTGTTTATACATATCTAATAAATTTTAAAAAAACTATTAATGTAAGACTGAAATCAATTTAAAAAAAAATTTAAATCAGTTGGAACTAAAGGCTTCATTGAATTCAACCTGTGATGATGGAGTTCCACTAAAAAGTAAAACGAATCTAGAAAAAAATTATGAAATCAACCCCAAAAAGTGCCTGGTTACAACCTAATTACTGGTCTGATTCTCAAAGAGTTGCCCAGAAGGCAGTGGTCCAGATGACGAGGATCATCAATGCAGCCTTCAGGCTTAAAAATTGCCTCAAACATAGATCGCTGAGGTCATCATGACCGCTAATCCAGGTAAACCACAACATGAGCGCAGATCATTCAGGCCAATATCTCTACTACCGGTGTTTTCCAAATTATTTGAAAAAAAAATACTTAAAAGGCTAATGCCAATTATTGAAAAAAAAAAAAAATGATAATAACAATACCCAACCTTCACCGACAGTACTCTACGATTGACCAAATCCACCAAATCATCTGTCATTGAGCAAGCACTGGAAAAAAAAAAGTTTGCTTGGCTATTTTCATAGCCCAAGCATTCGATAATGTCTGGCATGAAGGTCCCATATAAAAATAAGAAATTCCATCCCATCAAATTACTCAAAACTGATTGAATCCTACCTGTGCAAAAGATACTAATGAATTATGCAAGAAGAGAACTATTTGGAATTCAAGCCAATCCATTCAGGAGTGATACAAGGCAGAATTTTGGGCCCTGTCCTATAACTGTCCTTCATTAACGATCGACCAGAAAATGAGGATAATACACTGCAACGTTCACTGATGATATAGAGAATAAAGCTGAATAAAGAAAAATTGGCACATGTGGATTTCACCAACAAGAAAATTAATAAATAAAAGCTACATAAAATTAAAGCTACCTTAATGGTATGACATATGCACGCTTATAAAAAAAAGAGTGATGAGTTCAATTCCAGCAAATGTACTATTGGGTTGTCCGGAAAATAATGCAGGATTTTGGTATTAAACAAAAAAAAAGAAACTAGTTACTTTAAAGCAATGTTCTTTAATCAAAATAATTTCCCATACTCTCAATACATTTCTCCCAACGTGTTGGTAACTTATTAATTCCGTCTGAGTAGAATTCAGAATTTTTAGAATTGATAAAGTCAATAAATGCATTTTCCAGTTCCGTTTGATTTTTGAATATTATGTGTTGTAAGTAGTGGTCCAGGTGTCTAAAAAAATGGTAGTCAGTAGGCGAGAGGTCCGGAGAGTAGGGTGGGTGAGGCAAAGTTTCATAGCCAAGCTCCAATAATTTTTGTGACGTTACACGTGACACATGTGGTCGAGCGTTGTCATGCAACAAAATGGGCCCTTTCCGATTGACCAAAGAGGGCTTCATTACTGCCAATTTCTGATGCATGGTATTAATTTGGTTACAGTATGATTCAGCATTGATGGTTTCGCCAGGATTTAAGAAGCTGTAGTGTATTAAACCAAATGAAGCCCACCATACCGTAACCATTACCTTTTTTTGATGAGTTGGGGGCTTTGGAAAATGTATTGGAGCTTCTCCTTTGTCGAGCCACTGTCCAGAACGTCTAGTGTTATCGTAGAGAATCCACTTTTCGTCACATGTAACAATTCTGGCCAGAAATGGGTCATTTTTGTTTCGACAAAGAAGTGATGCACAAACATCAAAGCGCTGATTTTTTTGGCGATCGTTTAATGAGTGTGGAACCCAATTTTCGAGTTTTTTCACTTTTCCAATCGCCTTGAGGTGGTCAGCGACGGTCGTTTTACTGACTTTGAGTTGCTCTGCAAGTTCTCGAACAGTTGTTTTGGGGTTTTCTTC
This sequence comes from Cimex lectularius, assembly GCF_000648675.2. Lineage (NCBI taxonomy): Eukaryota > Metazoa > Arthropoda > Insecta > Hemiptera > Cimicidae > Cimex > Cimex lectularius. The sequence continues at coordinate 1,012,535 of NW_019392733.1, forward strand.
CACCACTGATCGCAGAACATCATCATTAAGAGAGGAAGGCCTTCCACGACCTTCTTCATCTTCAAGGCTGAAATCTCCCTCCCGAAATTTTTTAAACCACCTTTGCACAGTGCACTCATTAACACAACCCTCGCCCCAGACTTGGTTAATGTTTCTAGCCGTTTGGGCTCCGCTTCGGCCGAGTTTAAACTCGTAAAAGAAAATCGTACGAAATTCTCGCTTTGACATTATAAGGATGACTGAATTATTTCCAAGTAGCGGAATGCTACAGAGGTAAACAAACAATATCATTTGGAAGAGGATTAATAAGTGTTGACATTCATACAAATGAGTAATCCTGTAAACGTAAACAGAATATTTTATATAGATTTTTTTTAATGAAAACTTAAAATCCTGCATTATTTTCCGGACAACCCGATAGTTAATGGGCAGAAGCTCTCCTTTGCCTGTTGAAAGTAAGCTTTTGCTTCTTGGTCTTTAAGACTGGAGGTATGGGATCCAGCTCTGGGGATGTGCCAACAAGACCTACCGCTAAATAATAAAAAGATTTCAAAATACTGGTACTTAAAAAATGAAGACTTCCACTGTCACCTTAAAATGGAAAAAAGAGTATAGGAAGCTATCGACAAAGCCACTTTAGCCCACCATTAAAAAAAATGTCAACAAGCAGCAGTCCACCTGGTAGATGTTGACCACCTAGCCAGACATCTCAAATGTGTCAAGCCATATGATTTATTGCTGGTGCAGTAGTGTGGTGAAAGTGTGATTTAAAAAAAAAACTATATTATGTATACAACTGATTACAGATTTATATCAGTTAAAATCTGCACGTATTACTCATATGTACTGAGTTGAACCTATTACTTTTCATAGACCACTGGCAATCCCAGTGTTTGTGAATTACAATAAATTACTGGCAGGTCTTGAGCATCACCAAGTTACACGGGAGTTGGCATTCTGGGGTCAGACCTCGGTCTTATCCATCCAGGCGGTGAGGTTAGGTTCCAAGGGTTATTAACTGTCAGGTCATCTCAGCCCCTGACGCAATCAGCCTCCAAATCAAAACCTATTCACACTCTCCTGTTCGTAAATACATTCATTTCTATATACCATTCACTTGGGTGGTAGAGTACTCAATATTCCTCCATCACCCTTTACAAATATAACTAACCTAATTGAGGGTCGATGGGGTACTCAATATTCTGCCATTGGCCCCCACACACCACACATCACACTTATAAATAATTCACTCTCAACACACTTTAGGGGCATGAAATTATCATTACTATATAGAATAAAACAATTAAGTATGTTTAATCCAAGAATCAGGACAGGGTCCCCAGATACTTGCTACCATACTCAAGCACAATTCTCACATTGGGTAAGACACATCGAGCAACCTTTCTCTACATGCCGGTCACAAATGTGGGCTTTGGCCCAAAAGTAAGCGTCCTTGTGTTAACCTCACATGGCCTATTCTTAATCTGGTAAGAATGACCCTTCTTCTATGTTCTACGATATTTTGTATTATGTATATAAATTACAATAAAACTTAGGCAGTACTATGGTAGTCATTAGAAAAATATTTAGCTAAAGTCTCTCCATCTCTGAGGTTTGGAGGAAAAAAAATCTTGCTTATTAAATAAAATTGTTCACTCAAAATGGAGGGGTTTGGTTAGTCAGTGGACGACATGGTGGCAACTGATGTAGATTACTACCCAGCCGATGCTCTGATTGTGGCCGGTGCCGCTTGCTACTCTGTCACTCTGCCCCTCTGATACTCATATTGTACCAGTGGCCTAATAATTTACTACAAAATAATTTTTGTTGGTAAATGTTTTCTTTAATTGATTTTGTTTTTGTGTCTATTTAAGGCTGATATAGTTAAGGAGTTTAAAGAGGAAATACGTAAATTGAAAGCGATGATAGTGAAACATGAGAAAAGGATTCGATCACTAGAAGACACCTTAAGTGAACAAAAAGATGACAACAAAACCGATGAACTTGATAACGCACTTGATACAGTTACCAAAAGCAATCTAACCTTCCCCAGTGATCTTGGCCCAGATGAAGTATGAAAAAGGTAAACTAGAAGATATTTTAAATAGCCGAATAGTAGTACCTGCTACACTCTGCAAAAATAGACGGGAAATGATTGATCTTCATGTTTTTGTTTCTATTATTATTTGTTTGAAAATTTATTTCAGGGCGCATTAAGAATTTGTCTGTACGAACAACTGAAAATTACTTGTTATAAGAAGCACATTGATGATTGGCTAGAGAATAATTTAATTAATAATTTTAAAGTTTTCCTTGTGGAAATAGTTGTCAGAACAAATGCATTTATTTCTTAAGTCTACTTACCTGGATAACCTTACTAATTGCCAGTATCATTGGAACAAAAACTTTGTTTTCTGGTGAAAATACAGTGAAGTCTCATTTATCTGAACACTGTTATTTAAATGGCACTAATGGTCAGTTATTTTGGTCTTGTCCATTCTAAATGACACTGCACAAATCGTTACACTTTCATCCTTAAATTGGTAGATTTTTGAACATTTTGGTCCATCAGATGTGTTTTAGCTTGTGCCCCATCTTAAATTATTAAAAAATCTGTGAGAAGGTGAAAGGCATCTGACAGAAAGAAATTGAGGGGATGGGTAGACCAAATGATCAGAAATGACCAAACCCTTGTTTCCAAAATGTCAAATTTTCTGTACATCCAATCCTAAATAAATTAGACTGTTTCTGCGTCACCAACAGTGGCATCATTTCAGCCTCTCACTCATTCACACAAGTCACAACCACAAACAATACTGCACTTATTCAGAGGGTGTCGGTGGCCACAATGGTTTAGGCGCTCATCACTGTAAGGTAAAAGACCTGAATTCAAATTCAGCCGCCCCGCAGTTGAACCCAACATACTTACAAATGGGCTTTTTTTCAAAAACGCCGGGACCCCGAGGGTTTGTAAAACCTTTGTAGTTGAAATACCTTCATTTAAAAATAAATAAATAACTACATATATACAGACAACAAATAATTAATACATACAAATGCCTACTCGGTCCCTATAAGGGACCAAGGCCTGGCACTCCTTGACCAAGTGTTACACTGTGCAACTTTTTTCTACTGTAGTAGTTCAGTTAATTTAAACAGGTGTACAAGTGGGGCTCCACTGTATACAATTTTTTAATAGTGAATTCCCAGTTTCATTCATCATTTCATTTGATTAAAATTAATAAAAAAAACTCGGGTAGCTTCTTTGTTCAAGTAATTACATTTGGAAATAAATGCAATTTGAGAAAGGAGGTAAAACCACTTAACTTAATAATGTAAAAGAAAACCTGTCTATAAGAAAGTTTTTAATGTTAAAAATGTCTTTTATTCAACCTGAAATAAATATTTTTTTATGAATTGAGAAAAACGTACTGACTAGAATAATTAACATATTATTACACAGCTTATGTTAATTGTTAAGAAACCTAATTAACATGTAATTATTTGTGAACTCAGATTTATTTTTGGATATTTTTAGAGTATTGCATTTTAATATTACAGTTAGTAGTTTTAATATTACAATTACAGTTAACATTCTTATGTGCTTTAAACTGATCCTAATATAACTATATATTCTAAACAATAAATTAATTTTGACAATATACATGACATTAAAATCCACAGATTTATAAGTTGAGATGGTTTGCACAATGATCATAGCTTAGAATTTGTTTTTTAAATTGGGCATACCCGAAAGTGACTAAAGTTAAATAGATATATAAATTATAGCACTCATTGTCTGCATTGTGATAAAATTGTTACGAATATTAGCTCAAAAATGCCTTCACTGTTAAAATAAAAATTAAATTTATTTCTTTTAGCACATAGTTAAAGATAAATGCAACTGTTAAACTGTGAAATGTTAAATATTGAAATATTTATTCTGGGACAAAACCCATTGCATAAACTTTATATTTGACATGCTTTAATTATCTTTCTAAGTAGTTAGAAATCTTAGATGAGTGCAATTTTGTTTTGATTTTTTTTCCTTTGAGTTTTTGGGTGTTACTTTTGTTATCATTATCCCCATTGTTTTAGTAAATTGTTTATTTAATTGTTTGATAGTTCACTGACAACACATTTTAAAAAAATATGAATGCCTAACTTGTTAAAATTATTTTATTTATTGTACCAAAATTTAAATTTCTTGAGCTCAAAAATTTTATGACTGAAAATACATGTCTTTAACTAATAATTAGGGTAAGTGACCCAGTCATTTATACCATTTTTTTCTGAAGACAATTTTTTGGATGAATTTTGATTTTAATTTTGGTAATTATTTTGCTTTTGACAGGGGCTCTATGAAATATATTTATTCATTCTTCATAAAAATCAAGCTACCTATTTCAACTGAGAAAAATATAAACCTGTCTATTTTGGTTGCCATTTTCAAAGGTGAATCTGTCAAACATGTTTCACAGCCACCATTGAAGATGGTGAGTTGCCGAAACACGCCTGATATACCAAAACAGTGAGGTTAGGTGGCAAACTAAGTTGACTAAGTTAAATTTGTAGTGATTGTCTACAAACTTAAGACACTTAGATGCCCTATGCCAAAACATTTTAACACATTGACTGCGGAAGACGCAACATGTGCGTCATACTGTCCTTCTGTGATCTCCTGATTATACTTTTTAATTTCTCCCTCCAATTCACCTGTTACACAATTATTTTCAAAATTCCTATCGCCACGCCAGAAAAGGCAAAAGTGTCACTGGCTACTGTCGTTTTATTTTTTTCCGTCTTCCAACTGGAGTGATTTTTCTATTATTTACGCGTATCTGTGTAATGTTTGGTTATTTAAAAAAAAAAAATTCCAGCCAGCTAGCAGTGGGGTTATTGTCAGTTCCTCACATTTGTCTATCTCAAATTTGTTTTATTGACTTTATCTTTATTGTTTAATCCTTTCACATGTGATTAAAATATCCTTACTCAATAAAAATGACATTCGTTCTATTTAAAAGATTAACTATCCTGAGTTTGATGGGTCTCAAGAGTTCTCGGTCTACTGCTGAGACCCCCCTCCCCTACAACTGCACTAAAATGATGTTTTTTTTTTTTTTTTTTATATAACTTTCCTTTAAGGAAAGCTAACTTATGGCCTTACGTTAATCATATTAGCCAAAAAATGATGTTCATGGTAATAAATACATTCACAAACAGTAAAAATCTTGCATTCACTATCCTAAGCTAATCTAATTGTTTCGACAGGTCTGTGGGCACTCGATATTCCACATTCCATATTTTAATTAATCATTGATCCATTTTATATGATTATGTATAATATAGGAAAAATTGCAAAAAACTGAAACGTCCTTTATCAACCTCCCAAATTGAATGTTCTGCGGGTTGCCTACTTCATTTAGCACTACGGGGGACACACCTATTGTATATCACTTATATAAATGTAACAGAAATTAAAAAAAAATTATTTACATTATTTTTAAGTACCAGAGAACTTTTTTACATTATAAATTTGGTTTCGCATTGGTAACAAAACTGGCCATGCAGCCGCAGTCAATGTGTTAATTCTATAACCAAAAATCAACTCATGATCAATTATTTGAATTGAAATAAAGTTCAAATTTTAAATTTTAAAATTAGTAGAATTTATTATGACAAATATTTTTTTATTACTATTGTAAGGTTGAATGTTCATCGTTGGTTTCAGCACCTTGTTATTTTTTATATAATCTTTACACCTCCTATTTTTTTTTCTTTCCTTTTGTTTATTGTAACTTCCGAAACACACTCAGATTATTTTGTATATTTTTGACATGGAAATACAAATCATATTATATATTAAATGATACTTATTTATACAACAAGATGTGCGATTACATACGTTGTTAGTTTTTAAAGGAAAATTTATAATACTAGTCTCAGGAGATCTGAACTCCTTTAACAAGCAAATAATCTTTCATCTTACGACATATCAGTTAATGTTTGAATCCATGAAGTATTATGGTATAAATTCGAAAGAGAGAATATTAATTAAATTTGAATAAATACAAAGATTATTTTTCCCTATAGATTATAAAATTTTGATTTTATAATTATAAAAATAAATAAATATACACTATGACACATAAAATGTTGTTTTACTCTTAGAAATTGCTTATAAATGGACTTGTGTGGATTCAATTATTAACAAATATTTTTTAACCAAAGTTTGTTATAAGATATAATTTATTAATATTAATAAATAAATTAGTGTTTATTCTTTGTCATTTGTTCCATCAAACCGTCAAGTAACATAAAATTTATAGATTACAAGCATTAAAAAAATATTATCATTTAATTCCATATTTAAAACATTAATAGTATAGCAGTTAATATGACAGTAATTACCGTTATTATCTTATAACTGATGTGATTTATGATTTTTTTAAATATTTATAATTATATTTTTCATCATTTTTTTGTTTGGTGTCCGTTTCAATTGCTTAAATTTGTTACTATATTTACATGGTCATGATATATACTTAATATTTGTGTTCATTTCAAGTATACGTACTGCAAATAAACTTAATTGGATTAATATGGTAATAAAACAATTCATAGTTTTGTCCATTAAGACTAAAAAATTTGCCTTAATTGTCTAATATCGCAATATTTATTGTCTAATTTATATTTGTTAAGCATATGAAAATGTAATGTTTTGCCTTTGAGTCAATTATTTATTAAAGTTTTAAATTAAGACGAGCTGTGAAGGAATTTAGTCGTTATTGGGCTGAAAATGTGTCAGGTATTTGTAATTAAACAAATAGCCATTTAGTATTAAAATGCCTTCCATTTACTCGTGTGCAATTTTTTTTTATATTAATCATTGAGTTTGTCATTTAAATACTAAAATATTTTCTGCTTCTTTTCCATGGCTTTATTATATGTAACACAAATTGATTAATTAATAAAGGGAGTTAATTTGGGTTAAGGTTTTTAAATTTAATTTTTTTTCCTGTTTGTACTAATGCGTGTTAACTACAAGATACTTAAAAAATGTGAAAGATAAATATACAATACATGACTGGTGCTTTTTTCTTTTTTTTTTAAATTTTTTATGTACTGAATGTATCTGTGAACATTTAGTAATAAATTTAAACATGTCAATATTGTGTCGTTATCGTTCTTTGTGATGTAAATAATAATATATTTTGTAAAAAAATTTGGCACCAACATTTTTTGTAATTGTACCACAAATAATTACTACTTCAGAGAAAATCTTTAAGATTATCAGTTCCTAATTTCATTATTTTTATATTAACCACGTTTTTTTTTCAGATGTTGTTGCCAAGTATTTTTTATTATGAATTATACATTAAATAAATTGTGCCTTTACCTTTTGACCATAATTGAATGCTATGTAAAATTTGATACTTTATTTTTATAAACAATTCACACTTTGTTGTAAACTGTTGTGTTATTTGTATGGTATTTAAATCATAAAGTGATGTCGGCTCAATTCTAGTTGTAAATTACAATGTTTCTTTTAATGTAATATTTTATCCTAGATAGAAAATTATATATCCTATTAGTTGTGTAGTGATGTCATCCCTGATTGCTTTCATCAGTTTTTATTGTTTTCATCAAAGAATTAATATAATATTTATGTTGTTAGAAATAGCTTGATTTTTTTCTTTCAAAAACAACATTTGTTGTTTTGATTATATGCAAATAAACAGCTATCACTGGACTTTGTTTAATTTATTTAAAGTTTTCCCTTAAGACATTAATTTTTTTACTTTTTTATGCCAGTACTTTAAATTCCGATTATTGATTTAAATATGCTCTATTCTACACACGTGTGTACATATATACGTGTATATAATAAAGCCTATTTATTACTTCTTGTAGTACGCTGGCAATTCCAACTATTGTAATTTATAATGAATTACCTGCAGGCCTGGAGAATCACCCACTTCTGGTGTTGTCAGACCAGGGTCAGAACTTGTCTTACCCATCCAGCCACTAAGGTCAGGCTCCAGGAGCTGTCTACAGGTCATTTCAGCCCCAACTCCAATCTGTTCTTAAATCCATTCTCTCTCTCTCTCTCACCCTCCTCTTCTCTCTCTCTCTCTCCCTCTCTCCTCTTCTCTCTCTCTCCCTCCTCTTCTCTCTCTCTCTCTCCTCTTCTCTCTCTCTCTCTCTCTCTCTCTCTCCTCTTTTCTCTCTCTCTCTCTCCTCTTCTCTCTCTCTCACACACCCTTAAATCCATTCTTACTTATTTAATGTCATTTACTCAGTTAGGGTGGTGTAGCACTTGATATTCCTCCATCAACCTTCTCACACTATATATTCACGCTAATAAATACATTCACTCTCAACACCTCACTAGGAGAAATAAAAATATCAGTACTATATATAATAAAAAAAAGTTTTCACCAAAAATCGGAACAGAGAACCCAAATACTCACTGCCAAGCTCAAATACGATTCTCATATTTCATATCTCATTTCTTATAATGGGATATCATTTGGGCTATAATGTATAAATAAATAAATTTAAAAAAAACTTGCCGCCCTGCTCATAAAGCTCAGTTCATATTGGATAGCATTTCTATATGCTCTCTACATGGAGCCAACGAACTGCCTCCTTGTCTGTTCTTAATCAAGCGAGGATGAATCCTGTGGCTGCAAGGTTGACCAACAGACACTTTTACTTTTGGGTCAAAGACCGCATCCCATTATAGAGCAGTCAGTCATACATATAAATAAAATACATCACCAAATATTTATGTATGTACTATTAGTTAATATTTATTATTTAACTGGAGTTCTAGCATTTTACCTGAAAGTGTCCAGAGACAGAAAACATGTCATTCATCGAAGACTTAGTATTAAAAAAGGAAATGTAGTCGACTTGATAATATGGTCGTCATAAAGTGCCCGATGGTGGTAAACGTGAAAGAGCTCAGTGTGCCTTAGGTTCCTTTGTGGCATATTTAGTCGATAATAATTCAGGGGAAGATGTAGCATTATTCAAAATTTTCCATTCACAGGTTAGGGTATATAGGACTTATCTGGAGTGACTGCAGCCCAACAAGAAGTTGTCTTTCTTCGTAGGAGGTCTTATTTTGCCAATCACTACTGGCACCTGACTATGTAAAAATAGTTGACAGCCCGGTTCTGTGCTGCTTCTAATCTCCAAGCTTCAGACACTTCACTCAGATACCATACTAATGAAACATATTCCAGGTGAGACCTTACATATTGTTTGAAAAGTTGACCGTAAACCACCTGATAAACCCAACCTTGTGTATTTGGGTCCCCTGTTCCAATTCTTGGAGAAAATGGGGCGTTTTATTGTATATAGCATAGATAATTTTGTGTCCCCTGGTGTATCTTGAGAATGAATGTATTTATTGGTGTGAATGTGTAGTGTGAGAGAGCCGATGGCCCAATTAGTTATAAATAGGTATGATATCGAGTACTCCACCACCTTAACTGAGTGAATGGTATCTAAATAAGAAATAATATATTTAAGACAGAATGAGAGATTGCGTTAGGGTCTGAAATAACCTAGCTGTTGATCTTGGAGTCCAACCTCAGCAGCTGGATGGATAAGACTCAGAAGACTGCCCGAGGTGGGTGATTCTTGAAGCCTGCCAGCATTTTATTGTAAATTACCAAAGCTGGAACCAGAGCTGGTGGACTGCGAAAAGTGATAGGTTTCAGCTCTGTACACGTGCATAGGTCGAGCTTATATAAATCAGTAATAAGTAATCAAATGGTTGGTCTGTGTTTTTGCCTAATTATTTGTTAGAAGATTGATAAGTATTATTTGGAGATTGTGAGATGCGGTCTGGCGTGCCATAGGCTTTAGAAAAACATTTTCTTTATCGTGCCAACGTTTCGATCTTTATTGATATCATCTTCAGGGCTCAAAGTGCTTGTTTTCTGTGTAGATGTGTTATTGTAATTATAATGAGTACAATGAGAGTGCCGATGGTATGTTTCTCCTTGAGAAAATAAGACCTTTTAATCTGAATTTTTAATTATTGTTCCTTTAATGAATATTGCCAATACTGAAGATGATAAATGCTAAAACACAAACAATTCTGAGTATAGGTAGACCTGGCTAATCAGAGCTTAGCTAAAGGTGAAGAGGTGCAATGGGCAATTTTAAGTCTACGCTATGGATCAAATTACAAGTGTTAGATAAAATTGGTTGGTAAAAGGAATAAATAAACATTATACATTTAGCAAAGCTTACTTTTATTGTTTTTATGAGATAATAAGGTCACAAAATGGCACAATTTTTTTATTTGTTGAACTTATTACAAAAGACAATTGCTACAATGTTAAAACAACACACACATGTCCAACACAACAAACTTTTTAAATTTGAAGCAACCTTAAGACTGCAAATTGCAGCCTACAATAATTTACATTATGGGACACAAAGACAGTACATTTTAGTGAAAAAGTCCTCTGAAAGAATTATAATTGTATAAATAATTGATTATAGAAAATAACCTTGTGTTGTCAGTAGTACAATTAGTTACTGCAAGTTACTTTGTTTATAATCTGAAACAGAAAACATAATCGGTTTAATTAAAGAAAAAAAATCATTAAATTTTAGAGTTACTTTAGATATATCAACTCCAGTGAGAGCGTTGACAGCAGGAGGTATCTGGCCAACCAAACGTGTAACTTCACCAGTTAAATGATCACTCCCTCCAAGCATTACGATTTCTTCAGTTTTCGCAAGCGGCGCACTAACTTCAGCAGCGATCTGAAACAGTTTAGAATTCAGGATTAAGCAATAGGATTTGGGATATATTTATTGATTTACCTTTGGTAAAGCATCTAGAACAAGAGACATTATAGCAGCATCGCCATAATCTTTATAAACGATTGCTTTCATTTTCATTCTGTCTGCATCTGCTTTCCCGATACACTCAATCACCTGGGCTTCTGCAATGCCAATTTTTTTAATTTTTTCACCTTCTGCTTTGGCTATTTCAACAGCCTGAGTTCTGCAATTGACATTTTTGAAAAAAACACCGGTCAACAATTTTTTATATAAATAGACTTTACCTTTTCCCTTCCGCTATTGTTTGAACTCTGTAGCTCTCGGCCTCTGCAGGTAACCTTACTGTCGCATTTAATTCTAATTCTTTTCTAACCACCTCTTGGTCTTCAACTTCAATCTGTTTTCTTCTTTCGACCACATCAATCTGAATTTCCTCATTACGAATTTTTTGTCGAATTTTGGCAGCTTGCAATTCATAAGCCAACTGGGCTTCAGCTTTCTGAACAATTTCAATAAATAAAACATTTTTAAAAGTTTTATTTTAACTTAAACAAGCAAAATACATAAAAACAATGTAAAATTATTAATTTAAAAAAAGTAAAACACTCACAACTGTGTTGATTTCTTTATCAAAGTTTGCTTTTTGTAGCTTATACATCCTTGCATTATCTTCTATTTTTGTATCAGTGTTGAATTTAATGTCCATAGCAGCTTTTTCACATTCTGCTTCCTATGAGATCAAAATGGTTAAAAAAATAAAATATGTAAAAAAAGTGCATACAAAATGAATAAAAATGTTACTCTTATTCCAGCATCTCTATTTGCTTGAGCCACTCCGATATCAGCATCTCTTTTCACTGCAGCAGTTTGTGATTTTCCGAGCGATGATAAATATTGGACATCGTCATAAACATCTTTAATTGTAAAGGAAAGGATTTCAATCCCCATACGTCCGACATCTGGAGCAGCAACTTCTCTAACTAAAGCTGCAAACTGATCTCTATCTTTGTAAACTTCTTCAACTGTAAGAGTACCTAAAAATAAATGATCCGGTTATAATTTACTTGTTGTATAACAAAGTCAACGTTTTTACCAAGGATCGCTCTTAAGTGGCCTTCCAATGTTTGTAAAATAGTTGATTTGATTTCTTTGACACTTTTACCAAGGAACTGCTCCGAAGCTGTCTGGAGCAGTTCGTCAGCTTTCATCACCTTACACTGTGCTACTCCTGTTACTGTCAGTGGAACACCTTGAGACGTTTCAACCATCTCGCACACAGGATTTAAGGTCATGACCTGAACAGAATTAAAAAAAAATAATATCAATGATGAAATCTGATATTATTTGTGTCCAAAGTATACAAAATAACCAGGAAATCACTTAAACACCAATAAAAAATGAATATTCATGTAAGGTTTTTCATTTTCAATTTTTTCAATCCTAAATTTGATAATTACCTATTTTCACAAGATGGCAAAATGCTGAAACTTGTCTGATAGGCCAAGTAAGGATCAAATCACATACGCTAGGATTGATGAAATACAGAACTATGGTGATGTTAATGTTTATTCATGAGAAAATGTATAAATTTTTAAAGCTGACAATACTTAAAAATAATAATAATGAGGATAAAGGATTTAGTGACAGTGTCAGACAATAAAATGTAGCAATATTATTAAACTTAATTGTATTTCACAGACCATATCTATTCTGTCACAAAGCTTAGCAAATGTTGTTACAAATATTAATGATAGTTTCAAAGATACATTCCTCAAAAGATTGGCAAAGGAACGTTTTTCTTTTCATTCAATTCACCTTATCCCTGATTGTTTTAATACAAGTACATAATGTTGGTTTGATCAACTCTAACCATCCTGACTATATTTTAGCCTGCAACCTGCCAATTTTTAAAGACAAACCAGTGTGGATGGGTCAAACGAATCTGATAGAAACAGAATAGGCAGACCTGGATGACCAGGGACAATCAAGCAACATCCTTGCTTAATTTGTACCAATCCCTACGTTTAAATTTTTAAATTACTTAAGTTGGATTAAAACAAAATATACGTGTAAAAATAATGGTTAAATTAAAAATATATATATAAAAACTTACCTCCAGTGAAATGTATTGTACATCTGTTACAAGCCACCAGGCCCATGCCCATCCTCCGACTATTGTTTTTTTCTTTGTTGAACCCCAACATCCACCTAAAAAGAATGTTAAAATTATTTCTTTTATTATTAGTAGTGTTTTTCCTTCAATAAAAGAGCCACAATGATAATCAAAATGACTAGTTTTTATAATTTGTTTAAAATTTCCACTCTGGGTCAGTAATGTACCATGTGAGTTTTTATAAAAGACGTGGCCTTTTATTTTGATGGTGCACATTTTATTATATAAGTATGGTTCCAAAGGTAATTTATCATGCAGAATCTGCTGGTGCTATTAGAATTTTGATAATTGGCATGTTAAGCCGACCTGGTTGATTTTTTTCAAAATGTAACATCCTATGTTTTCACACATTTGGAAAGTTCTTTGTATTGTAAAAAAATTAAACAAAACACAAAAATTCATCGATTCATTCCAGAGATATTGAAGCTTTCCTCCAAAATTTGATAATTGCAATTTATCTTTATAATTTTCATTTCAACCAATACCTTACATAAAGATTAATTAATTGAAAGAAGTTATTTGCTCAATCGGACCACGAAATATAATGGGGTATCTTTATACAGTTATATAAAGACTCTTTCTTTTGTTTATCCTATTGCTAGCCTATCTGTACCTTGGAGCCTCACCAATTGAGGATAAAATAACATAAATAACACACACACACACACACACACACAACATAATAAATGAAACATAATATTCTGGTTAGCATTCACTCTACCCCAGAGGTATTCCATATGCTGCCAGATTGGACGACTACTAGGCTAATCTTAGCGACATGGTGACTATACACAGTGTGTGCATGTAGGCCAAGATAAGGAATAAATAACATGGACAGTTTTCAACAAGTAGCTGGATCTCCATTTGTAACTTGTTTGTTAGTTAACTTCTTTAGTTTTCGCTACTCACTGATGTTGACTTCTAGGACCGAAATCGGTTTTGGCCACCAAAACTCAATTACATGTATACAAGACATTACTGCGACCATCTTGGACATACAGAATGAAACTGTTGGGTTCTGCCAAGCTATTTAACATCCAGCTCATCCAGTCCTTCTAACCATAAGCCCTCAGAAAAAAATGTCAAAGCTCCTTACTGCATCACTAACCTTATTATCCACAATGACCTCAACTGATCCAATCCTGTGAGCATAGTCCCATAGCACAAAACAGACTTCGTTTTTTTTTTTTTTTTTTGGCTGCTATATTCGTTGGGAAGTCGTTCGTAAAATGTAGATAGAGGATTGCCACAGTGTACTTGATATCTTGGGTATCATAAACATCTGTGAATAGGCTTTGCCATAGCAAACTGAGTATGTGCGATAGGCCAAATTATCATCCAGGTGTTTTTGCTATCCTAGGTGGTTGGAGGTCAAGGATCTTCAAATCATAATGAAGTTCAATGTTAATGGTTAAATAGGAGTCGGCCTTTTTACGACTTACACTCTGCGACCAGTATTGGTTTATTGTGCAATCTACATTATTATCCAGAGTTGCTCATTAAGCTTACGTCTTTTTAACAGATCCCAAAGCTTTTTAAAGAGCTCCTTCAAGTCTGTGATTTTCCTCTCCCAGGAGTAGAAATCTCAGCCTTCATAGGCTTTCACACCAACAGAGGGCATGTTCCACTGTTTCTTGTTCTTTGTGGCAATATCAGGCGTGTTTCCGGTTCTATCCATTCTATCTGTTCTATCCGAGTCTATTCATAATCCTCCAGAGTTAGCAGTCCAACTATCATTCTAGTCCTAACACATCCTAGGTTTAGTAGTTCTGCAGTTAGTTTCTAGATGATCCTTTGATGAACTTTATTGCATTAATCCGCCCCTAACCCTAAAAACTATTTAGCCTAATCTAAACTGACCTATCTCTAACCCCGCACGTGTGCACTGCCAGGGAACGCGAAATAGAGGACGCAAAAATAAGAATCTCTGCTTGCATAGGCCTTTGCACAAACAGAGGACTTGTATTCTTACGGCAATATCAGGCTTGTTTCTGCTGCTCCGAATCTACCCATGTGACCCATCCGGAGTCAGCAGTTCAACTATCATTCTAGTCCTAGTATTTAGTAGTTATGATATGGTCCTTTGATGAACAAGGATTTTTTCTCCTGGGTTACACTTTGAACGGAGAACTTATTTCATTTTCTGATGGATCTTCGTTTTTGGTAGTTTCGTATGCGGCAAAAGGGTTCAGGGTTTATAGGTGTCCTCTTCGAACTTCCCATGGGCAGTTAACGTCCTCTTCGTTGCCCTGCCCTGGTTATTTTGTTGTTATGTTCATGTCTGACAGGGCCCTGGTGTTCCACCCAAAGTGTTTCAAACAGAAATTTTACCACCGACTAGGTAGTTGCCCTTAATGCCACCTGGCTGTAAGCCCTATTTTATTTTTGAATTGAATGATGAGGGATGCATGGAAAACAACGAAGAGTTGTTCAGTAATTGCTATTTAGTGTTTTGTTTACAGAAAAAAAACCCGATGATTCATAATTTCACGGTTTGTACGACAAATGTTTACAGTCGTCGGTGTCGGTTGTGTAACGAGTTCGTTGGACGTGCTATTTTTTCTTGTGCACAGGTGATCGGTTAGTACCGGCGGAATCGAAAACAATTCTCGGTCTCGTGGGATTGTGAAATACGAGGAAATGTTTTATAAAAGAATCAAACGGCTGACGTCGGTGGGACATTATGGTTCTGAAAGTGCTCAGGTTCTTGTCGATTGCTCGCATAGCGCTGTCCTACGGGCCCAGCTTCGCTTTCGCCCTCGTCCTGCGTCTCCTCATCCTCGTCGGAAGGCCGGATATCGAAGACAGGGAAAACAGGATCAAAGACATCCAACCTTCACAGTTGCGATCCCATTACGATTTCATCGTAGTCGGAAGTGGTTCTGCGGGGGCTGTACTCGCCAACAGACTATCAGAATCAGCCGATGTAACAGTGAGTAGACACATTCACTCAATTTTACCCTTTCACTCTTCAATTTTCATAGATTTTAGCCAATGGGTTCTTCAATAAATCTCAACTCTCATAGAAGATCACGATATTAAACTAGATCTTTGTTATATAAAACACGACCAATGGATAAAAATCTCTGCTTATAAATTTGGCAGAAAACAGCACATTAACAATAAACACGACTGGCACTTGGGCACACTCAACACGCCATACAAGAATGACACATCTACACGGAAAACAAACGAGAAAGCGCACATTTTGAGCGCTGAAGATGATCTCAATAAAGATCGAAACGTTGGCACGATAAAGAAAATGTTTTTCTAAAACTTACGTCACACCAGACCGCATCTCACGATCTCCAAATAATCATTAACAATAAACCCGACAATAACAAGAAAAACAGTGGCCTCTTTCAGACGAGGCGGTTTGGTTGATTCAACTAAGTTGCTCGGTTGACTCTCAACTAGTTTACTGCCGTGTGAAGGCTCGGTTTCACACGAGCAAACTTGTAGAATCAACCTCTCTTCCCAACAGGAGGTCAGTCCGATGTTAGAACCCGAGGAAGCAGGAGCACTTCTTGTGCTTGCTCTTCTGCAAAAATAGAAGAAAAAAGGAGGAACCACAGTAAAGAAAAGTGTGGGTTTACCGTTGTTTTAAAATTGGGAAACGTGCGCTTTCTCTCAAATACTGTTGTGCTACTTCCCTCCAAGTTTCGCTTCTTTTAATTTTATCACTGTACATCTCACAACACATATCTAATATCACGGGGCTAATACGAATATCTTCAATGAACTGCTCCAATTTGAAACTTGCAATTGCAACGCTTTCCTTGGTGAACTCAGTTGACTCAACTAGGCGACTGGTGAAGGACGAATGCCCTAGCAGTGTCTTCAGAGTTGAGTCAACCAGTGGGGAAGAGAACGTGAGCGGCACTTGTGCCTGGTGGCCACCCGCCTGGGCGGACGAGTTGACTGCGTGTGAAGGGGTTGGGGCGAATCCCAAACATTTTGCTACCACGTTACACTCCTTGACACTCGTCCGTTCAACTAGTTGCCTGTCTGAAAGAAGCCCTCAATCAATTGTCACATACATTTTTACCGACAAAGACACGGCATCATCAATCTTATGATGTGTTGTTAATGATAGATGACTTGCACTTGCGAGCAAACATTAAAACCCGTCTGGCGTGCTACGCAGGTAATGATTCAAAACATCACACATCATGCAATAAAGTTATTTTGTTAAAGTCTGAAGGACGATTTTTGAAAGGTTCAACGCACAACAGACGTTCGACGTTGCTTGTCTCGTTTAAGAAATCACAACACTTATTATGCTAATTCTTTCACTTAAAGGACGGAGAAAGTCTGGGATTTTTTTCCGAACCAACGAGCCGCATTGGCCGTAAATAATTGCCACAGCTTGTTATTAACAAACAAATCTTCACCTTAGGGGCGAAGGTTACCCTAAAGTAGGCAGGGAGAGACATTCCGTCGTCTGAGACCATCAACTATCTGTCAAAATGATACTTTTGTAATTGGCTAACTACTGCAGAATCTTCTCTTCTTCTTCTTTCTCACCAAGCTCTCAATACTTCACAACCCAGCAGGTGCTACGCTAGACATCATCATGCTTTGAGCTTAAAGAATACTAATAAGCGTGTTATGCTCACCAGCATAGCTACCTCCCTGTATTAAAACAGCATCATTATGCCGGAGCAGTCTAGGACTATGTAACACCACTCAATTAGCCATGATATAACGCTTGCGTTTAATGTATGAAAGCATATTGGCATGGTTTGATAGAGGTCAGAAAGGCCTTTGATGTTGTTATGACTGTTTGGTATAGTGGTATAGTCAGCAAGATGATGGAATATACCTTCTCTCCCTACATAATAAAAATAGTCCACTTCTATCTCGTATCTAGATAATTCCGAGTTTCCTTTAAATCATCCCCCTCCCAACCGAGAGGTATTCCTCAAGGCTCTATCCTAGGACCTATTTCAATAAAATACCTCACTCTAAGAACATAAAAAACGGCTCTTTTCTCTGACGATATCTGTCTCTACTCCTCTTCTTGGAATATAGAACAGATTAGACAACGCAATCGTTGCCAGCAGCCAAATCGCGCTGCATAGGAAAATTAAAATTAACCATTTTTGGAAGATTAGTGCGCGAGTAGGGACCGGCCTGCTGGCGCATAGAAAAAAAACAATTGAATCTATAACTGTAAAATTTCACTTGCAAACTTGTATAAATCGTAAACGGATCTCAATTTTCCCGCAAAATAGTTAAACTAACTATAAACGATTAAAAGTGTTTTAATGAAATTATCAAATTCAGTGTAGTAGAAACAAGCAAACAATAAAACGGAGGCAGTAGTTTTCAGCAAGCCCGGGTCGTTGCTTATAAAAAGATCCAATTTAAAGGTCCACCGTGTCGTGGTCTGAGTTGGTCAAATACCTTGGGGTGATATTGGACCGTAAACTCACTTTTTACTCTCCATGTTAATGATAAAATGTGCAAGGGAAAGCGACTATCTGTACTTTCCCCTGTGATCTGTCGCCAGCCAATAAACATTTTCTGTACAAGGTGGTGGTCAGGCCGATGCTCCTGTATGCCTACCCGAGTCTCACATGCAGGACTAATGTCGCCAGGCTGCAGGTTGTGCAGATCAAGTTTCTGAGGCTTGCGACAGACTTGCCGCGATATACACGCATATCGGAACTGCACAAAGCGACAAAAGTGTTGATGGTGATGGAATAATTCAGAGATATAACCATTACATTTTTTAAGTAATACGAAGCCAGTACCAATATCATCTAATGCCAAATAGGTAATTATTGCTGCAGGAGAATAAAGAACGCTGTCCTATAACTTGGCCATGACAGCTGGAGTGTTAATCTAATATTTTTCCCCTAATAGAAAATAATGGTATATAAATAATAAAAAATTCGTTGTAACTTAACCAGTCGGAGGTAAGTGTCGCTAGAAAGAATCTCCACTAAACCACTGTTATAATGTATACATGTATTTGTGAATAAAATTTCTATTCTGTCCTGTTCTGAATACTGGAGGGGATCTTCCTAGATTCACAGCGTTCGACGGCGTGTGGCATGCGGGTTCTTATACCAATTAAAGGGCGTCCTCCCTAACACCTTATACCTAATCCTTCGCTCCTACATCAAAGGACGATTCTTCCGAGTTTATTCATTGCCTCCGGAGTCAGCAGCCGACTATCATTCTAGCCCTAACACATTCTATGTTTAGTAGTTAGTTTTTAGATGATCCTTTCATGATTAATCCGCCCCTAACTTACCTAACCTAACCTTTTACCACCGAAACTTTTGGTGTGTGTCTTTTTTTCACTTTTTATGTATCTATTCTCACTTAATACAATTTGTATTATTATTTTGATTGGAAGAGATTTGATGGAAGGGTGAAATTTTCAAAAGATTCCATTGGAACATTTCAGTCGAGACAATTTGGTTAAATTTGTCTTTTGCCGGTTTTGTCAATTTTAGGTCCTGTTAATAGAGGCTGGGAGCGATGAGCCGGTCTTAAGCGACATTCCTGCTCTCTACTCCGCATTGCAGTTAAGCCCGATTGACTGGCAATATAAAAGTGAACCCTGCCTGCGTTCCAATTTCGGCATGAAGGAAAACCGATCCCTCTGGCCGAGAGGGAAGGTCCTGGGAGGAACCAGCGTGCTCAACGCGATGCTCTACGCCCGTGGAAACCGGAAGGACTACGACAGCTGGGAATCTGCGGGAAACCAAGGTAAAGTCATTCCACAAAGCTTTATCGAATTTTTTACTTAAATATCCTAAAAAAAGGTTACATTAAACACTAAATATTTGTTCCTTACAGTTGCTATAAGCTCAATTAACAGATACAGTTCAAACAGTTCTGGGATGTGGAAAAAACCAATCAAATAAAACCATGTAAACGTCAGACAGTAGTTATGATGGACTAGGCCTGAGTTAAAACAGAAGAAACTGGATTTCTTCAAAAGGAAGAACAGCTCAGGAAGCACTGGCACGTAAAAAGGTCACATCCAATAATCAATCAGTGAATGCATCCAAAATCTCCAAAACCTGGGAAAACACAACCGTAAAGTACCTTGGGTGCCAGAACACCAAGGAGTCTGGCTGACGAAATCGAAAAACCACGGACCCATCACAGGTTGGTTTACAAAACAAAAGGAGAAGAGGATAAAATGCAGACGTATCAGGCACAGTAAACCTATGATTAAAAAACATCCACCAAAACTGGCAAACAGATTGCCACAGTCAGACAGGATAAAACTGAAATTAAACACCTACCGAATTTGAGTATATTCAATTATGAAGGTTATAGAATGAGGAGTAAGAAACTGCCACCCATATTATCTTCGAATGTGAAGTAACTGTTCAATAGAGACATAATCTAGGATATCAAGAAAATCCGGGAAAAGGAATTGCAGCAATGAAAGTCAATGATCTTCTGATACTCCTATCCATAAAACGTACTGTGTACACTTCCTTGGGTTCTAGCCTGACTCACTCTAACCTGGAACTGACACAAGAACAAAAAGACAGAAATAGTCAGACGTCCGAAGACTACCATACAAATTTCTATCAAGCAAATCACACGTATCGACAAAAACACTACTAAAACCGATCCGACATATGGATAAGAACTATGGGGCACCGCCAGTCCTATCAATCCAGAGTCCTCAGAACCATTTCCAACACACCTTTCACAATGATCTCCAAATACCCTTCGTAAATACACCCGATACATGTCCAGCACAGCCCATCTCTATTACCCAGTCAGGTGATCGAAGCGGAAATGGCCCCGAGACCCCTCCTAATCAATAGCATGTATCTATTGAGAACGGTGTGCTGGCTTTCCTCAGTATGTTCAGATTATGATCTGATAGCCCATATACAGGCTCCGAACCTATACTTAAGATAATAAGGACAGAATCCTCCATCTCAGAATGGGACCACACAAAACTAAAGGAGGAGTGGACGAACTTCAGGAACCTAGGACAAACCTAGGAAGGGTAAAACTCAGTGGAGTACTGGGGCAATCTGCAGGTCACTGAGAAAATCCCTACCCAATTTGACTATATTCAATGATGACCCTATAGGTCATCATCCCAGGAGGAAGAAACTGTCACCCACATTATCTTCGAATGCGAACCTAGGGTTTTTCAACTATCAACAGAAACAGCATCTATCAAAGCCCCTAGGTCAGCCAGATCTAAGTTAACCTTTTAAGTCCATTACAGTTCGTGGTCCGATTGACCAATTAACATTTTTCAATTAATTAATATTTATGAAAGGTATTGGCCGAGATAAAACCTTTACATTTTAAGGTTCATTCAACCTGATGATATTTTATCAAGAAGACACGGGTAAAAGAATTGCAGCAATGACAGTCAATGACCTTGTGCTTTCTTAAAGAAGGAAAGAGTCAATTGAACTGAATTAAGAAACCATGTAAAGTACAACAGCCAGAAGGCTGCAATGCTTGGAGGATTATCTCCGTTTTCTAGTATCCTTCTCATCATCATCATTCTGCAGCTTATCAGGCCCGTTCCAGCTCCTCGCAGGACCATTTAAAAGAAGTCTTCTGCTATTTCAATGATCAACAGAAACAGCTTCTATCAAAACTTCACTTTCAAGACCCCTAGGATAGCCAGACCTGAGTTTACTTTTAAGGTTCATGTAGCCTGGTGATGTTTCATCAAGAAGACCCGGGAAAAAGAATTGCAGCAATGACATTCAATGGATCAAGTTAATTGAACTGACTCAATTTATCAATTTCCAAACGCATTATTAACGTATGGATGCGCTTTATTATGGATGAGCGACAAAACCCACTTCATATGAAGCCTATGTATTTGAAATAATCCTTAAGAACTGTCCTAAAGTCGACAAGTTTATTTCCTATCTGAAGCCTTGTGGCCTACATTTACCCCCTGCTTGAAAAAAGCTCAAGTCTTAGCATTTTACTTTTGTACGTCTTCTAGATCGAGATGCTTTATGATTTCTGTATTCTGTGAAGTTAAATGGTTTCGGGGTGGCATGATTTTTGTAGCGTAAATCATTTGATTTGATTTTCGTTGATTTATTCAATTCGATGGTTTCAGTCGAAATGTGTGCGAGGTGAAATTTTTTAGCACGAGCTGAGGACAAAATAAGAAACGACTTATATAATGGCCGTCTGCAGTAACAACCGGCTTTAAACCTATTGACCTATAATTTTTGGTAGATACGTTCACCGGCTGGGTTTATTAGCTTGCGCAATATTTAAAAAATAAACATAGCAGGGGAAGTTTTTTTTCTCTAATTTTCACTACGTTACAATTAGAAGTAACATTAATCAGCTCCATATAAATTAACTCAATTTTAAAATTTTGGAAAACGTGGCAGAGCACTGTCATCCTTATAAAAAATTATGTTGCAATTAAATTTTGTTCCATACTCTGACTTATTTGTAGTGGGCAAATTATGACGATAAATTTTAATTTAAGAGTAAAATTGACCCCTCCCCTTCAACAACAAGTACATACTGTTTCTTAGCTTTATGAAATATCTTGTTATTTCCGGTATTTACAATGGACGAACTTCTTCGATAACCTTTCCAGGCTGGGGATACCGCGATTTGCTGCCATACTTCAAGAAGTCGGAGGATGTTCGTATAAGAGGTCTGGCTGAGAGCGGCTACCACGGCACTGGAGGGTACCTCGGAGTGGAAGAACTCCGATATTATTCCCCTATCACGGAAGCATTTTTGCAAGCAGGACGACACTTGGGCTACAGTGAGGTCGATGTCAATGGACGTTGGCAGACCGGTTTCACCAAATCACACTGCACCTTGCATCAAGGTAAATAATATATTTGATTACTTTTTTTATTCTTTGAGTTTACGCGTTTTGGCTTTCTTTCAGTCTGAACCGTTCAAATCCGTCAATCCTTACAATATTCAGTTTTTTGTTGAAAAGGTGCGACAGAATTTTATTAATTATTTATTGAAACAACAATGCGCGCAGCCGTCGTCCAAATATAGGTTGGTTTTTCGAAAGAGAACGCATGTCTGTCCTAGTAACCTTGGGTTTACAAACGAAGTTTGACACGGGAACAGGCTGGCCATGGACTTGAGTCCGAAGGATTGACGTGAGGATGTATATCGGGCAAAGAAATTCCTGCGTTTCTTGTATTACGATGAGTCTTCAGGGGGGAAAACTTGGCCAAAACCAACTTTTAACCAAACTAGACCTGTTTCGTTCAGCAGGTTAATACTTGCCGAATTAAGCCAGCCAGAGACATGAGTAAGAGGTGAATGACTGAAATGCGAGGTGTTTGATGTTATGCTGCAAGTAAATGGGTAAAAACGGGTTATACGTCTTCAATTTTACATGTTGACGCCGTTGAACTAGGTTTGTTGAGCATAAAGTTTGAGGTGCGGGATGGAACATTTTTGCGGTTTCTCAGATGCTGTTTATTTTTCGACTATTTCGAATTGAGCTGAATTAATCATCTAACCGTCAGAACGTACTACATGACGAATCGTTCCTTCGAAAACGACAAAGAAACAACCAGAATTGAGAGGGACACTAATTTTTATTATTTTAGGGGTTTTTGAGGGCTTGGGCTTTCTGAGGAAATTCGTGATAGATGTTTCTGCAACTCCAAAAACAAATAAATTGTACTAACCATTTCGGACATCAATCAAATTCATCAGGGAAGAACACCTCTGGTCATTCAAGCTTAAATACATAGAAGAAGTTACAATCACAAAAAAATCCTTAGCTGCCCTAAAAGCATTAGAAAAAAAGATCAAAATAGTCAGTGAATGCATGATAATAAACAAAATGCCAAGCTGACCAGATTATCCGTACGACCTATAAGCCCAGGATCTATTCTTGGGATAACAAGATCAAACATAGACCCCCCATCCATCTCAGAATGTTTTCACAAAAAACAAAAGGTGAAATGAACGGACTTCAGTAGTATCAGAAAGAACCCTCACCAAAACTGGCCATTGGAGTGATGGCACTACATACCGGTTACTGGCATCTGAGAAAACACTCGATGAAGACTGGCGGTTTTGCAATAAGAGGAAGAAACTGCCACCCACTCGAATATGAAGGAATTGTTCATCACTACAGACTTAATATAGGATATCAAGAAGATCCGGGAAAAGAATTCCAGCAATGAAAGTCAATGACCTTCTGATACTCCTATCTCTAAAACTGACTGCGTACGCTTCCTTGGGTTCTAGCCTGACTCACTCTAACCTGGAACGAAGAGTGCAACTACTTAAAAGAAGAATCGAGTCCACTGCACTGATCTAAGGAACTAGAAAAAGTAAAATAAGTGCTTGGGGGAATACCCCTGTTTCCTAGTATCGTTCTCATCTTCATTATTCTGCAGCTCATCAGGCTCGTTCCAGCTCCTCGTAGGTCAGGACCATTTAAAAGCTGTCTTCTACTATTTCAACGATCAATAGCCACAGCTTCTAACAAAACTTCACTTTCAAGACCCCGAGGTCAGCCAGATCCCTCTGATATACATTCATTCATGTATCCTGGGACATTAAGTTTTGCTGTCGAATACTTGTAGAAGTCGAACTATGCCAGGAGTGGGATATGCCATTGGTGAATGGTTGATGCCGGTTTTAATGTTCCAAAAGGGGGACGTCGGTGGCCGCAACGGTTTAGGCGTTGACACGGCGCTCATCACTGTAAAGTAAAGGTCCCGGGTTCGAATCCAGCAGCCCTGCATTCGAACCCGACATATTTACAAATGGGCTTTTTTTCAAAAACATCGGCATCCTGAGGGTTTATATGACCTCTGCTGTTGCGAACCCTCGTTGAAAAAAAATGTTCCGAAAGCGAGGAAGACTCGTTTTGAACTTTGTCCATAAAAATGCAAAGTTTTTTATGATATTCGATGACGAAGTTCCTGGTCCTAATTTTTGACATGCCAGGAATTTTTTGAAACATCTAGTGGCATTTTGGTAAAGGCCAATAGCTTTTGTGACAAAGGATTTTCGGTATCTCCCGTCCGAATCGAACCGTTGCTCAATTTCAAAGGGTTGACTCCAGAGCAAACTTTTTTAATTTTTTATTTTTTTTACGATGGTATTTCAACTACGAGGATATTATGAACCCTCGGGGTAGCGGTGCTTTTGAAAACAGCCCATTTGTAAGCATGCCAGGCTCGAATGCAGGGCCGAACCCGGGACCTTTACCTTCCAGTAAACTTTAAGCCTTTTGAACATTTTATTGCTACCTCTAAAACTTTAAAAAACAAGAAAATTCACAAAGATCAATAATTTCATTTTTCGTTCTAAAAAATAATTAGCAGTGCAACAGGTCGGGGAAAGACACACCTCACATTGAGATTTGAAATGTTAAAACAAGTTTGAAGGTAAACTTGAGGGAAAGTAGGATGACAATGACAATAATGACTTAGCGGTTCATAGTGGCAAATCGTAAACGGTTAATAATTGACTCATTTAGCATTGTAAAAAAATGAGGGTGAATTGCAGATAACGCGGTCCTATTTCGTTGAGTTGTGGTTTCGAGAAGTTACAACACACGGAAAAAGAGCTAAAAGACAACTCTCTTTTTAGTTTGGAAATCACCCTACGCACCTTTCAAATCAGTGCTACGTTTTTGAATTTGACAAAGGAAGAAATTTGTTAAACGGATGAAAAGGATTCCTTCGAAAAAAATTCAAAAAATAAAATAACTTCAATCTTTCGTATTAAAAACAGAGATGGAAATAGAAACTTTATTTGACATAAAGAAAAGCAAGGAATTTTGTTTGAGATTACTTACTGTTAAATTCCATGGGAAAACAACAAATCAGAAAGAATGTAGGTATTTAAACAATTTCGAAATTTTCTAATCCTATTTCTAAGTGCACATCCACCATTCATTATTTTACAAAATCAAATATTTTCTCTAATCAATAATCATCATGGTTTTTTAGTGATTCCGTTTATAGTGGTAAGAGATATTGTTCAAATTTGTTATTTCCTTATACTTGGGTAGTTGTTACTATCAATTGTCACTCCTGTCTAACATTTTAAATTTGAAATTAACCTTTTTTATTTCAATTCAACCCTTTTACGCATAAAATTAACCCTTTTTACTTTCAAATTAACACCCACTTTTCAAATTTACCTCCTTTTTTACTTTCAAAATGATCCGTTTTTGTTTCAAATTACCTTTTTTTAACTTTAAATTGACTCTTTTTAATTTTAATAATCAATAATCATCGGGATTTTATAAGTATTTTCCTTTTATAGTAATAAAAAATATTGATTAATTTTTTTTATTTCCTTGTATTTGTGTACCTCTTACTATCAACCTTTACCCCGTAAAACTAACTTATTTTAATTTGAAGTTAACCCTTTTTAATTTCAATTTAATCCTTTTTTCGTATAAAATTAAACCCGTTCAATTTTAATTTAAAATAAATCATTTCTATTTTAAAATTATCGTCATTTTTTACTTTAAAACTAACCTTTTTTTTACTTTACACTCACTGCTCTTAATTTTAATAATCAATAATCTCCAATTTTTCTGGTGATTCTTTATAGTGATAAAAATATTGCCTTTTTATTTCCTTATATTTGGGCAGCTGATACTATCAACCTTTACTTCCGTCAAATTAACTTATTTTAATTTGAAATTAACCTTGTTTTTAAATAACAATTTTACCTTTTTTAATTTCAATTTAAACCTTTTAAATTTTAAATTTATCAACTGTTACTCCTGTCTAACTAACATTTTTCATTTGAAATTAACCCTTTTTAATTTCAATTTAACCCTTTTTTGTATAAAATAAAACCCGTTTAATTTAAAATTATCGTCCTTTTTTCAAATTAACCTCATTTTTTTCAAATTAACGTCTTTTTTACTTTCAAAGTAAGCATTTTTAATTTCCATTTAATTTTTTTAACTTTAAATTGATTCTTTTTAATTTTAATAATCTCAAGGTTTTCTTGTGATTCCGTTTACAGTGATAAAAATATTGCCTACATTTTTTCTTATATTTTGGTAGCTGTTAATATGAACCTTTACCATTAAACTAACTTATTTTAATTTGAAATTAACCCTTTTTTGCATAAAATAAAACCCGTTTAATTTAAAATTATCGTCCTTTTTTCATATTAACCTCATTTTTTTCACATTAACGTCTTTTTTACTTTCAAAGTAAGCATTTTTAATTTCCATTTAATTTTTTTTTACTTTAAATTGATTCTTTTTAATTTTAATAATCTCAAGGTTTTCTTGTGATTCCGTTTACAGTGATAAAAATATTGCCTACATTTTTTCTTATATTTTGGTAGCTGTTAATATGAACCTTTACCATTAAACTAACTTATTTTAATTTGAAATTAACCCTTTTTTGCATACAATTAGCCCTTTAATTAATTAAAATTAAATAATATATTAATTGTCCTTTTTTTAAAAACTTCTTTTTTTACGTTCAAAATAACCCTTTTTAATTTCAAATTAACCTTTTTTTACTTTAACTTTTAATGCGTGGTGATTAGTGACCGTTAGTCTATGATTATTCGGAAATTGAGATGCGGTCTGGTGTGGCGTAGGTTTCAGAAAAACATTTTCTTTATCGTGCCAACGTTTCGATCTTTATTGAGATCATCTTCAGGGCCTGGGGTTTACAAACATGTTTAAATTTGCCAAATACATGTAGGATGTGGAAAAAAGTGAAGTTATACAATGCAAAAAAACTTTAACTTTTAAATTTTATTTAACCAATAACCATCGAGGTATTTTAGTTATTCCCTATAGCGGTTAAAATATTGTTTAAATTTTTTTATTTCTTTATATTTGGGCAGATATATTTATAATTCAACTTAATCATGTTTAATTTCAAATTAACAATTTTTTGCCTAAAATTAACCCTTTATATGTCAAACTTCCTTTTGTTACTTTCTAACTGATCATTTTTAATTTCAATTTAACATGTTTTCAAAACTTTCAAATTAGTCCTTTATTTTCATTTTGTTGTACTATCCATGGTTATAGTATAGATGAAAGGTATTAAAAAAAAACCAAGAAATCTGGTGATGTTTGGACTTTCGGGCTATTGGCCCGTCTTCTTTTTTAATACCTTCATCTTTTTATTTTCAAATTGGCCCTTTCTTTACATTATAAGAACATTTTAGACTTTAGATTATAGAATTGTACGCAGGTAAAGTAAAATTCCTGTATATTTGAGAATTTTTAAAAAAAATATTTTTATATTTTATTGTACATAATTTTTAATTTTAATTGTAATTAATTTTATATGGTGTTCTAAGAGACAAATTACTTTATTTTAAAAAATTCTCAAATATACAGGGATAGGGATGCTTATATTTCATAACATCTTGATGCTTTAAAGAAGGTTTGATTTGAAATTAAGACGCGTTAATTTGAAATTAAAAAAGGTTATGTCTAGGCTAAAAGAAGGTGAAATTTGAAATAAAAAATGGTTAATTTGATGTTATAAAAAGTTATTTAGTCATAAGAAAAGGTTAATTTTAAGTTACAAGGGGTTAATTTAAAGTTAGAAAGGGTTAATTTAAAGTAAAAAAAAAGTTAATTTGGTTTAAAAAAAGGTTATTTGAAGTTAATAGCCCAATTATTTTATATTACAAAAATCCTTAATGTACAGATATTTTACTTTAATTGCTTAAATTTCAACCATCTCCGAAGTTTTATTATTACTTTAAAGAAAGGGTTAATTTTAATTTGAAATCGGTTAGTTAGAAGTAAAAAAAGGGGTTAATCCAAAGTTGAAAAAGGATTAATTTGCAATTAAAAAGGGTAATTTTAAAATTAAAAAGAGCTTATTTGATCTCAAAAGGGTTAATTTGAGTCAATGGCAGTTAATTTTGCGCTTCCAGCTTTCACTCGCGCGATATCGCATCGCATCGTAGGCAGTGCTGATAGGGGTGTTAACGGGTTATCTACCCTTAACTGAGACAGTCAATTTTTCCTTCACAGCTGCATTCAGTTTTGTCAGTTAGTAAAGAACCCTTGCATATCCCATTTCCGTTGTTACTGAATGTAAATTTAAGATATCTATCGTTAACGTGGTGACGGAAACAAAAAATTCGACCTTTAAAGGATAATTCTCATTATTTTTGGATTAGGTTTTAAATTAGGGCGGGCTAGGGTTAAACAATAGATTTCAACTAAAATGAACTAGGTCACTTTGTGCATAGGTATTTCAGAAATGTGTCCACATGTAAATAGTAATGTGTTAGCAATCTAAGTTAGTTTCAAGCGCTATTCAATTGTCCAATACGTTGTTATCATTATAATTATTATGTTTAGGTCTTCGATGCAGTACTGCTAAAGGGTTTCTACGGCCGATTAAGGATAGACAGAACTTGCATATTATACTCGATTCTCACGTCGAGAAAGTATTAGTGACAAACGACTTCGGAACGTTGAAAGCGATTGGTGTCCTTTTCTCAACACCACATATTCAAGGGATAAAGATATTTTCCAACAAGGAAGTCATATTGTCCGCTGGTTCCGTTAACTCGCCTCAGGTAACAATTATGAAGTTTCTGTGGGCAGTGTCAAAAAAATAAAAAAACCCTAATAATTATACATTGTAAAATTTTGGCTTAGACAGGTTGTTCTAGCCTGGGACGTGTAATTAGACTTGAAAACAAATTTTTGGTAAGAGGTCACAACTTATCAGTTTTGGTTATGGTCTGGCCAACGTCATTAGGCGATAGTGGGGGGTTGCTTCCTCTGTCCTTATTCCTTATCCTTTTCACCAAACGAACGAACCTTTTTCACCGTCTCCACTTATCTGCAGCGACAAATATTAAAATTTAAATTGATCATTTAAGGGGTAAGGCCTAGGGGGCTGAGATGTACCATGTCACACACGGAAAGACTTTCTAATTTTCCTTCTTCAGTTTCAACAACCAGATTTAATAAAAGGCGTTTGAAAAATAGGTTTCTTTTCTTTAAAATTAATGTGAATTTCTTAACATTTCAGCCAATAATTGACCTAATTGCCAAGGAAGGGGACGAGATTTGGTTTCAACAGTTATTACTTCATGATGTTTATAATAATAATAATAATAATAATAATAATAATGAGGTCTTTCACGGTAATTTTTATTTTCAACCTGCAGCCATTTGAGGCGTCCTGATCTGTTACTGACTCTCTGATTTTGTAAGAAAACTAAGGCGATATCCTAAACTGCTAGCCTCTTATTTGTACCTCAGGTTGACAACTACAGAATAGTTATAAAACATACAATACATATATACATCACCGTCCTATAGAAAAAGAGAAGTCAGGTCACATTCACTCCCACAGGTTACTCGATATTCCTCAGGGCGGGTTGAACCCTCACCATTCTCGCTAATAATTTACTTTTTTAACTCTCAAGATGTCACACACTCACCCAAGAGTACTCGATATTCCTCGGGGCGGGGTTGTACCCTCACCATTCTCGCTAATAACTTACTTTTACTCTCAAGATGTCATACACTCACCCCAGAGTACTCGATATTCCTCGGGGCGGGGTTAAAAGCCCCTTCGTTTCACGTTGATAAATTACATCCATTCCAGTAAATTAACATCAACACAACACAAACACTATATACATTTACAAATCCCTATATCCTGACCTGTCTGTGCTACCTGTTGCCGTGCACGAAGACGAAGAACAGGTCCAACGAATATCAAAATATTACCAATAAACGTCAAGTCTTCTGCAATCATGATGTTTATATTTTCAGATGTGACGGAGATAAACTCCCAGACCTTCAATGAGAATGTATTGTCTTTATTCCTCTCTTACATAATCCAATTATTGTTTGCAATACTAACAAACGCTTTCCTGCGCAATAACAATTACAAATTTGTTATTTTGCTTTGCATTTATTGATGGAGTCGATCAAGAGAGAGAACATCGGCTTATATAAAAACACTACTGGGCAAGGTTAAGTGAGTAGGTCAATAGATCCCAACTCAACGGCTCATCATGATCGGATCAATTGATCAAAATTTAACTCATAAGAACAAACTATTTAAATTGATGGCTGGATCTACAGAGAAATGAAATTGGCGGATTTGCTGTTAATTTCCTCACAAAACTTTGAGATATCCTTTTTAAAGATTTGATTTCTGTTGTATATTTTATCCTTGTACGTTACGAACTTATACGAAATAATTAACGTTTGGCCGATGGACAATTTTGAATTTTTATAGTAGCGAAATTTTTCAGATTTTGATGTTGTCGGGAATCGGCCCGGGAGAGCATTTGAGAGAATTGTCGATACCCGTGTTGGTGGATTCGCCCGGGGTGGGCAACAATCTTCAGGACCACATCGCACTCGGCGGGACGACCTTTTTGATCGAACCACCGGAGGAGTACGGCCCCTGGGAGCAGGCTTACGTCCTTCCGAATGTCCTGAACGTCAATACTCTTCAGATGTTCATGACGAAAAACACGGGTCCTTTGTACGGGACGCCGACGACCGAGGCCATGGCGTTCGTCAACACGAAGTAATTTTAAACTATGAAAAACAAAATAACACAGAGGATCTCTGTCCATTTGGTATCGGCGTGTAATCCATCTGCTGCGTTAACAGGTACGCGAATAGAAGCGAAGACTGGCCCGACGTCCAGCTCTTGTTCGCCAGCACAGGAGACAACGCGGACGGCGGCCTCTTCGGAAGAAGGAACAACGGCCTCGCAGACGATATCTACGCAACCGTATTCGAACCGATTTTGTATAAAGAATCTTTCACTATTGTGCCACTATTGTTGAGACCTCGAAGCAAAGGTTTTATCCAACTGAGAGACCACTCGCCGAAAAGCCATCCGATTATAGTACCAAACTATTTATCGGACGAGAGGGATCTAGAAATAATGGTAAGACGTACATAAAATTAGATTTCTCTTCTAACTTTTATTAGGCCAATAACGCTTCGTTAAAACGTTTAATTAAAACTAGAGAAATGTTTCAATAAAATCGATTAGTAGCTTTTAAAAGCTGGTGCTTATTATTACATTTACAGCCTTATTAGTTATTACATTTCAACATGTTTTTCTGACATTTATCTTTTTAATTGCAAATTAACGTTTTTTTTAAATTCACTAGTTTTCGTGGTCCACTTGACCAATTGTATTAATATTACAATTAATTAAGGTTTTTAGTTGAGATAAAAAGTCAATGTCACGAGCGGGATTCGAACCCACGACCTTAGGCTAGATACGCCGCTACTCTTCCACCTGAGCTATCGTGACTTCGATCCACTCGGACACTAACTTCCCACCTCAACCCCACCATTTGAATTTTCCCTCCCTTTTGCCATTTTTTAAAATTTAAATTACCCGTTTTTTTTACTTGAAATTACGCTTTCTTTAAGGTATTAAAAAATTATGGAGATGATATGAATCTCATGAACAGTAAACTTCCTGTATATTTGAGAATTTTTAAAAAATATAAATAATTCGGCTCTTAGAAGACTGTGCAGCTTTTTCCCGTAAAATTAACCATTTTTAAATTTCAAATAAACCATTTTTAATTTAAAATTAACTTTTTTTAACATCAAATAAAGCTTTTTTAATTTTAAATTTTTTGAAACCCTTTTTCTTAACATCAAATTAACACATTTCAACATTAAATGAACCCCTATTTAACTTCTTAATTTTTTTAAATGTCAAATTATCCCTTTTTAAATTTAAATTCACTTTTTTGAGCTCTCAGAAAGCTATAAGTACCGTTTTTTTCAGGTCAATTTTTTTTAAATTTCAATTAAACCGTTTTTAATGTAAAATTAACCTTTTCAACTTCAAATTAAACTTTTTTAATTTTCAATTTTTTAAGCCTTTTTCTTAATTTCAAATTAACACTTTAAATGAACTCTTTTCAACGTCAAATTAGCTTTTGTAAATTGTTATCTTTATTAACATAAATTAACTTTTTTAAATTTCATATTAACCTTTTTTTAAATTCAAAATAACCCTATGTTTAAAGTTTAAACAAAACTTTGCCGATGGCATGAAATACAAATATGTAAAGTAAAATTCCTGTATATTTTAAAATTTTTTTAATAGAAATAATTTGGCTCTTAGAAGACTATGTAGTTTTTTCCTGTCAAATTAACCTTTTTTTTAAATTTCAAATAAACCATTTTTAATTTCAAATTAACCTTTTTAACTTCAAATTAAGATTTTAAAATTTTAATTGTCTTAAAAACCTTTTTCTTAATTTCAAATTAACACATTTCAACATTAAATGAACCCTTTTTAACTTGCTAAATTTTTATATGTCATATTAACCCTTTTTAAATTCAAATTCATTTTTATAATTTCAAATTAGCCCTTTTCAACTTCAATTTAAGCCTTTCAAATATGAAATTAACCCTTTACAACTTCAAATAAACTCTTTTTAATTTCAAATTTACCTTTTTTTAATTTCAAACTAACCTCTATTAAATTGAAATTAACACTATCTTTAAAGTAAAAAAAAAATTGGAGATGGAATGAAAAACAAGCATGTAAAATAAAATACCGGTTTATTTAAGATTTTTAAAAATATGAAATCATTTAGTAATAATTCTCCTGTCCCTTGAGCTCCTAGAAGACCATACAAAAATGAATTACAATTAAAATTATATAATATTAAATGTAAAACAGATTATTTGTCTTTTAACCTGTTTTTTTATGTGTAAAATAATTGGGTAATAATAAAAGGGTTATATTTCAAATTGGTTAAGGAATTTTTAAGCATTATATAAAAGAAGAATCCTTTGTTAATATTTAATTTTATATAAATTTTAATTTTATTTAAAGTTNGCAGGAATTTGGCTTTACGAGCTTACATTTCATACCATCTCCTAGGTTTTTTGATGTTTAAACAAGGGTTAATTAGAAATTAATAAGGGCTAATTTTAAATTTAAAAAATGTAATTTTAAAGTTAAAAAAGTTAATTTTTAAATTAAAAAGGATTAATTTGGTGCAAAAGAGATTAATTTGACGGGGTATATAAAGATTTAATAATAGACAATAAGTGTTTTAATATAAAAAATCTCTATGGGTTTTGACTATTTATGAAGCCAACCAATCCCACTCTCATACCACTGTATTTAGTTGCGAAAAACTGCACATATCCACCATTACTTATTAACTTTTAAATGTCCGATCTGTAAAAAGCTAATAAGTGAGTATGTAAGCTGGGTGGAGGATTTGAATGAGTAAAATTGCTGATGCTGGGTGTTGGTCTGCGAGTCGGCGAACTCAAGCTGAATCGACATTTGTCGCTATTGAGTCCGACTTCGCGCGCGAATTTGTTGAACTACGTTCCTCACTGAAGATGAAGCAATCGCAAAACGCATGACGGACCCAAGCCGGTTCAGCATGACTAACAATGTATACATACGCTCACGTTGCAGAACATTTCTTCGATTTACTGCCAAGGTGAGCCTTTAGAGGCGAAAACTTAAGCAGCTTATACTTTTTAGTTTTGTACCATAGAAAAATATTATCTTGCAAAAATTTGTACGCTGTAGGAAAACACTTGAGGTTCAATCACTTTTCTACCAAAATTACCTTTCAAATCTATTGACCGACCTGCAAAACGTGATCCATTAACAAATATAAATTGGAAAGAGCCAGATCGGGGTTAATTAATTTAACCTTGTCGCCATACAGGGTGGTACAAAGAGCATGATTTCTTCATACTTAAAGAACACTATAGGCCAAGAGGACATATTTTTTGGTTTACCGAACCAATGCTAGTTTTTTTTAATAAACAGCACAGTACGATAGCCAGACTAAAATGATTGGAAACATCATTCCTCAGATCCCAAGAAGAAAACTCACAATATTAACAAGAGAACATTAATTTAGGCTGAAAGATAATAAGTCAAGACACGTGACCATGAAGAATCTTAGGACTAACCGATATCGTACGAATATTTGTCAGAGCCGTCAACTCTTTTTAGTGCTGAATTCGTGAATACATCTTTTAACTTTAGTCAGACGTAAATTTTAATTGGAAAATTGTAGCTGTAGCACGAAGTGACTTATTTGACATGGAAACCTAGCAATTCGTTCTTATAATGCCGTTAATTATAGGATCAAGATCATTTCTCATATTTTTGAATAACGGACCTCCTCCCCGTCCCAATTGCTCGTTCATTCACAACGATGTTGACAGGCTTCAAAGGGTTTGGACATGACTTGAACACAATGAGCTTCCCTCGATTAATTACCTGCTTTCAACTCATTGGATTTGAGGCACTTTAATTACCAAAACACTTCAACGTTTGAGCTAGTACAATAGAAAAATAGGATCGCACAACTTTACAGCTTATCATACTCATCAGTAAAAAGTCATCATTATCGAGTCATCTATTAAAAAGTCGACTCAAAGTTATCCAGAGGTTATAAAAGGTTGCCCTTGTAGGTGGAAGGTGCGAAAATAGCATACGAATTGTCGCAAACGTTGCCGTTCCAGAAATACCGGGCCCGGCTCCATGACATACCGATTCCCGGGTGTGACCGCTTGGAGTTTCTTTCGGACGAGTACTGGAAATGCCAGGTGAGTAAATTCAAAATTACGTAACTACCGCATTTACGGTCCATCTGAACTAACGTACGAACCGGTTCAATTTTCTGGTTTGGATTACAATGTTTTAGTGTTACACGGATCATCAACGGAGAGAAACAGACAAGTAGATTTTTCGCTCCAGATATAACTGTTTATATGTGGTACTCTTGGGCAATGAACCAATTGGTACTAATCCTTTGTTTAGAGAAACATTCCATAATTTTATATACACGCAGTCTTAAAACTGCCGTTCTGTCAAAATGAGGCCAGGCATATAAGCAGGAAGAGGATAGAAGGAATTATCCTCGTTTTTAAAAGATAGTTCTTACTCTTGATAGTTTGAGAGTTGATAGTTCCTTCTTATCCTGTTTTGATAAGAAGCTGTTGAAAGCAACAAACTGTGAGTAAGAATTATCTTTTAAAAAAGATTAAAGAACATATTCACCCCACGTTTGAATTTTGTCTTTTCTGACAGTCTGTCTGTTTG
The DNA here is from genome assembly GCF_000648675.2 of Cimex lectularius. NCBI lineage: Eukaryota > Metazoa > Arthropoda > Insecta > Hemiptera > Cimicidae > Cimex > Cimex lectularius. The sequence goes on from NW_019392733.1 coordinate 1,048,574, forward strand.
TCATTCTCTATCTCTCACTGTCTATTTTTCTGTCTGTCTATTTCTTTCTCCCTCCCTCTTTTTCTATCACTCTCTCTCTCTCTCTCTCTCTCTCTTTCTCTCTCTCTCTCTCTCTCTCTCTTTCTCTCTCTCGCTATCTCTGTTTCTATCTCTCACTCTATCTATTTATCTATCTTTATTTATCTATCTCTATCTATCTCTCTTACTCACTCTTTCGCTCATTCTCTTTTTATTTATTATCATTTTCTCCGTTTATCATCTTTCCTCTCTCTCTCTTTCTTTCTTTAGCTGTCTTTCGGTTTGTGGGTGTATCAGTCTCTATTTATTGCTCTCTCTTTCTCTCTCTCTCTCTTTCTCTCTCTGACTGTCTTTCTTTTTTTCTTTCTTTCTCTAAGATTAGTGGTATCTTTAAAAATTCAAACTTTTTTTTTTGGCCTTATGGTCTAGCATATTGGCCAAATCTCTAAACTTCAAGTTTGAAATGTATACTTTTGTATTTTATTTTGGGATAGGAGCTTAGAGAGAGAGGAAATTATTTTGGGATTACGGGTAAAAGAGAGTATAACGGATATTGAGGTAGGAAGAGGGATATTATTAGAAATTAGAGTGTTGTAGAGGGACTCTCGGTTGATGGAGGTATTGGGACAGGCTAGTAAAATATGGTTGGAATCAGCTATGTACGAGGGGTCGCAGGAACAGTAAGGAGAGTCTAGGATATTTATTTTATAGAGGTGGGAGGGAAGACAATTGTGGTTTAGGCGAAGCCGAATTATAGAGGTGAGAGAATGGCGAGGACTATTGTAAGATCGGAACCAAGGGAAGGTAGGAATGATAGGTTGGATGAATTTATAAAACCTTCCTTTTGTGCTGGCGGAGTATTCATTTTGCCAACGGAGCCTGCAGTAACTATTTATGTGGGCTCTAATGATGGGGGATAATAAAGCAGGGACTGCCAGCGGAGGCCGCAGTCTTGGCCAGCCTGTCCGCTTCATCATTAAATTTGTTGTTGCTGTGGCCTTTAGTCCAAATTATGTGCACTACGGTGCCTCTATTGGTTAGTTGAATGGTGGCGTTAAATATATGAGATATTAAAGGGTGGTTAGAATTGTGGATATTAGAAATGGCGGATAGGACACTCTGACTATCGGAAAGAAGACTCTTTTTTTTTTGTATACAATTAGTAAATTTATGTGTAAAGCTTAGTTAAGGTGTCTTTTATTGATTGATCTGTTAGACTTGAACAAACATAAATACTCTTCCTAAACTGGGTTAGAGAGCAAAAGCAGGTAGATTACTTAAGAGGAGTCGATGTTCTAAACTATTGATAGAAAACTTAATGTAGACATCGTACTTAAAATATGAACTTAGAGGAATGATATTTTTGTATTTCAGGTGAGGCATTATACAATGACAATCTACCATCCGGTCGGAACGTGCAAGATGGGGCCAAAATGGGACGGTATGGCCGTCGTCGACCCAAGGCTACGGGTCTACGGTGTCGGCAACCTTAGAGTGGTCGACGCGTCCATCATGCCGACCATCGTCAGCGGAAACACAAACGCTCCGACGATAATGATCGCGGAAAAGGGTGCCGACATGATAAAAGAAGACTGGGGCATGAAGCTCCCGCACGACCTCGGACGTGTCAGCATCGTACCGTTGACCTACCTGCAGCGACCATACCATATACAGCCATATCCTCAGGTGTACCAGACTGTACGTGTACCCGACCCACGGCCTCCCTCACGACAGCGCTATTACGGAACCTGATTACTTTATAAGTTAATTAAAATGTATTTTTTATTAGTCCATTTAAAAAAAATCGTCATTCCCCTGAGGTCTTTATATTTCAGCATAAAAACACAATAAACTTTAAAAATCGTCACTGCGATCATTCTTTATTACTAGGTTCTTAAAAACATAATGAACTGCAAAATCTATTCTGGGATATAAAGCTCCCTTGTATAATTAATTATTAACATCACTTATTTAAAAACAATTCATGCCTGATAAGATAATTAACCAAATATCAGTGCTTGCATTTTCCAAGTATTGATGGTGTTAACGGTTAGCATTTTTGGCCGAGCGCAAGCCAAACTCTACTGCCTGTAGTAAGTTTGGTAGTTCCCGATTATTTTGGTCTACCTGTCCTTGGTGTTTTAATCAGTCAGTTCGACTTCTTGCCATCCTTAGTGGAGGGTTTTTACCCCAAAATTATTATTAAAAAACTGAAGATTTGATAGGCAGACGGAATTGATGAGAAACGGCCAAACTTCAATTTGACCAGATCTGTTTTACTGCTTGCTTCATGCTTTGTTGCCTTTTTTCGGCTAATTCGGCCTAAGACAAGTAAGTAGTTGAGAGCGTCAATCCGATAAAAGATTAAAATTGTACCGCTCCGCTGGCATGGTTGATGGGCAAAATTAACAAAGCGCTTACGAAACCCGTTGAATGGAAAAGAGAGATGAGACCGACCAAGGAAAAGAACGTGGATCCAGATGTAGTAAAAGGAAACCAGAGAGAACAGAGCGCTCAGCTGGAAAATGGAAAACGTCTTCCTTGTACATTGAGGACACCCAATTCATTGGAGAGCTTGATTGGGGGCCAAATGTTTGGGAGTAGATGTCATTCACTTGAATTATTTCAGTATTTTTATGTTTTTGTCTTTGTTTAACCTTTTATTTTTGTACAAATTATTTTTGTTGAAGTTTAATTAAACATATAAATTTAAAAATAATAACACAAATATGAGGCAGATGAGTCTCTCGGTCTTACGAGTACGCCATATGGGAGAGTAACTTTTTTGTCTTCCTTCACTATAAATAAAACTTTATTCATTTTTTCATTCATTCACACTGAGAGGCAAAAAAAGTGGCCACCCTCTTTTTTTTAGTAAATACGTACTAATCGCAATCGTTAAAATTTTTATTTTTTAGAAAAATGTAAGATGTACGGAGTTATTTCCTTCACTTGAGTTCATCACAGCTGGCATTCGATGTGCCATCGATTTTATGAGATTCTGAATATAGTGCTGTCGAATATTTTCATAATCCTTTAACACGCAATTCTTAATTACTACTACATGCTGACCCTCCAAACAGTGAATCGAATCCCGTGCTAAGTAGTCACCAACGATCCTCGCTGTGTGGGGCCTTGCATTGTAAAGCCTAAAAATAAAACGGTCGCCAATTAATGGCATAAAGGGACAACTTCTTCAAGTAACACATCCTCAATGTATCGCGCAGCTGTTAGGGAACCCTTGATGAAGAGCAAGTTGGTGCAAACGTCCAGAGAAGTGCCTGTCCAAACCATAACACCACCACCTCCATAGCTTCTCCGGAGTGAAAATGTTGCAGGGATATGCCGCTATGTTAACTGGCACACGGACACTACTGGGTCTGTCTTCACCCACGAGTCGAGTGCCCGTGTGTCTGTTTAACTTGAGTTCATCGACTCGCAGACCAGAACTCATCATCTACGATATGCCGCTATCCTATTCTTCTCCAAAAACTCTCTCGGCTGTTATAAAACCTCGACCAAACTTGGACTCATTCGACAACAAGATTTTAGTCCAATCTTGCACAGTCCAAGTTCTGGACCAGTGGCCTCCTCGCACGTAATCCAGCTTGTCTTCTAGGCTTACAGTGTGTAAACTGACATTATCATTTCTATTGGGTTGTCCGGAAAATAATGCAGGATTTTAAGTTTTCATTAAAAAAAATCTATATAAAATATTCTGTTTACGTTTACAGGATTACTCATTTGTATNTTATTTTGATTAAAGAACATTGCTTTAAAGTAACTAGTTTCTTTTTTTTTGTTTAATACCAAAATCCTGCATTATTTTCCGGACAACCCAATATCTCGTGGAAGTCGTTGCTTGATCTCAACGGCGGTAGAATGGTGATTACGGAGTACATTCGAAACAATAGAACGATCATCTCTCTGCGGTGTGGCACGATGGCGACCCGCCTTCTTGAGTACCGTCCAGTTGAAGAACCTTTGGGCAGTTGTTCTGGGAACGTGGAACCTTGGCCACATACGCTTGACTTCTTCCATCTTCCATCAAAGCTTTGGTTGTAGCCGAATCTGTATCACTTAAACATAACAAAACAAAGTTGAAACTTAAAAATTGGTACAACTTAAAAAAATCAAACGACCGAACGTTAGCAAGAAGCTTTACAGACATAAAGAAAAGATTGACTATTCAAAGAGTTATTTACAAAATCCAATTGCATACACAAGTGGGAAATTTTTTCTGTGTTTTATTTACCTCGAATCATTTAAAACGGACCAAATATTGTAGTAAAATAATTAATGGAGGATAGATAAAGAGATAATAAAAAATATTAAGGGTGGCCACTTTTTTTGACTGAGTATAAATAAGCCGTGAATGAATATTCATTATTTTGATTCCTCTCTCATTCTCTCTCTCGCTCTCTCTCTCTCTCTCTCTCTCTCCCTCTCTCTCTCCCACTCTCAATCACAATCTTCCTTTATGAGGGAGCGTCGGTGGCCACAATGGTTTAGACAATGACACAGCGCTCATCACTGCAAGGTAAAGGTTCCGGGTTCGAATCCAGCGGCCGTGCATTCGAACCTGACGTACTTACAAATGGGCTTTTTTCAAAATCACCGGTACCCCGAGGCTTCATTATAACCTCGCAGTCGAAATACCCTCGTAAAAAAAATCTTCCTTTGGTTTTTAACAATCAATATATCAACTTAACTCTTTAATTATCTATAATAAATGATAAATTATTAATTAATTATAATCTGTAATTAATTATATATTTAATTATCTATAAAAAGTGTTTAATAGTTTAGCCAACTGAAAATAATAAATGCAATTTACTAAATGAATACTACTATGCATTGTAGTAGCAAATTAAGTTAAATTTTGACAATTAATAAACTCTGAAAAATGTCAATTTCCGTCGTTCCAGATTAAATGAGAAATTTTGTACACCTCATGACTTGATACATATTACAATAAGCTCCATTGGTATTTGAAAATTTTTGTTTCGGTTCAAAAGAGCTACGACAAAAGGTCGAGGCGTTGCGTAACCCTTTTTTTCAAGGGATGACGACTAACAAGATGTCAATAAATATGTAAATGTTTGCTCCCAAACAATCCAGCCAGGTCTTCCTATGAATAAACGAAGAAAGAGGTCTTTCACGAGGGCTTCTTTTATGAAAGTGAATTTCTCAGCCGTGTCCTTTGGAATTTGTTGTACGCGGACGAGCTCACGTACATCATATTTGAAGCATTAAACGTTTTTTCGCCATTCTTGTAATAAATAATAAGTATTTTTTATTTTATATATACACTAAAGGGCAAAAAATTCCAACCATTGTAATATAACTTGATTTGTTTATATTTTTATATATTAATCGAGGTTTCACGTTTTTTAACGTTTAAAAATTGAGTCTTTGTCAAAAAAAGTTTGAAAAAATGTAAATTGCTAAGGAAAATAAAAAAAGGACGGTGAGATAAAATTTGTTTTAATTTTGTTTTAGATTTTTAATTAATATTTCAATAACGCGTCCTCCTCTTGCCTTAATTACATCTCGAAGATGGCTCGGCATCCTTTCTACCAGTCTGGACATGTCTCTTTGCTGGAGGTTAGCCCATTCTTCACGAAGAGACCTTTGAAGATCGTAGAGTGCATCAGGAAGTAATGGACGCTCGTCGTTTGAGGTTATCCTATAAATGTTAGATGCGGTTCAAGTCTCGAGAACGGGCTGGCCAGGCTAAGACCCTGATGTTATGCTGTTCAAAGTACGTTTGTACTATGCGAGCGACATGTGGACGGGCAGTACCGTGCATTAGAATAAGACTGTCAATGATTTCATCGAGGATAGGCAACGCATGACGTTCCAAAATTTCATCCACACGGCCGTCAAAAACCCTCCACTAACAACAACCAACTCTGTGCGACCAAAGGTTGGCTCTGGGAAAAATTACAGGCTTCGTACCTTTCATTTCGCCTTCTCCACACTCTTTAACGCCCATCTGGAGATCGTAGACCAAATCTACACTCATCTGTAAAAAGTACAGCGGACCAATCGTTCAAAGACCAAGAGCAAATACGAGCCGGGCAACTCGGTGTGTCCTGGTCAATACTGGTCCTTTTACGGGTCGAAAAGCCATCAGTCCATACAGATTTAATCTTCTTCGAGCAGTGCGTTCAGAAATTCGGACACCTCGAATTTCCTGGAGCTGATGAATCGCTTGAAAAACAATAAGGTGCCGGTTTCGCAAAATACTCAAAGTCAAAAAACGGTATCCTATGGTTCTGTTACATTAGGACGTCCAGAACTGGGCCTTCTATAGGACCCAGTTTCTTGAAAACGTCCAACGGCGACTCGCAGTGTTTCGTAGGGAACTCAATGGCAAAATAGCCGCATACCTGATGGAACGTCCATCATCAATAAGTGACACACCACGCGCAACGTCATCAGCACTAAGTGGCATTTTTAAGTTTAAAAATTGAAATTAAGAAAACTAAGATGATGACTAAACAGTTTATTGCTTCAGAATTAAAATGACACTGAATAAACATTTTAAATTCCGTTAAAAGTAAATATGGATTTTTAAAAATATAGGTTTTTTTGACCGGGAGCGTCATAGACAATAAAATAATTTCAAATCCATCATGAATTTACATTTAGACCATTCAAGAGAAAGTGAAAGCTCGTTTGGTAGTTATTGCTAAATACTATCGACACAAAGAAAGGCGAACTAATGTGATCATATCACCGGCATTTTGAATCGACAAAAAGAAAGTGACAAGTTAAAAATATCTAAATATTTGTACATGCTAAAATTTCCAAGTGGATCGGCATGCGCTCATTTCCAACAGCAACAATTAGTCTCTTTTCAACTCTATATAACCTGTAATGAGTATATTCACTCTGTAGAAAAAAAACACCAATAATTTCGTTTTTATGAGTATTTTCTGATTACTATGACATACCTTACGTGTACTGGGCAAAAATAACACACGATTACGGTGTAGTTGTATTCATCAAAATTCAACAAACTTAGATTTCCTGTTTAAAAAAAAAGTTTTTATTTGACACACATTTAAGACGCCTATACAAAGACAAATATCGATAGGTCTGGAGTTTATCTGTCAACAAGCAGACTTTCTTTGTTGAGTCTATCTTAATCTTCACACATAAACTTTCAAAAAGTAGAAAAAGTGGTTGAGCGCAACTGGGCCACGTTGTGAAAGAAAGATGCGAAAATTTGAGCTGTGTACGTGAAAATGAGAATAATTGTTTTGTAACTACGGACATCCATTATAAAGAAACCCATTAGAAGCATGTTGTTCGTTGTGAAACCTCTTCCAAACGTTGACCCACAGTCTCTTTAATAATTCTGTTAACTTCACTAATTTCGTGGTCCGCTTGACCAATTAATATATTATAATTAATTAAGGTTTTTAGTTGAGATAAAAAAGTCAATGGCACGAGCGGGATTCGAACCCACGATCTTCGGCTTGATACGCCGCTGCTCTACCACTTGAGCTATCGTGACATCGATCCACTCGGACACCAACTTCCCATCTCACAGTTTGAATTTTCCCTCCTTTTTGCCATTTTTCAAATCCGACTACACGACATTTGAAAAATTGCAAAAAGGAGGGAAAATTCAAAAGGTGCGTTTGAGATGGGAAGTTGGTGTCCGAGTGGATCGAGGTCACGATAGCTCAAGTGGTAGAGCAGCGGCGTATCAAGCCGAAGATCGTGGGTTCGAATCCCGCTCGTGCCATTGACTTTTTTATCTCAACTAAAAAGCTTAATTAATTAATTCTGTTAACATTTGGGTTGAAATCAGTAAGTAGAAGATGATTTTGGAAGAATTTTATTAGGTCCCATATCATTTGTTAGTGCTTCATTTTGAAATGTTGATTGATACGCTGTTTCTTTTTTTACGTTTGCATGTTGCAACATTAAAGTGTCGTTCGCTTTGATCGAAGTTTGATCGAAAAAACTTTTAAATAACTCAGTTTTTTTAGAGTATTAACGCAGTTCCAGACTAGTTTTGACTTCATCTCGCAGGCATGGACAATCTTTATAGCTGCCTGGTTATTTGATAATCATTATTGTTGCACCCTTTAAATCCACCTTTCCCGAATCCTGTCTGATCGATCATCACCTGTGCCAATAAGCTCCTTGCACGAATTAACACCTGTGGCAAAACCGGCCTTTTCTCACTACTGATATAGGAAGGTGATTTTTGGGGTTTGGGTTTTAGAATGATAATTTACATTGGATTGGGAAGTAGTTCTAAGGACTGAATTTTAAATAGTGGTAGGGAAAATTACAGCTTTTTTTTAAAAGGAAGATTTTGAACGATGTTTGTGGTGATAGAGAGGACACAATAGGGTACAATACAACAGCCTAAGTCCTCCCTAAAGACGAAGAATATTATTCAACCTAAATTGATTTTTATGTCTATCATTCGGAAACGAACCTGTCAAAACATTTTGTCGGAATTTGCCAATGAGGCCAAAATCAAATTGTCAGCAGTTTGAACGACCTCGGTTCCATTCCACCCCATTTCACTGTTTCAATTTTATTATTTTGACTTTCTATGCTGAATTACACGAATTCAGTTTCTTTTGTAGTAAATTGCACAAGTGAACTAACTTCATCAAATTGTAAGTTTTATCACCTTTGACAGATGCACAACGGTTCTTGTATTACTTAAAAGACTTATCTTACGTGATAGAAAGCACAATTTTATGGAAATAAAAAAATCATGTCTGTAAAATAAAGTTTAAATAAGAAAATATCCAATTTGTAGTTTGGCCGTCTGAAAGGCCGAAAGAGCGAGAATAGACCTCGCATACTCCCGGAGGAAATCTCGCAAAAATTAGTTCGATCATTCCTGATCGCCCTGGACCGCTGGTTCTCGCTGTTTCGGTCCAGCGATTTTCGGTATTCCGCCCTCTTATCGACCGGATGTCGTAGAATTTTCAACAACCCGACCGAAATTGCAAAACAATCCAAGCAATTCGAATACGTGTTGAACTTCACGTTCGGACGGTTATGCTTTCGGAACCCTTGCAAATCGCGATTGCAGAATCTATTTCATTTTTGAGCGTAAGCCTCACTAGTTTCACCATTTATGAAATAAGAGAACGACAGTGAATACTTTGTTGATTTCTATTTATTTAAAGACTTTCCCCCCCTTTGGAGACTTTGGGATTGTCCCCTTTTACATTTAAACTAGGATTTCCTCCTGTGGTCTGGGTGATGAACTTGTAATTTGATCCTTCAGTGTTAAGTGTATGATTAAAAAGATAATTTATCTTCAAATTACGCTTGTATTTATTATGGACTACATACTGAAATGGGTTCTTTTTGCGAGTACTCTTTTTACTTGCCTTCGTGACTCGCATACGTTACCAGTATGTATAGTTTATTGTATTTCATGGTCCGATTGACCAAATAACTTCTTTTAATTAATTAATCTTTATGTAAGGTATTGGTTGAAATAAAAAAGTTAGTGTCACGAGCGAGATTCGAACCAACGACCTTCGGCTAAATACGCCGCTGCTCTACCACTTGAACTATCGTGACTTGTTTCCACTCGGACACCAACTTCCCATCTCAACCTACCTTTTTCGAATTTTCCCTCCTTTTTGCCATTTTTCAAATGTTGTGTAATCAGGATTCGATTCTCGGCGATAAATGAAATGGCTTTAGTGACGATAGTGAAGTCACGATAGCTCAAGTGGTAAAGCAACGGCGTATTTAGCCGAAGGTCGTGGGTTCCAATCCCACTCGTGACCCTAACTTTTTCATTTCAACCAATACTTTACATAAAGATTAATTAATTGAAAGAAGTATTTATAGTGTTCTATATTAGTTAATACTACACTTAACTAAATCAAACAATTTTTCTGAATTTAAGGACCATCTAAATGAAACAAAACACAATTTCAATTTAAATTGAAATACAAGTTACACAGTTTTAATATAGGGAGGGAACTAGATTGGTTTGAGAAATTTGAAATTAAAAAATGTAAAATCGAACATGGAGATAAATGCGTTAATAATATAAGAGATTTTGATTTACCTCTTATTTTAAACATGTACCGAAAGTCGTACAAATTAATCAAATTAATTAATATAATTTTTTATTATTTAATTTTATCATTAATTTACTAATCTATTATTAATTTATTATTTTTATTTCAATTTGTATGAATTAATAAATAAAAAACATACAAATTAATTTCACTAGTTTTCGAGGTACGCTTGACCAATTATACACAATTAATATACAAATTAATGACTAATTTAATCCGGATCGTTGAAAACAACTAACTGTGAGTAGGGACTATATTTTTGTAAAGATGGTACTGGAGGCCACTTTTAGAGGTTTGTTGAAAGGATGACGATGCCATCTGCATGAAGTACGGTATAGTGCTGAGGGACTGAAGGGTCTAAGAAAGCGTCCAAGCAGCATTCCGTCCGCCCAAGGGAAGGTCTACTTAGATCTGTAGTTGTTTCAGGATGAGTTTTCAAGAATTAATGGGAGCAAACTGATACGGTGATCATGGTGTAGGAAGGTGCTGAGGATTTTGGGGTTTGGGAATGGGAACCACCACGCAATTTGGAAATAAACCTGTTTTTTTAGTAGATTAGTAGGCAGTTTCAGACTTCTATAGTTTTCTTTTGAATTTAAAGTTCCAGGTGAGATTAAACCCTCTATTCAGGAGTTTTATGTTTTTCTACGCTATTAAATTCGTAAATAGATAAAAACTTCGGGTACATCACTGGTAAATCCGAAAATATCTTTCAAGCAAGAGAAGCTGTTATGACATAATCCCGAAACGGGCTACCGGGTCGGACGAGAAGTCGAAGAACCGAAAAGAGAAAGAGAGTGGAAAAGGCGGAAAAGAAAGAGGGATAGAAAGGGAAAATAGGAGAGTGGTGGACGAAGACTTTCACTAAGTCAGGTGGGGTATGGGCTCTTCGAGTCGTCCCCACCGCATTCCCTTATATTTCAACACACGAGGATGTATACCTTCCACCCCTACACTGCAAGTTATATAGGTCAATATAACTTCATTACCACGCGGACCTTAGTGAAGAACAAAAGTGCGCCCTCTTCGAAGTATTGCGAACAAAGTACGCGGTTCTTCGCCTTCGTCGGGAAACTTCACTTAATTTTTTCCCCCCCAACGCGAAGTGTTTTGTTCATGTTATGAGAAGGTGATTCTCTCATCCTACGGCCCTAATTCACTGGCCGGCACCGCTTCTCATAACATTTCGACTAAATGTTTGGAGGTAATTTAAAATAATTTCTTTTTTTTTGAAATGTTGGCCAAATATTTCTAAATTTTTAACTTGTCTATTATATAAGAGGATTAAATAAGTCACGTGCTTTCCACGTTTCGAGAAATAAAACCTGTAGGTCTTGATTTTAAATAATCGAAAGGACGTTAAGAATGAACTATCCACTTTTGTAGCATTAACCCTTAATTTCCATTTGTTTCATTATTTTTAGGGCTAAATTCAATATTTTACCTATTGTTGTGACGCTCTAAGGGCAACAATATCTTACGGGAAAATATATATTATAAGAGTGTAGGCTCCGAATAGACCCTTGAGGTACCTCAGAGACAATTTTAGAAGAGGAGATGGTAAGTAACTTGGTCGAGACATATATGATGAACTAATATGCATATGTACATCTAATGTTAGGTGTGTGTAATATACTACGCCCTTTGAGAGCTATTATATTCTCCCTTCTGCACAGTAAGTCCTACCTCATCAAGGAATTTGATTAATATTCCCAATTTCAACGGGTGAATTCCTTCTACGTTACGTTGTATGTCCCAAAACACTTCTTCCGGCGGGAAAATGTGGTGACACAGTTTGTTAATAGCGTTGGTGTCTCTGCTTCCTTGCAGAATCTGCACCGTGCTTATACCAATCTTCTTCGGATGCCCATTCGGTCTGAAATGTCCTGTCAAGAATCCTGTCAGCATTCGGAGTTATTCCTGCTTCCCTTGATGAATTTGTTGCTTCTTTCCTTCCAAAATTTGCTAGAATCTAGCTTTTTGTCTGAGATACTCATTAATAGTGTGAATCCCTATGCCGCAGAAGGGCATAGGTCTATGGACCTATCAGCCTTTGGCAATCAATTTCCTTGCAAGGGCGTCCGCTCTCTCGTTGCCCTCTACTCCCACATGTCCTGGGACCCAGCAGAGGACTTTGTTTTATATACCTAATTTATTTAGTTTAGTTTTACAATTCAGCACGTCTTTGAGCTAATGATGTTTGAGCTTAGTGCTTTGATGGGTGGTTGGCTATCTGATAGCTTTGTTTTTGTACCTCCTAACTGAACTGCGTGCATCTCTCAATTGCATGGACTTCAGCCTGGACGATACTGGTATATTTTTCCATGGGTTCTGAGTATTTGATCACAGCAGATGGTGCCGTTCTTTTTAAGTACTTAAATTTACTGGAACTAATACATCCTGTTCATGTCGTCTATGAACAAAGATAGGACATTAGAAGTCTGATCGATTATTACGGAAATTTCTTAAATTGTAGATTATCCCGTTACGCCAGATAGTGACAAAGGACTTTTTTAAACATTGAATCAAATACTTTGGCTAAGAGAGATGTTGTATCTAAGCCGGCTTTTGGATACTATGTGCCCCTCGTGAGTCTTTTTAGTATAATTTTTTTTAAAGACTGGTTGCTAGCTTGTTGGACTTCTGTCCAATTACAGTGGGATGATCGCCATGAGTATAATTTTATTGTCCTATCAATAAAGATTGAAGAACAGAAATATCGCAGTATATCCGCCCTGGTAGGACGTCAGTAAGTCTAGAATTTTGTTTAAATTCAAGATTTTCCAAATATTGGTCGTTGCACACATTGCCACAGAGACGCCTTATAATGAAGCCAATCTTGGAACAAAATCTTGGAATTATTAGTGCGTATTACGCTGCGAAGGATTAATTTGTAAAGAGGGCTCGAGGTGTTGGTATGGATCGAGAGGTTGGTGTGAAACTTTTGGAATCGGGAAAGGATCAGTTCGTTGGCAAAAGGAATGTTGAGGTTGTGGTTAGTGACGTAGTAAGGAGCTTGACGATTTCTGAGAACTTTTGTTTGGATAAGCTGGATGTTGGATGGCTTTGCAGAACTCCACAGTTCTATTACATATGTCCAAAGTGGTCACAGTAGTCTTGTATAAGGTTTACTTTTGACGGTCAAGATTTCGGTCCTAGAAGTGTTTGTAGTTGTCCCTGTCTTATGTTAAGTTATTGGCCCTTAAGTCTTAAGTGGGGTTCCACGTCAGTCTGCTATGTAGGTGTATTTTCTTTTCTTTCGTCAGTCTTGTCCTCCACTTTTTGCACCAGTCTTCGATAAGCTCAAGGTGGTCTTGGATGTTGGAGGTAGCTTGGATAGGATTTGAGTTAGAGTTCAAAACTGCGGTCAGGTCCGCGTTAGGTGGTGATGATGGTATTATGGCATATAGGTAGGTCTGCAGTATAAATAATATAAAGGATGGGACCAAAACTGCTTCCTTGTGGGACGCCGCTACTATCTATCTGACTTCCGAGAACCGTTGAAGTAGCTGTCATTAGATAAAATTTCAGAATAAGGTAATACGGAGTGCGTAGGAAGCTTTTAAGTTTATACCATTTACAGTACCAGTTTATTACCACCCTAGACATTTTCTTTAAATAAATCGCGAAATTGTTTATATTTTGACTGGAAACGTTATGAGATTTTTCAACTGGGAGATTTTATTGATTATCGGGTTTATGGCTGTACTATTTGCTTGGGGTGTATGGTATGATGAACCTGTTCCTATTTTGGTCTGCATATTTTAGATGTTTTGGTCAGTTTTTTTGGTAAATAACTGTTTTCCTTTAAAAAATAATTCATTAACTTCTTGTCTAACGACCTTTAACCGAATATGCTGAATGTAATGTTTTATGATATATTCAAGATTGAAATATGTTTTCAGAAGATAGGAAATTTTTGGCAGGCGTAAACCGCCTTCGATTCCCTTTGTCTGTATTGTCACTCTTAACGAAAGCCGTAAAAATACTCTGGTTAATGTTGTCTCAAAAATTTTGAAAAATCGCAGCCGCCGGTGCTGAAAATTACCGATCGGTGTCTAAGCAGATCGTCATCAGGTTTTTCTTCCTCGAAGTGATTTCTTGTTTTTCCACGGTCGTTATACCGTTTCTTTGACGGCATGCTCTTTGGGTTTGATCGCTTGGGTAAACAGATGCGGGAAAGGAGCTGGGAACGAACCATATAAATCGACTGTTACGATATCCCGGACACTGAAACATCCGGTAGCCTGGTCTCGGAGAATGTCAAGGTTCTAGGTTGACGCGTTCGCTCGCCCTCCCTGGCCCTTTGTCTATTACATTTTATGTTCAAGTTTCACGGGATCATCGCTCATAAATCAAAAACTGAACAGACCCTGAAAATTATGAAAAATAAAGAAAACCCAGGATTTTTAAGAAAAATATCTCTCGTAGAAAAAAAGACACAAAACCCATTTTGGAATTTTGAAATCGATTTAGATTCCCCGGTGCGAGTATTGTTCCGAAAGTTGACTTTCTAAAGCAAAGCAAAATAATTTAAATGTGTCTAAACTTTTCTCCGACGGCATTTGTATGCGATGAGAGATCGTGTATGCCCGTTCAATGCGATCCGATTGATTTCACTGGACACTTCATTATGCTCCCGCGCTTCTAAAACTCTTCAAATTATGGCACATCCTAAACATATTCTTTTATCCGCTTAGGCATTTTTTGGTATCGTTTGGTATCATATAAGATTCAGCTTCACACTGGACGATCGAACGCTTCGGACCTTCTTTCCATTCGACTTTCGGGGACTGCAGTGGCCGAGTGGTTTGGGTGTCCGTCGCTAACTGTTCTGGGTTCGAATCCCGCCACATCCCTTGGAATTTTAATTGATTATTGTATAAAAATTTATTGTAAAGTGGTTTGATCGGAACGGGAAGTTACGTAAAGCCCTTCTCTCTGACAAATACTTAAACTCCTAACTGTAGAATTACCGCATGCTTTTAAAATATAATTAATGTACAAAAAACCGAAAAAAATCACTAAACAAGTAAAGATTATTATTGCAATTGTTATGTTAAAACAGATTTCTTGCCTCTTTGAAATTTTTCAAAATAATTCGAAGTGATGGAAATGAAAAATGTTTACCGGACAAGTAAACAGGCCTGTACACAATATGTACAGATTCTATGAAATACAGCCCTTGACAAGCTTTGTGAAAGTTTGCAATAGTCCTAAGCTTGTGCTAAGGGCTTACTTAATATATTTTTACATACATGGTTATATACTAAATTATTACATTGCTTACAGATAGACACAAAGGAAGTTCTACTGTATTTTGATTTCTGCCATTGCAAATTTAAAAGGGTTAAATGTACATTAAACACTTGATTTATGCAAGTTAACCAAGAGAGAAGTGGGGAAAATCATCAGTTTCGAATTTATGTATTCAGTGCTTGTATTTAATAAGCTAATTGTTGATTTATCGTATTTAATGTAATTAATCCTCGTATGCTTGGTACTGGTTCGTTACCCTCGGAAGTTTCTCTTATAATTTGGCTCTATTTCTTTCCTTCTCTTCGTTTTCTTTTTCTTTCTCTGTTTCATCTTTTCGCTCTCATATCAGGCTTTCTCTCACTCACTCTCTCTCTGTATCTATCTATCCCTTTCTTTTCTTTCCTTCTCTTTATTTTATCTCTTTCTCTGTTCCATTTTCCCTCCCTCCTTTCACTATCTCTCTCTCCTCCCTTCTTTTCTCTCTCTTTCTCTTTTTTACTCTCTGTCTCTTCTTTTTTCTTTCTCAATTTTCCCACTTTCCCTCTCTAAAGAGTAATAATAAATTTCTCTTTCTCACTCTCACTTTCTCCCTCTGTCTCTCTCTTTCTCTTACTCGCTCTCTCCCTCTGTCACTCTCACTCTCTCTCTCTCTCTCTCTCTCGCGTGTTTACTAACTGAGGTATGAGGTACTAAATGAGGTAACTCTCCCATTTTTGATGTATGATTCTAAGATTCATTCTCATAAATCTCAAATTTTAATATTTAATAGATTGTTTAATATTTACTATAACTTGTATTGTTTTCATTTATCAGGACATGCATATTGTGCGTCAGTACTATTGCAAAATTATAATGACTGATTTATTAATAAAGCAACTACACCCGTTGCACATGAATTTAAAGTGAAAACATTAATTACAGTAGCCGTTTTTTTATTAATAAATGCTTCTCAAACAAAAGGTCTTTAACCCTTTTGGCCTAATGATAATGGTTTATAAAAGCAATTTGACTGGAGGGGTCCGATAATCAGCTTATTGTTCCATTGTGTTCATCTTTTTTAAAAATAATAGAAGCATACGGGAAGCTGTGTATTATATCAACTAGGATTATATCGGCTGGACGAGTATGGCTTTCCTGTGGTATTGTTCGGTCTGCGGATGAACGATCAACCTTTCTTTTGCCTTTACCATCATCTTTTTAAAGTGTGGTTTCTCATTTGCGGTAGACGCGAACGTGCTTAGTTGTTTGCCTTAAAAAATGAAAACGTTGAATATTTCACATTGAATATCCTGAAGTTTTTTCCACACATGCTGTTACTAAAAACTAAAAAAAAGACATACTGACCTGAGCTCCTTACACAAAAACATCAATTTTCAGAAATAGAAAACAAAGCAGTATAAATTTTTTTAAACCCAACGAACTACAATTCCACATATACATAAAAAATAATTCAAACCGACTAAAACCACTCCCACCGATCGGCAACACTAAAATACACGACAGACTAAAAACAGTACCACTGACAGCTACAACACAAGCATGATCAACGAAACGACACAACAGAAACAGATCACCAACACAATTGGAAAAACTGTTAAGATAAAAAATGAAGATGAAGAAGATGATGATGAAAATGAGACTAGGAAGTGTGGGTTTATGTTCCCCAAGCTCTGCAGCCTTCTGGCTTCTTATGCTTTCCTAGTTCCTTAGTTCCGTCTATCGTTTCGATCCTTTTTTTAAGTACTAGGACATTGACTATCGTTGCTACAATTCCTTTAACTGGGTTTTCTTTGTATCCCAGGTTATGTCTCCATTGAGCGGCTACTTCGCACTCGAAGTTGACATGGGTGGCGGTTTCTTCCTCCTCACTACATATCCTAGGATTGAGTCATTAATACCGGGGTTATGTATATGTTTTCCCAGATACCAGTGACCGGTATATAGTACTATCACTCCTCTGAGTTTAGCCCTCTCTTGCTGTTGCGGTGAGTTTGCCAGTCATGGTGAGCGTTGTTTTAGCTTTAAGCTTTCAGTTTACTGTGCCTAGCGCCTCTATTGTTTATCCACTTCATTTTTTGACTTTTTTGGAACCATTGTGTGATGGAGGATTCCGAGTTTGTTTTTATTAACCAAAGAATAGGTACAGGTGCATGGTCTTGCAGATCCTCTTCGGGCCAGTTTGTCTACTTTTTCGTTACTCAAAATTCCTCTATATCCTGCTACCCATGATTGGTTGTTGAGTTTCCCCAGCTTTTGGACGTTGTGGATGCATTCATTTAAGACAAAACATTGACAAGACTAGACCATTTGACAAAAATAGCATTACGCCATAAATTGGGAAACTGGGAAAAATACATTGGACAAACACGAAGAAATATAAAAGATATATAAAAAATAAGAGAAAAATATAAAAAGAAGCGAAATAATTAAATCATTTATTAAAAGGTCAATTTTTCATGGGCACGGCCAATTTTCACACTTTATTCGACTTGTGAAAAGGTCCTTTTGTGGACTGAGAAATCGTCCTTTCATGCTCGACCATGGCGTGTGAACAACCGAATAGACGAAGGCACGCGCCCGTGGTTTAGTCCTTCTGGGGTAGATCACGCTCGATCCTCGACCACAAATCTCAAGAATGGCAATAACGGAAAAGTGAAACGGCTTTTCCGGCCACGAGTTCTCTTTCTGTTTTAAGAAATTTCAATTGGGAAATGCTCAAGAGCGTAACAGACATGCCGACGTTCGACAAAACCAACAGAAAAATTAACGCTAATTGTCGTTCATTGTCTTGCTCAGTAAGTCCCCGGTACTAACACGGTTGCCAAATTCAAAACCGTCCCTTTGTACGTCTACAGAAGAGAAATAAAACTTGCAAGTACACCAAATACATAGACCGTGAAGAGGCTCGCGACTGGGGCCGAGTGGATCATTCTACCGTATGATAATGAATTATCTAACCTCAGACGTATTCAGTATTTTACGCAACTGTTTCTTGTGGTCTTCGCTTTTTGAACTCATGTTCAAATAATAATCGTTTCATAAGAAATTTCAAAAATAGTATGTGTTTTGGCAAGAGCAAAATA
The DNA here is from genome assembly GCF_000648675.2 of Cimex lectularius. Taxonomy (NCBI): domain Eukaryota; kingdom Metazoa; phylum Arthropoda; class Insecta; order Hemiptera; family Cimicidae; genus Cimex; species Cimex lectularius. The sequence continues at coordinate 1,067,025 of NW_019392733.1, forward strand.
GAGGCCCTGCCTTGAGTCCTCCCTTGAACCTCTCCCTACGTCCTTTTTCCAGCAGTTCTGATTTCTCTGTCTCCCAGTGCGAATCTATTGTGAATGAAAAACCTCTTCTCGGCTCACTTCTCCTCTTTTTAAAAAATTTCTCCTGGGAGCACCTCTCATTTTCCCTTTATCGTTTTCTTTAATATTTCTCAAATTTCCCTTCCTATCCTTCACTTCCTAAACTTCGTTGTACGGCGTTGCAACGGGGCCCCAACTTCGATATGACCTTTCAATGAGTGATCGATTCCTTTTTTCTTTATACAGTCCACGCCAAATCGTAAGTTTTTTTCATTTCCTTTTTTTTAAATTTTATTTTTGTATCCAGCCCAAACAGTATGTTTGATGGAATTCTCACACCAAATATTCAAGGTGGTAGCGAAGCTTTTTTAAAAAAGACAAAAGTGTAATTTTTTTGAGGTGTGCGGGATGATCAACCTTAAGCTCGATCGTTTCCCATCATCCTGGTACGCTTATTATCGCTTCTTTGGTCAACCGTCTAAAGTGGTGGGCCTAAAAAAAAAATCCTACCTACCAAAGACTACAATTTTTCCATTTCGAGTCAGAGCTCGTCTGTTTAATGACCATCTATTCTGATCCCACCTAGTTTCGCCGGTCGTTCGCGGTCCGACGAATTTCAGATTCCATCCTACTTTAACGACGGGTTGTATAACAAATTTATATAACGGGCAAAATAATTTTGATCCAATTTCAAAACAAAATAAGACCCTGAAATACATCTTACACAGGACACGAACAACTTAGTGCACGTGTTTGTGAGAGGGGGAGAGCGAGTGAGTGAGAGAAAGAGTGAGTGAGAGAGTGAGTGAGCGAGTGAGTGAGAGGGAGGAAGGGAGGGAGGGAGTGAGAGTGAGTGAGTGAGTGAGAGTGAGGAAGGGAGGGAGTGAATGAGTAAGTGAGAGGGAAGGAAGGAGGGAGGGAGGGAGCGAGTGAGTGGGAGAGAGTGAGTGAATGAGTGAGTGTGAGAGAGTGAGTGAGTGAAGGAGTGTAATAGAGAAAGAGAGTGAGAGATTGATTGATTGACTGAGTGGGTTAGAGGGAGAGTCATACGAAAGACCACAAGCTTAGGCTATACGAATTTACGAGAATTTCTTTTGTTCAATGTTGATTCTCTTTTTTTTCTTGTTCTTTTGTTCCTCACCTCCCTGTACTGCGAAGAAATGAGATGTTAGATCAGTCTACTTTTTTCTTATGTTAAGAGTAATTACCTACTGCTTAAAAATAAAAGAGGAAGAACCAATGAAGAAAATTTATTTGTTAAAAGAAAAATTGTCGTAGGTATTTTAAGAAGTTTTGTGTATAGACAATAAAGTGTATTGAAATTTTTTTGTACATATTACGTATTTTTCAACACCCTATGTAATCCGAGTTTTCTAGCAATCTGAATCCCCCCCCCCCCCAGTAGTGATTAGTTCCGATTACTGAGAGAGCACTGTAATGAAGGAAATTTGTAATTTTTTTGTAAATATTCTAACAATTTCATTAGTTTTAATATCAGTTTTTTCATAATGGACCCGGCTTTTGGTAACAAAAGAATCGTCCTCTTTTGTGTACACGGTCTTGGACTAATCGCAGCCGGACAATTTTAAAGTTTCCGTGTGTTAAAGTCATTACGATTTACAAATTATTTGTTATGACTTTTAAAGTGCGCCTGTGCGACGGCTTTCGTTCGTTATTTAATCAATCGAAATCCAGGGCAAAATAATTTGTAACTTCTCTCAATAAAAAAAAAAAATTCCGATAATGCTGCTTTCTTTCTTCCAGGATTACGGAGAGCTTTAACAGGACTTATGTAAGTTGTGGACAAACGTAGGCAAGCCCCTCAGATGCATATTGCCACACTGCGAGGAATTCGTCACTTCCTACTCTGACACATTTGACCCGACGGCTTTTTGCGTCTGTGAATTTGAAGAATTCATTGACCGATAAAAATTAGTTCAGGGTAGGAAATTTTTTTTATTGTATGTAGTACTCATGGTTTTATACTTTTTAAAAGGATAGTTCCTACTCACAGTAAGTTGTTTTGCAACGATCCGGATTTCGAGCGTTTTAGCTCATCATCAGGTTGAAGGACTTCTACAACCACGTCTCTCGACATGAATTGCCAAAGTGAACCGCTGATACATCCGCCAACGCGACGTTCCAATTAGCAGCTGATTTTTTTAATGACGCTCAATTTGAACGTGTGAAACGCGGAAATTATAACACAAATAAATATTAGAATAATAAATGCTTAATATTACTATAAATTACTATAAAAATAATAACAATTAAAATAATTAGATTATTTATTTGGATGTTTGATATTATTTATGTACATNACAACTTACTGTGAGTAGGAACTATCCTTTTAAAAAGTATTGAACACCACACTCACTCCATCATTTATCATTTCTACTCATGGTTTTGTGTCCCCTAGTAAGAGTGAATGTATTTATTGGCGTGAATGTGAACTTAACACCACTGTGAGTGATTGGTATGTGAATAGAAAAAATGTATTTAGGTGTGAGTGAGAGTGTGAATGGGTTTAGATCTACAGACCGCGATAGTTTTTTTTTTTTTGGGGGGGGGGGTTCAGGGCTCGAATGACCTGACTTCCAACATTCATTGCTTTTTTCAGTTTCCTTTACAGAAAATTTATTGATGACAAATTATATTAATCTGGTATTAGTTATAACATGTTTGATTTTGTAATGTCAATTTTTTTAATAAATATACTTAAGAATTAAATATTAAGTTTTACCTGAGGCAGCAATTAAATTTTATATCTGTGTAAATAACTAATATGAAGAACATAGAGGTAAATAAATGCAAAATACAATACAATTTGACCAATAAAGGAACAGGACTAATTGAAATGCTACGTTAAACACAAATTAACGGCAATTTAAGAAAAAAGGGTTATATGCTAATTTTATAATCGATTCAATTGAAGACTGGTAAGAGTGGTAAGACCTACTCTTTTCTATTTACATAAAAACGATCTAAGTTTCAAACCGAATCGACTTTTTCCCGTGTATCGTCCCCTTTTGGAATCAGACGAAAATAAATAGAGCAGTTTTGTAGGTTGTTCGCACACGTACCACCAGCAGTTTCACGCGAATATTTCACGGTCCTGTTGCATAAGGCAAGGGGTCAAGGGCTCCAAGTGCGCTTCGCTAGGTCTTTTCTTTTTCTTTCTTTTTTTATTTAAACGATTAACAATATTCTTTTTTTTATCATTGGCATGCTTCGAAGAGTTTGGCAAGATAAAAATAATGCTCAACATTTCTCCAGATGTTTTATGCAACGTTGAGTAAGTGGCCATCACAGTCGCAACACTGCTATTATCGTCATTTGGCCTAACAATAAGTCTCACCATTGCTAAAAGCGTTTATGTTGGAGCTTAATTTAAAAATGTGAAAAAGAAAACTAGTCAGAGATTTAAAAAAAAGTGAAATATTGAAAGCCAAGTATGTATTTAAAAACTTAGGTGTGGAAAAACTAACATTTTAAAAACTCTGGTAGATTTCAATGAAACTTTCTTTGATAAAAAAAGGTAATTAATATAAAGAAAATATTAATTAATTATTAATATTAGGCTCGTGTGACTTACTTCCTGTAACCGAGCGATGTAGAAAAGTAGGTTAAAATATATTTTTTTAGCAGGAAACAAAGTCGTGATTCCTTTTTTTGCACCTCCAAAGACGCCTGAATTAAAATTTTGGTTAAAATCCGAAAATAATTTTTTTTCTTTCAAATTTTTCGCCTTCGTGTTTTCAGCCTCTGGTTTTGTTTCGAAAATCACAAAAATTGTTATAATTTGGAAACACCTCAGATCTTTAGATAAAGAAACTTTACAGAAGTTTAGAAGTGTAGAAGAATTACACAAATTTTCCCCTTCATAAGTAAATCGAAACGGGATAATTAAATTAAATATTTTGAGGTGTTTTTGTTGGTTTTGTCCCCACACTTTGGCTGCTAAGTACATTTCTGACCGAGAGAAGTAGGAAAACAAGGTTAAAATATTTTTTAAGCAAGAAAAAAAAGTCGATATAAGTTTTCCCCACCTCGTAAAAATCCCTGAATAAAATTTTTGTGTAAATCAAAACATTGAAAATTTCTCAAGTTTTTTCGCAAATTTCAAATGCCTTCGATTTTTTGTTCGAAAATTACAAAAATGATGATAACTTGGAATCAATTCCGCCGATCCTCAAAAAACTTTACAGAGATTTAAACCATTTTATCTATACATAATGGAATAAACCTGATCTCCGTAAATAAATCAGGACTGGAGATATAAAATAAAACGTAGTATACTGCTAATTCCTCAAAAAAACATAAAATTGCGATTTTTCTAGATGTATCCAGGTTGCAATTTATATAAATAATGTAAGGTTTAGAGTCAAATAATTTACTTAGGTGCTTAAACAAATTCTATGTTTATTTTTCTATTTCCCTAAAACGTTTGTATTTTTGTGGATTTCATCCTTATTTTTCTCAGTTTTAATACAATAAAAAGCAAAGGTTTCAGCAAGAGTTAAGTTCCTTTTAAAGCCCTTCAACACCAATTTATATTACCCTCCATTATCTAATTTTATATTTTCAAATAAAAAAATAGATATTTGTGAGATGGATTTTATCCCAAGACATTTTTTTCTGGTGTCCTATTTTTTCACTTAAAAATTCTTAACTCAGCTAGGTTTTATCCGAATTCAACGTTATTACAACCCTTGGGAAGCTTAATTTCTCTTCTTTCAGCCTATTTCAGTAGCTTTTGATTTGTATGTTTTATAAGTGAGAAAAACAAAGAAGAAATCGACAAAAACTCCTCAAACGCGTTATTTTATATTTACGGTTCTGATTTATTTACGAAGGCCACGTTTGTACCATTCCGTATAGTCAAAAGGGTCCTAAAGAACTGCAAAATTCCCTGCGGATTGGTGGATTCGTTTCAAATTTATCGCAGATTTTAATGAAACTTTTTTTTTGTGATACTAGGTCCAAAAATATTAGACACGTGTCCCAGTGTTCTTGCGAACTAACAGCCTAGAATTTAAAAAAAAATAATTTAAACACTTTTTTAAATATGTTTTTCTGACTTTATTCTATATGTATTTCAATATTACATATCATCTAATTCTTTTTTTAAACTTAGGATAGCAAAATAATACGTGGGAATGTATTAAATGAGGTTAGATATACAAATGTAACAAAAATCAAAAGATGGTTTCAGTAAAGCAGGCCAGAAATGGATTTTTTGAAAAAGCAGTTCGGATTCGTTTTAAACAACTGTTAAAACATTTAAACACGAATTTTCATCGCAAAAGAATTGGACATTTTTTGACTGGATTCCCCCGGGTACACGATTTTTTCTCGCCGATGTCAATTTTACCATTTAAAAATTTATAACTCATCTGGATTTTATCCAAATCCAATGTTCTAAAAACTTTAAAATTTCTTTTCTTTCAGCCTATCTCAATGACTTTTTATTTTTTAAAAGTGAGAAAAATCAGGATGAAATCGACAATAATTTCTCAATTGTTGTTATTTTATACCTCCGATTCTGATTTATTTACGGAGGCCAAGTTTTTCCATTACGTATAGGTGGTAAAATGGTTTAAAATCCCTGTCGTTTCTTCAGGATCGGTAAAGCGAAAGCAATTTTTATTTGAAAAGCAAAAAATTCGAGAATTTTTTTGATTAATTTTCACAAAATATTGTATTCGGGGGTTTGTCAGGGTGTGGGAAACGTTTATCAACTTTGTTTCTTGCTAAAAAAATATTTTAACCTTGCTTTTCTACGTCGTTCGCTCAAAATATCAGCGAAAGTATGGGTATCATAGATATTGAAATAAATAATTTTTAGCAGTTTTTGCATTCATCTTTATTTTTCTTATTTTTAACAACACAAAAGCTAAAATTTGTCTACTAGCGAAAATTAAGCAATTAATTATAAGCAATTACTTTATTAAGCTTTCTAACGTTTGTAATAATTATTCTTTATATGTAAGGTCTTGGTTGAAATGAAAAAGCTAGCGTCACGAGCGGGATTCGAACCACGACCTTCGGCTCAATACGCCGCTGCTCTAACCATTTGAGCTATCGTGACTTCTATTCACTCGGTCACCAACTTCCCATCTCAACCTACAACCTTTCGATGGAAACTCTTTTTACCATTTTTCAGTGGATCAAAGTCACGATAAGCCAAGTGGTTAGAGCATCGGCGTATTGAGCCGAAGGTCGTGGGTTCGATTCTCGCTCATGACGTTAACTTTTTCATTTCAACCAAAACCTTACATAAAATTATTAATTAATTGAAAGAAGTAATTTGACCAATAGACCACTAAATATAATGGATTTAATAAGTCAAACGAAGTATAACTTCACTAAAAGCTCTCCGTGGCCATTTCATTTGTCGCCGAGAATCGAATCCTGATTTCACGACATTTGAAAAATTGGCAAAAAGGAGGGAAAATTCGAAAGGTTGTAGGTTGAGATTGGGAGTTGGTTCGAATCCCGCTAGTGACACTAACTTTTTCATTTCAACCAATACCTTACATAAATAGATTAATTAATTAGAAGAAGTTATCTGGTCAATCAGACTGTAATACAATACAGACAGAAATATAATGGATTTAAGTTTGCAATAAAGTTGAATTTGGATAAAATCCAGATGAGTTATGAATTTTTAAGTAGAACAACGAACATTTCTCTATTTTTCTAATTTCGTCTATTTTTTGTTTACTATAAAAATTCGTGCACAAGGGCTTTGAAGGATGCTTAAAACGAATCCAAATAGATTTTTTTTCTATTTTGTTAGTATAGTTTTTTTGGAAGTGCATTAATTTACTTACGTAACTTTTTGTATATCTAATTATTAATACGATCCTGTGTAAAATGTCGAAATAGACTGATATATAATAACCTTGAAATACATGAACAACTTAGGAAGGAAACCATATTTAAAAACATGAAATGAGACAAATATTTCTAACAACTATCAGGTCAACAATTTAGAGTACTTTCTTTTACTTTTGATTATTTGGCCAATAATTTTATTATTCGCCCAGACATAATAGCAAACATTTCCAAATTCCCTGAAAATTTCCCACGAGTGGTTTTACCCTAAAGGAAGAGGAGCAAAAGGGCTCGGTGAAACTTGGAAACCCTTTTCGGATCGTGATTTTCCTTTTCGTTTAGCAATACCGCCGACGGTTTTACGCATCGGTGTTACGTTTATGTAAGTGCGTACGCGATTTCCCCTAAACGAAACATCTCTGAAGAAATAACAACTTTCGAACATACATATGCAGTTCGTTGGTATCTCTCACTCTAACGCTCTACACTAATTATTAATGAGCGTGTGATTTAAAAAAGACCAGTTTGTACAATTTATGTGTTTACCCTCGGTCCAAAGCGTTTTACTCTCTGCGCCATCCTCGGGATCAGTTCATCTGCTTCTGTTTCATAAACGGGTAAATGATGGGTAGTCAAACGGCATTAGTCAAATAATTTACAGTTTGAAAAACGAAACTAGTTCAAAAGGGCAGAACGGTTTATCCTCGGGCCGGTGAGCCGCAATATTACGTGATTTAAAAAGCCACTTATCAGAGAAAGTCGGCCAATCGCCCATCAAAAGAGCGACCAAACTGCCAGCATTTAAATTAATTAATTTATTAAAAGTCTCCCTGCGGTTCCGACTTAGTTGATCTATAAGTTATAAGCTCCATTGCAAACAAGGAATCGGCAAACACACCAAACGTCGGGAGAATTTAAAATAATTGCCTATTGTTGAAGGATTTAAACCGTTTAATATGGCCATCTTCAATGGTCTATAGGACACGGATGACAACAGAACACAGACAAACCACCGAAGACATCGAAATGCCGACACATGTGCCACAGATAAAACGAGAGTACGATCGGAGACTATCAAGCTTATGAGCAGGGCGATGTAAAATAGCGCTACATACAAGATTGATTTTCATAGAGAAATCACAAGCAGCATACCTGAAAAATTAAAACAATAAATAAGTAAATTATTTTAGCAGTATTTATAAAAAAAAGTTTATTTAGTAAATTAAAGTAGTGACCTTCACTTAGGGCTTATGAGGTCGCTTGATCAGTGATGCTTCAGGTTTCTCACACACGGGTTTGTCTGACAGGATAATTGAGAAACTTCATGTAGCTGTTTTTGGCAACTTCAAGGCTTGGACTATTGGTTATTAAGATTGTTACGAGTGGTATGGATTGGTTCTTAGAAAGGAGCATTGAGGTTTGGAAGATTTTGGATCACAAATGCCTGGTTGTAAATAACGTTTGGTTTCTGGATAAGGTCGATGAAATAGGTTTCGGAATGCCACTTCATGTAAACAAGGCGATTTGTAGAGTTGATTGTCCAGCAGTCTTAAGAAGACTGAAGCGTCTGTTGAGTTTTACCCACCTTCGTTGGGTGTGAGTGACGTGTTCACAATCTTTTGTTTATTGTCATTTTCCACCCTTGCTTAAGACAACACATGTGACATGGGTTCTGGTTGATATGACGAGTTTTTTTTTATAGGAGCAATGGTTGGTGGTTCAGATAGGTTCAGAAAGGATAGAAATGTCTGCAGTTTACACTGTGTGGAGGGTAGGTCCTAAGATAATGCCTTGCAGTACACCTGCAACAGTGCGATAACCGGCTGATAGAAGGAACCACTGAGAACTTGGAAGTAAAGGGTGTACTCTATTAAGCTTCCAGAGAAGCTCCGAGTACTTACTAGTCCGAAGGCTCGCTTCTCATCTAGGAATGAGCAAAGAGTATTCAAATTACCTTATTTCTATAAGGTTACGAGAATGAAGGATGGGTTGACGTAGCTGTCTGATTGAGATGACGATAACCTTCTGGGAAGAAAGAATTGCGGTATCATCATAGGTGATAAGGATATTTTAAGAAAAGTTAGGAAAATCTGCAGAGTATGCAGTGTAGAGTATGAGTCCTAAGATGCTTCCCTGAAATATACCTGCGTCTATGCGATAGCCGGCTGATAGAGAAGGATCACTGATGACATTTTATTCGAATAACACTGGATATGTGGCTAGGTCGTTTCTGATCATTCTGGTCTGCCTATTCCCGTTGTTTTGGTTCAAACAACAATAGATCAACACAGTAGCGATAGGTAGGCCATAATGATCGGAAAAAGGCCAAACTACAGGTTTATCGCCCCCAAGAAATCAATATAATTTATGCGATTGTGTAACCCAAAGCTAAACCGGTTAAAATAAACAAATAAAAATACACCTTTCGTATTGTAGTAATATTTATTACATATTTGTAATATTTGATAAATTTCAATTTGTTGCAAATAAAACAAGAGAATAATCTCCCAAGACAAAGCCAATAATCCGCCAGCTTATTTGGTTTCGTTTTGTTTTAGGTGACGTCGAGAAAGATGTACCTACTCGAGAAAGTGTCGCATTATCAGACCCTACCAGCATAACGACGAGAAAGGGACGTTTTATCCGAATGAACTAATCAAAAGTCAAAGTTTTTGATAATTTTCGCAGTGACAACTTTCTATTTATTGGCCGGACATGGTTGACATAAGCTCAGTAATATTGACGGCCTTAAAAACCGCTTCCGGTCTTTTCGGTTTAGGCAAAATTTGGTTCATACCGACATTTTTAGCGGCGTTGACCTATTATAATTACGATTTGTATGATCCCGAAAATCAGCCCATTAATGTTAACGTAATAAAAAAGGAATATGATTTTATCGTCGTCGGGGGCGGTTCGGCCGGTTCGGTCGTCGCGAACCGTCTCAGCGCGAACAAGGAGTGGTCGGTCTTGCTTTTGGAAGCCGGCGGCCAGGAATCTATAATAACGGATGTCCCTATCCTCTCGTTATACTTGCACGGCAGCAACTACGACTGGAAGTACAAAACGGAACCTGGAACGACGGCGTGCCAGGCGATGAAGGGAAAACGTTGTTGCTGGACTAGAGGCAAGGTCATAGGAGGATCGAGCGTGCTCAACACCATGCTGTACGTGAGGGGAAACAGGAGGGACTTCGACCATTGGGAAGCCTTGGGAAATCCTGGCTGGGGTTACAGAGACGTCCTTCCTTACTTCCTCAAATCCGAGGATCAAAGGAACCCTTACCTGGCTCGAAATAAATACCATGCCACAGGCGGATTTCTAACCGTGGACGACGCACCTTGGCTTACACCTTTAGGTACGTTGCACTGTTTTAATCAATATTATTGTACAGTATAATTGTATTAACCGAATCGTCACTTGTAGGCATAGCCTTCTTGCAAGCCGGCGAGGAAATGGGTTACGAGATTCTAGACATAAACGGCGAGAAACAAACCGGATTCGCCCTTTACCAGTTCACTACAAGAAGAGGGATGCGCGTCAGCGCAGCTAAGGCTTTCTTGAACCCGATCAGACTAAGGAAGAATCTGAACATCGCCCTTGGAACCTTCGTGACCAAAGTTCTGATTGACCAGGCGACAAAAAGAGCTTACGGCGTCGAATATATACGAGGAGGTAAAAAAGGAGTGGCACTCGCGAGAAAAGAAGTGATCCTTTCCGCAGGAGCTGTCAACTCACCACAGCTTTTGATGCTTTCAGGTAACCCACTGACGAATTACTTAAAAAAACACTAATTTTGATAAAAGTGAAATGAATTTCCTAAATAGTCATATTATAAGATAACTGTCGTTTCCCAAAATAACAGCAAATCACTAGTTTTACATGTTGGTGTTTGTTGAGGATGAAGTTCAATGACTTTGGATATTGTCATTCTTAGGTACTTAGTATAAAATGGCGAATAATGAGTTAATATGGCAAATTGCATAAGATTTCATTTGATATTACGAAGGATAGTAATGAAGGGAAATGAACCAATTTGCGATAGCGAAACTGGAATTGTTATTTTCTTTCGAACTTGTTCCAGTAGATATTGGCAATCAAAAAGTTCCATAGACTCAATAATGTCTCTAAATTAATAAACTTATTCTTTATAGGAATGTCACCCGAAATGATAATTAAGCTTGAGCAGGGCAGAGATTATTTGGGCCCCTGTTCCGATTTTTGCAGGAAAAATGGATGTTTTTTGTACATAGTACTGATAGATATCTCGTTTTCTGTTCCATTTTATATACGTGAGATTGAATGTATTTATTAGCGTGAGAGGGCCGATGGCGGATATATCTAGTACTCCACTGACCCTCATTTGGATAAGCTATATGATATGTGTTGAGGGTGATAGAGAAATATCAAGCCATCCAATGCTTCATGGGACCCTCTTTCATTTAGTTGAGAACGGGATAGGATTAAGATAGGCAGGGAAGAATAGGAGGTAAGGAGGTTGGGATAGTGGGTTAGGTGGAGGGATAGTTTAGAGTGGATGTTGTGGATCAGATCCTTCTCGAATGGGATTTTTAGATATTTATGAATCGTTGGTAAACGGATACGGCGGAGAACTTTGGGTTGAAAGGATGGATGGTGGCCGATTTGGTCGAGCCCCACAGTTCGATTCCTTATGTTGAAACGGTTGATGAGTGTTTTGTAAACAGTGGGCTTGGCTTTTTTGCTCGTTCTTGATCCTCCACCGAGTGCACGAGTCGGTAATGAGTTGCAGATGTTGGATTGCTTCTGTTGCACTAGGATTGGAATGTATTGGCTGTGTCCGTCAACGTAGGTTGTGAGTTAGGTGTTTGGATGTGTGGTTATATCAGCAGTATAAATGTGTAGATGATTGGACCTAGGATATTCCTTGCGGAACGCCAATTATGTGAATTGAAAATAATGTATTAAAGAGTGAGTGAGAATGTGGAGTGTGTTTGGATTAAGGAACTGATCGCATTGGTGGTTGAAATGTCCTAGCTGTTGTTAGCTCCTGGAGCCCAACCTCGGTGGTTGGAGGGATAAGACCGGGGTCTGACCAGGACTGCCAAACCAGAGTGGGTGATTCTCATGGCCTGGCGGTAATTTACTGTAAAATAAACAAAATCTGGAATAGCCTACGGGCTGCGAGAAATTATAGTATGTACACGCATGTGCGGAGCTGAGTTTATATAAGTCAGGTATTCTTTAAGTTTACCATAATAATTATAACATAACTAAGGACTGTCCCTGTTTTCGAAATAGTTGTTGGAGCTTTTCATTCAAAATTCGACGTGGACTGAAAGACTTATTGTTTAATTAACGATTATAATGGATATAATACAATCCACATTTATGTTTAAGGTGTCGGACCCAAGGAGCATTTGCAGCAGCACAGAATTCCAGTCTTGGTGGATTCTCCGGGAGTAGGCGAGAACGTAATGGACCACATAGCGGTCGGGGGTATGGCCTTCCTTATCGACTACCAGATCAGTTTGGTGATGAACCGACTGGTGAACGTGAATTCCGCTCTTCGTTACGCCGTCTCCGGACAAGGTCCATTGACTTCGAGCGTCGGATTGGAGACTGTGGCTTTCATAACGACCAAATACGGCAACAAATCTGACGACTGGCCCGACATCGAATTCATGCTGACTTCGGCGAGTACGAATTCAGACGGAGGAAGTAACGTGAAACGAGCCCACTGCTTGACGGACGAGTTCTACAACGAGGTGTTCGGAGAGATCAATAATAAGGACGTATTCGGAGTGTTTCCGATGATGCTACGTCCAAAGAGCAGGGGAAGGATAAAATTGAAGAGTTCCAACCCTCTCCATTACCCGCTGATATACCACAACTACCTTACCCACCCGGAAGACGTGGCGGTCCTCCGGGAAGGCGTCAAGGCAGCGTTGGCATTCGCAGAAACGGCAGCTATGAAGAGGTTCGGAGCGAGATTTCACAGGAAGCCAGTCCCTGGGTGCAAGCAGTACCCGCTTTTCACAGACTCCTATTGGGACTGCTACATACGACAATACACGATGACCATTTATCACATGTCCGGCTCCTGCAAAATGGGACCGGTCGATGATCCGTACGCCGTCGTCGACCCGTCCCTCAGGGTGTACGGTGTCCAGAATCTGAGAGTCATCGACGCGTCCATCATGCCACAGATAACCAGCGGAAACATCAACGCTCCCGTCATCATGATCGGTGAAAAAGGCGCCGATATGATCGTCGACTTTTGGAAACAATACGGGAAAAACAAGCGCCAAGCGAAAACAATCTGTTACGACAATTCAACTCTATATGGATGTTGATTTGTATAAAAACAAATATCTACGTGATTTAGTTTTATGATAGGGATCGTGATTTCTGGCAATGACTGCGTCATAATTTTGCCAAGCTAGTTAACGATTGTTATTGTCATTACTTGCCATTATTGTTACATAACGATATATTATTTATTAATATAGATAGACGATGTAGTTTCATTGGTCCACAAGGCGAACCGAACATTAATGACTGAGATTGTAATTACTTTAAACATAAATGATAGCATTATGTACAGTATGATCAAATGATATTGTATGATATTAATGTCATGTATCAAAAGCCGTCTTATCATTAAGGTGGTATCAATATATATATATTTTTTTATATTTAAATGAGTAGTCTAAAATGCGATTAGATGTTATGAGTTGGATAATCCAAATTCACTACCATTTTGTTATTTTAACAAATATCATCATTAAATTTTTTTTATTTATTATTATTACCAACTCCACACTATTTCTCTTAGAATTAGAGAGAAAAAAAACGCTGAAAGCGAAGCTGTTAAGGTTGGTCGTTGCAATAGCAACGACATCTTTCAACGGGTCCTGCGAAGAGCTGGAACATGCCTGATGAGCTGGTGAATGATGATGACGAGAAGAAATACTAGTAAACGAGGGTATTTCCAGCACTGAAGCCTTCTAGCTTCTGTACTTGTTTCTTAGATCAGTTCAATTGATTATTAAGAATTTTAAGAATTAGGTCATTGCTGCAATTTTTCCCGTGTATTCTTGATCAAACATCCCCAGGTTACATCAACCTTAAAACGTAATCTGGTTAACCTAGGACCTTGAAAATGAAGTTTTGATGGAAGCGGTGTCTGTTGATCGTTGAAAAACCCTAGATTCGCATTCGAAGATAACACGGGTGACAATTTTTTCCTCCTGGCATAACCTATGTAGTCTTCATTGAGTATACTCAAATTGGGTAAATTTTCTCAGTGACCGGCATATAGTCCCAACACCCCCTTCCTTGCAATGAGTTTGTCAGTTTTGGTGAGGGTTCTTTAATCATAATCTCACAGCGCCTGTTGCCTCTGGAGTTCGTCTTTTTCGTACTTTTGTTTTGTGTGGGCCCATTCTGAGATCGAGAAGCCTGTCTTTGTTATCTAAAGTACTGGTTCAGGGCCCTGTATATGGTCGTGCAGACGCTTTTCTGGCCATTCTGATGAGATACTGCGACCATTGCGTCTCCTTTCTTAATAATTACATGCTATGGGCTACGAGGTCTCGGGGCGATATCGACTTCAGTCGCCTGACTGGGTTGTAGGGATGGGCTGGACATAGATCGGTAGTATTTACGAAGGGTATTTGAAAGTGATTATGAAAGGTGGTGCTGGCAATGGTTCTGAGGACTCTGGATTGAAAGGACTGGCGGTGCCCCATAGATCTAATCCATATGTCGTCTGTTAGATACCCGTCTTTTTGTTTTTGTGTGTCGGTTACAGGCTAGAACCCCATCGCAAATCTTTATCGATTAAACATCGATCACTTAAAAATAAAGGGCTTATGTTGGACATAAAACACATTACATAAATCGCGACTAAAAATTGTCATTTCAGGACGGCCGTCGGCCTTGCCTTTCTACATCGGTGTGAATGGGCGGAATCATTTTCCCAGGCTAAAAGTTAAAAGCGAATTGTACAAAAAGCTATTACCTCTGGAAAGGTAATTAAATAATGTGGCTAATTACACTAGTCCTTGAAATCTATTAATGTCCTTTCCAAAGCGGGGACCATGTGGACATCCAAAGCCATTGATTGTTGTCAAGCGAAAAAAGTTGCTATTGTTTATTGTTTATTTACGTGAAAAACTAATCGTCATGTACCACATAGAAAATGCAATTAACATTTTCCTATTTTTAGAAAGACCATATTCAAATAATCAATGCATTAATCGACCACCACAAAGTGCAACTACAAACCATTTCTATTAATTTTGTAAACCATATTAATTACATAAATCCGTTCGTTTTCATATAATATTTTGATTATCCCTAATCGTGATTTATCATTACCTATTGCAAAATTTAAATAGAATGGCATCCTGTACTATTTCTGTATTTAAAACTACTTTCATGAAATATTATGTTGAAGTCTGCTAGATGAAGAATCCACAGTTTAATTGTCTTCTGTATTTTTGGGTAGTCCAGGATGATTAAGAAAGATAAAACTACTTTATTGAAATATTTTATTGAGGTTTGCATTTCAAAGCACCTGTGAAAATTTCTTAGCTTTCCGGTTCATCAGGATGATCAAATAATTTTTTTGAAATATTTTATCGAGGTTTGCAATTTGATGCTCATGTGAAAATTTCTTAGATTTCCGGTTTATAGGATGATCAAAAAGCTCAAACGATATTATTGAAATTTATCGAGGTTTGCAATTCAAAGCACATTTCTTAGCTTTCCGGTTCATCAGGATAATCAAAAATGATCATATGGTTTCATTGAATATTTTATCTGTCTGCAATGTGATCCACCTGTAGTTTAATCATTTCTGAATTTTCTGGTACACTAGAATGATCAAAAATGATCAAACTACTTTATTGAAATATTTTATTGATGTTTGCAATTTTATGTTCCTGTAGTCATCATTTCTTAGATTCCGGTTCATCAGGATGATCAAGAATGTTCAAACTACTTTATTGAAATACTTTCTCGAGGTTTGTAATTCAAAGCACCTGTAAACATTTCTTAGCTTTCCAGTTATCAGGATGATCGAAAACGTTCAAACTAACTTTATTGAAATACTTTCTCGACGTTTATAATGCAAAGCACCTGTAAACCTGTCTTAGCTTTCCAGTTCATCAGGTTGATCAAAAATGATCAAATGATTTTTTTGAAATATTTTATCGAGGTTTGCATTCAATGCATATGTGAACATTTCTTAGCTTTCCGGATCATCAGGATGATCAAAAATGATCAGATGGTTTCATTGAATATTTTATTGAGGTGTGTAGAGATTAGTGACCGTTAATCGATAGTTATTCAGATATCGTGAGATGCGGTCGGGTGTGATGTAGGTTTCAGAAAAACATTTTCTTTATCGTGCCAACGTTTCGATCTTTTATTGAGATGATCTCAATAAAAGATCGAAACGTTGGCACGATAAAGAAAATGTTTTTCTGAAACCTACATCACACCCGACCGCATCTCACGATATCTGAATAACTAATTTTATTGAGGTCTGCAATTTGATGCTCATGTAGTAATCATTTCTTAGCTTTCCGGTTCATCAGGATGAACAAAAATGATCAAATGATTTTATTGAAATACTTTCTCGAGGTTTGTAATTCAAAGCACCTGTAAACATTTCTTAGCTTTCTGGAACATCAGGATGATCAAACTACTTTTTTGAAATACTTTGCCTAGGTCTGCAATGTGATCCACGTGTAGTTCGATCATTTTTGAGTTTTCCAGCACACCAGTATGGTCAAAAATGATCAAAATAATTTACTGAATTATTATGTTGAAGACTGAAAGGTAAAGTACCTGCAGTTTAATTTTCTTCTATCTTTCTAGTAGTCCAGGATGATAAAAATGATTCTGAAAATATCTCTTTTACTTACACACAAAGTACCTAATCCAAGCAAACTATTGGCAACAGTATGGGTACTTTCTTGCATACCAGGATTGGGTATGACTAAACTACAAAACTATTTTTAGTGTATTACAAAAATCCGGGATTAACAATATCTGATTTACAAACAAAACCCTAAAATCATTAAGTCAAACTGGGGCAGAATTCTGAATTCTTATTTAAATTGCAGACTAATGCATCAAATGGAAGTTTTCCTTTTAAGTCAAAACTTTAGTAAACTTTGGAATTGGCAAGGAAAGATTCCTTTAGGTATTTATTTATTATAATAAATTCATCAATGGTTTTGGACAATTTTTTAATATTGTTAACAAAAACTAGACTCTATTAAGTGCTTTCAATTGTACTGATATTTTCTATATTATTATTTCTTTGAGATAAATTGCTACTGCTCTTTACTTCTGCTTCAATATAACAAATATCAAATAACACACATCAACAAAAATTATGAGAAAATTACCATTTATCTCTGGAAATAATTAAAATAATAAAATGTATAAATATGTACAATTTCTGTTTAATATGAGAGAGCGAATAATAATACAGGAATAATTAATTGGTTTACTATAAATGTGTAAGGACTGCCAATGATAAAATAATAATTTTTATTTGTATTAATACAATGGTTAATGCACTATTAGCTTTCTATTAGCAAAGAATGGTTGCCCAAATATTATATATATTTTTTTTTTTTTGGCCTTATGATCTTGCATATTAGCCATGGTACGGAATTCTTGTGTGTTCAAATTGGGGGTTATCGGGAAAAAAGGGCCAGAGGAGACGGTGGGAATCGAACCCACGACCGCGGCGTGAGAGTCTCTCATGCTAACCACTAGGCTACCGCGGTGCCCAAATATTAAAAAAAAAAAAAAAATGGAGAACAACAAATTGTCTTTATTTAGATCAAATAATTTCATAAGAAAATATGTACATAATGTACCAGTCAAGTACCAGGGTATTTCTACCGCCATCTGTTGTACCAAGCTGTAACTAAAATATGTTGTTTTCTTAGCCTGATGGAGAAAAATATTTTAAGCCTAATTTATTTATGTGTATTTTTTAATAATTTATAATACTATATACTAATAATATAATTTATATTATTTATAATTTTTTTATTTATTTAATGTTTAGGAACAATACACAGAATAGATGGAGAATGAGTATAATTTTCAGTCTTAAAAGTAAAAAAAAAACTTAAAAAACTCTTAAAAAAAGTTCTTAAAAAAAAATATATATAACGGAAATACAGTTAAGATATTAAATTAAAAGGAGGGTGAGAAATACAATGGTATTTCACAATTTAAGTATTTTATGTCAAATGCCAACCAAATGAACAATCAAAATAATAACAGAAATTTAAACTACAGTTGTTTTAAATGTATTTAGATTTAACTGTTTTTGCCCATTTTTTGAACATTTTACAGGTGTCGAAAAATACTATATTCCTCGTTATAACATAATTACATAAAAAAGTATAGTAACAGCAAACATAGTCGATATAAATGAGTATATATTTAACAATTGAAACTATCAAACCGAAGAAAAAGTTCAAAATCAATTCTGATTGTATATTGCAATATTTATATACAGTATTAAAAAACTAAAAGAAAACAAACAACCAATCTTCATGTCTCATAAAATTCATTCATTAAAAAATAAATAATTTTTTCTAATGAGATCAATAATCAACTTGTTTTTATGAAGATAAATGTCAGAAAGTAAAATATGCAGCAACAAGAAGCTGAAGGGTTTTGGCAAAATGGAGGTTGCTGTCTGGGTACTCGGATACATAGGTCAGCAATTTAACATTCCCACATACTGGAAAATGTCATGCCTTGGCTCCCCACAGGAAGCGTGTAGGCATGCCATCCAATCTGAAGATAGTACTTGAGCACTGCAGTGGGTTTCTGGGTCCCCTGTTCCGCTTTTTAGGGGAAATTGGTTTTTTTATTGTATATAATGTCTTATGTGTTGTGTGTATATATATTTTGTCTGAGTGCATGTATTTATTAGCGTGAATGGTGAGGGGCGAGGGTGAAATATAACTTCATCATCGCCCCTCGAATGTTGAGAGCGGATGAGTGGTGTTCGGGGTCGATGGCGGAATATTTATAAAAGTACTCCATCGACCCCAATCTAGATTAGTTTGAGTATAGGTCGGTGGAGGAATATCAAGTTCTCCACCGACCAAACGGAATGAGTGTACTGTATGGATGTATTTATGTGTATGAATCTATTTATTGGTATGAATGTAATGTTTGAAAGTGTAAATAGAATATAGAATTAGTTGGGGGCTGAAATGACCTAGATCTCGGAAGTCCCAGTTAAAAAAAAAAAATTAACAAAAATGTGGACGAGGCGGTTAAGGCCAGGACATCCCAACACCCTTAACCACCATGATACTGATGCTAAAAATTTAATGAAAAACATGATGAAAAGAAAATGGCAGTGTCAGTGGGGCGGATCGGCAGAGAAGCTATCAAGAGCACTATCAATAGGTTGCTGTCAGAGGACCTGACTTGTAGAGGACCTGAAGGGTCATCTTCAGCCGATTAAGAATAGGCCGTGTGAAGTTGATACATGGACACATACTTTTGGACCAAAACCCATGTATGTTTCATGTAGGGAAAGGGTGCTTAATGTGTCCCAACTAAAGTGTACAATTCTATGGCTCTATATAGGGTTCGAAGGAATACTACCCGATATGAGAATTGAGCTAAAACACAGTAGCTAATTCAAAATGACTACCAACCTGGATATAAGGAACAATTCTCAACCCATCAAAGACCATAAAGCTAATGACTGCAAGAAGAAAGGCAAATCTTGGGGACTAGACATAGTAAACTTATGCTGAAACAACCCTCACCAAAATTGGCAAAAACACTGCTGCAATTGGAGAGGAGAAACTCAGAGGAGTGGTGGGACTACTAACCGGTCACTGGTATCTGAAAAAATATCTACACAATATGGGTATATACAGCGATGACCCCATTTGCAGATTATGTAATGAGGAGGAGGAAACAGCCACTCATATCATCTTCGAATGCGAAGCAACAGCTCAATGGAGGTTTAACCTAACGTACGAAAAAGACTCAGGGAACCAAATTGCAGCAATAACAGTCAATGACCTGATACTTCTGAGAAGAAGGATTGAGTCTATTGACTAAACTAGGGAACTGGGAACGTACAATAAGCCAGAAGGCTGCAGTGCCTGGGGAACACAAGCCCCGCTTCCCGGCATCCCTTCCACCATACCATACCATACCATACCATACCATCTTGGGGAATCAAACCAGAATGGCCCATTGGCTATACACGGCGAAATAACCTATGAATCACTAATCTGGTGGGCCAAAGCTCAACAAAAAGTGGAAACATTCCTATAAGGGGAAGCTAAGAAAAGCTCATTTAGGCTCCAAAAACAATCAAATTGGATGGTAACTAAACAATTCGGGCACACAACCAAAATTAATAAAATCTGACACTCTTAGAAATGGGAACTGGCTATAGGATCCCGGAAACATCTTTTACAACATCCTATAAAGTCTCAACAGATTGTAAAGGAGAGGAACAATTCAGGAGAGCATCAGATATAATGATATGAATACAGATCGCTCAAAACAAACAAAGGAACTGGATCGGGTGTTAGGGAGGTACACTTTGGTCTTTCAAACAGAATTACATGCCATCAATGCTTGTGCCCTAGAAAATTTTAAATCCTTAAAAGAGGTTACATTGGCAAAAAAATCTCATAAGACCGGAGAGCCAAGTAGCTATTAAAGCATTAGCATGTAAAAAAATAACATCAAAATTAGTCGGTGAATACATCCAAAATCTCCAAAACCTGGGGAAACACAACTGCCAGGACACAAAGGAATTAAGAGTATGTGTTAACACAATGTTGTTAGTTATAGGATCAGAAAACTCATTTAAAGTTTTAACGATTTTTTAAAATTAAAGTAAATTTCTTAATTGGGTCAATAACATGAAAAAATAACAAATATATATAAACTTTTACAAATTTGAGTTGATTTAAATAGTAATTATTAGGGATGGTTAGGGATATAATATCCAGGCTTTAATTATTTGATTATAATAATTCCAATATTCATTTTAAAACTAGAGGTTGTGTGTTTTGGTCAGTAAATCCATAAATCTGTTTTTCCAAAAAAAGTACAGAAAACAAAATATTTTTAAAAAAATCTTAAATAAGTTTGATTTTTTGTAACAAATATAACAAATAAATTTGGTCTGTTTAAAAGTTTTTAAAATTATTATAGATAAAACTTAAAAAGGCAAATTATTGGGGTTTGGAATGCATTTTGTACCAGAAGAGATAGTTGTAACATAATTATGATTTCACCTTTCCCCATTCAAATATCCATTAACTTATGATTCTGGGACAATGAGAACAGCCCCCACCGTGGCCCTGGAAGTAGTTCTGAATCTATACCATTATAGATCTTTATCCAGGAAGAGGCCAGAACCCAATTCATAGGCTAATGCAGGGACAGGCTCCAATAACAATGAACAACTAAAGGTTCGAAAGGAACTTCAGGCATCTTCTGGGGATACACGTTGATTCCACGGCCCCTGAAATAGGATAAGAAATTTCAATTCATAAGATACCTCAATATGCCGCCGTTGCTCTGACCACTTGAGCTATCATGACTTCGATCCACTCGGACACCAACTCCTCATCTCAACCTACAACCTTTCGAATTTTTCCTTCTTTTTGCCATTTTTCAAAATCATACAATCAGGATTCGATTCTCAACGATTAAGAAGTGGCCATGGGAAGCTGTTAACGAAATGATTACTTCTTTAATTATTATATTAATCCATATGTGTTTAGCGGCCTTAATTGACCATATTAAATATTTCAATTAATTATTCTTTTTATCTAAGGTCTTGGTTGAGATGAAAAAGTTACTGTCACAGGGTGGGATTCAGGGAGTTGATGTCCGAGTGGATCAAAGTCACGATAGCTCAAGTGGTTACAGCAGTGGTGTACTGAGCGAAGGTTGTGGGTTTGTATCCTGCTCATGATACTAACTTTTTCATCCTAACCGAGATAAAAAGAGTAAATAATTGAAGTAATTAATATGGTCGATTAGGGATTTATGGCATAAATTATATCTTGATCCATCAACATGTTTCTAATGTTTTTGTTTATTTAATTGATTTAAATTTTTTTAACACATATTGCTTGTCATAAATTTCCCTCCCAATTTTCTCTTTTAAGCTAAAGACTCATATTAGTAATAGAATATCATTTTCTTTTTAAATGTACAAAGTGAAAAAAAAACACTATCATATAAATTTATAATTCCTTAAAGAGCTCCATGCAGTTGAGTGATGTGCCCAGTCTATCTGCACAAAAGGTACAAAAACAAGAATGTCTGTCATATCAGATAGCCAAGCAGCCATCAAAGCACTAAGCTCCAACTTCATGAGCACCATGATGGTGCTGAATTGAAAAATTAATCTAAACAAATTAGGTATACAAAACAGTCATCCTCTGCTGGTCCCAGGACATGTGGGAGCAAAGGGCAATGAGAGAGCAGGTGCCATGCAAGGAAAGGGCTGACAAACCGCTGATAGGCCCTGAACACCCTTCTGTGGCATAGGGATTCACCCTATCAATGAGTAGGCACAAATTCAAAATGAAAATGTGGAAACAGTGGAATTCACTCACTGGGCATAAACAATCCAAGAACTTTCTAGCAAATTTTGAAAGGAAAGAAACAATAGAATCTATCAAAGGAAGCAGAAAAAAACTCTGAATCCTGACAAGACACTGCAAACTGAATGGGCATCTGAACCCAACACAGTGCACACACTGCAAAAAAGCAGAGGAGACACCAACTCTACTAAAAATAGAATGTCGCGAAATTTGCCTGCAGGAGGGAGTGTTTTGGGATGTACAACGTCCTCATAGAAGGATATCAAACCAGGCCTACTAATCAAATTTCGTGATGAGCTAGGACTCACCGGTGTGATATAGGTACTGACGGAAGATAGTGTTATGAACTACTTTCTTCAGTGCATGTTTAGCTCCGCTAATAGATCTCATGTGTCTAATGCATATTGTGATTTGAAATGACGTACCCCTCTTATCGTAGGCCATACTTTCTTGGCTACTTCCTCTATTAAACAAATTCCTCCCATTCCTATTCCTATATTTATAATGCATTAACATTTAAATATTCTATATACACTTGCAACACTCATTTCTGCCCTTCTGGTCTTC
Source organism: Cimex lectularius (assembly GCF_000648675.2). NCBI lineage: Eukaryota > Metazoa > Arthropoda > Insecta > Hemiptera > Cimicidae > Cimex > Cimex lectularius. The sequence goes on from NW_019392733.1 coordinate 1,090,121, forward strand.
TTCCTAATACAAATCCACAGCTTTTCGTCGTCGCTACTTACTGTCTGTTCTCCAACAGAACACCATTTTTCAAAATTGATTCTGGGAAATCAGTTTTCTCTTAGATTGCATCTTTTTAATCTAATTTGTGCATGCGTTTAATACATCTTGTTGTTTTTAATTGATTTTCCATATAATCTTCTTCCCACTCTCATGAGAAAATAAAAAAAAACATAAAAGGTGTCCAAGAGAGAATGGAGGGTAAATAAAAGCAATACGTTATTAATATTTCTCAATACTAATATTTTAAGTCCCTTTGAGTTACTTTCTGGCAGAGGGGCCTCTTTGAAATTTAAAAGGACGACCGCAACCTTCTGGAGACACGTCAATCAAAAGCGTTACACCACAGAAGACACCGGCGGGGGGGCTGTGTGGTCACTGTCACGTAGGCAAGTTTCTCTTGACGGACGTGGCCGGCTAACATTCCGTACCAGGGTCGTTTTGTGAAAATCGCCGAAAAATTAACATGCGCTAACAATTAGATACGATCCGACGAATGGAAAATGGACTTACGACTTTACAAGGGGAATTGATGCCCTTCCAGTTTTAAAATTACGATGTCCTAAAATACCAGAAACTTTGCGTTAAAATTGGCGCTGTGCTTAACAAAATCGAGCTACAAATGCTACAAAGCACGATAAAGAGCACAGTTATTAAATTTTCCGAGTTATATGAGAAAGAATTTTTATGAAAAACGGGTTCGCAGTTCAAGCACTGCAACAAAATGCTGTTATTTAACTTTCACACGATAATTAAACTGAACAGCCTCGCAGGTTCTCATTCATGAGCGAAAGGTACAATAAATTAATGGAAATAGTTATGAGAATGTAAGTCGAAACTTGAAAGGAAAAGAATTTCTTCAAGTCCTACAAAAGAAAGCTCGATGGAGAGTGATGTACTACTTATGATGCAGTGGAGAACCTGATAATCATAGGCGAACTGGCAATTTTTTTAATTTAGAAAAAATAATCTAGTAAAAATTTAGACTTAATGGTCAGGTATGTTGGCCTAGCACACCCCAAACCGCAATTGGTAACGTGTAGTTGATGGTTTCTGGTCATTTTGGTATTCCTATTCTCGATGTTTTGGTATGACGCGTTTCTGCTTCTCGCCATCAACAGTGGCGGGTTTAACCAAAAATACTCCTAAAAAGAAAAAACTTGTGGCAATCTATACATTCATTTTTCAATAAACCAGAACTGTTTTACTTCTTGCTTAAATGCTTATTTATCATTGTAGTTTTTCGGCTTTTTTCTTTTTTTCAGAAAGTTGATTTTATTAATGTCAAAATTTCAACGATATCCAGACATTTTGGAACTATTGGTGGTTAAAAATCCAATAGGAACGAGACCCAATAACCGCCCTCTAAGCTGGAGAGGCTTTTCCACTAAGCATATTCTAAAAGAGCACCGTACAGAACTCGGTTTAGTCGAAAGATATTTCGAAAATATTATAGCACAACAGTGATTAAAAAGATGAATTCGTTGGATATCACACATGTGGTTTTTATCTCTTTTACTAGTACGAATGTATTTATTTACGTGAATAGCTAAGTGCATATGGACGGGCCTGAAGCGGGTATGGATGGTTATCGAGGTTTCGCAGACCTGTCAAAGAATTGCAGTTAGGTTAGATCCTTTTGCTTCCACACCACTGATTATAGAGATAAGCTCGTTGTAGATCTAAAATCGATAAACGCATGTAGTCGTATATAACCCCTCAATTTAGCTTTTATCTATTTCGCTATTACGAACGTATGTATTTCCGTGAATTGGTAAGGACATTCAGACAGGTCAACTATTTAATTTTTTATTATAGTTAATGGTTTGAAGGGTTCCTCTTGTAAGAATGTGAATGCAAAATATATCTTTCCTATCCTCAATTCTCAGAATATCATTCCAGGTCAGGGGTTTGGTTTTTGTAGCTGCTAACATATCAGGTTTTATCCCTTGTGGATGTCAGATCTTAACAGTACTCCTGGGCAACATTTCTTCGCCACGACCGCCTCTGGCATCCTGTTTTTGCTCAAAACTATACTGAACCTACTTGGTCTTATAGATTGAAACTTTGGGGCTTGGCCGAAAGTTTCAATATTCAACCATTTCAAACCGCCAAGACATCCTAAAAAAATGGGCCTTTCTAGACATCCAATGACCGAAATATACCCTTTGTTTATGACAAATCCTGACCAAGTACGTCAATTCCACAAAACCCTCCTATTTCTTCACTCCAATTTCATCTCACTGAATCCCATTAAACCCTATAAAGGGTTAAAGAGGCAATGGCCCTGAGATTTCCCGTCCGTTGAAGACTACGACACAAACTAAGTGCATAAACTTAGTGCTTGTCTATCTATGTCAACTAAGTGCACTTTTCATACAAATAATATGCACCATAATATGGTCTCCACTCTCTTGTTTCTGTAGTTCCTTTATTTGTATTGTTTTATCTGTGTACACTATTGGTTGTTACAGTATTTTACTGAAGAAGAAACTTCTTCCGATGTGCCCAACGAAAACAATCCATTAAGATATTAGATAGTCCATAAAGTGGCTACTAAGCCCTGGACTACAGATGTGAAAGAAAAATCCAGGTAAAAATGCAAAGTAGGACAAGTCGTTGCCGTCAAGAAAAAAAAGTGTGAACACCATTTGTTCACACTTATGTGCTACGTACGTCATTCAGATTAAATATGCTCTAATCACTTACAGAATACCGTCAAATTGTTCCACAACCTTAGTGAATGTCTGTCAAAGAACTTTTAATAATATTTGTATGTTTAGTACAATACTTTATAAGAATGTTTTATTGGAAGATCAACGCATAACCACGGACCGATCGTATAAAAACCTTTACTTATTTGTTTATCATTGTTGCTGACAATAGACATTCTTTAGTAGTTTGGCTTCTTCGTCCACTAATGGCCAACGTTTGCTGTTATATCAGAAGCAAAACAGAAAAGGTGAAAAAGCAGGGCAGTAATTAGACTAGATGTCATGACACATCGTGGGTCCTCAATTGTCCTCTTAAAATTTGGTCTTAAAATTGGGTCCTCTTAAAATTTAAGCTCAAGCCAACTTTTCGATGCAAGTAAGGGTTTTTAATAGAAATGATGAATGATGGAGTGAGTGTGTTCAATCCTTTTTAAAAATTTAGTTCCTACTCGCAGTAAGTTCTTACTATCTTTATAAAAAGGGTTTTTAATGGTTAATAATCGGAATGTTAGAAAAGAAAGGAACATAATTTTCCAACTTTGACCATGCCCTATCACTCCATTCGATCATCTTAGCCACGCCCATTTCGACGTCATTTGGTAATTAACAACCTAACAAAAATATTATTGACATGAGATCGAACTAAACAAAAATTATGAAAGGAACGTTGCTAAAACAGAACAAGAAACTTATAGTTTCTCTCTCAACTGATCTAACTCAGTAACTTAGTGAAAAATCGTTAATCTTGCATTAGCCATGCATATCGATACGAGATCAGTACAACAGAACACCTCAAAACATAATGTGCACAGGACATCATCTTTGAGTTTGATATTCTCCTAAAATACTAGAATTGATGATGGGTGTTCTGCGAGTCGGTGAACTCATGCTGTTTCTCACTGAAGATGTCGCAATGCTGAAACGCGTTTGAGCAGTTCGACAAACTCGCGAGTGAAGACGGGCCCAATAAATGGCCCAGTACAGATTACGGAAATACTTCCATTTCTTGCAGATCTTTTACATTGTTCAACAGATACACACTCATTGGAAAAAGCTCTGCTATATTTGGCTTACATTGAACATGCTGTACGAGTTCAGTCGGAGGTCATCGTTTCACCCATCTGCACTAAGTACCTACAGTCCACTTTTTTCTTTATCCTTTCCGATTTTTTCAATTCAAACAAAATTTCCGATCAGGCCTAGGTAACAAAAAAGAGTGGACAAAAGGGAAAGCCTCTCTCGCGGAGTACCGTCTGTTGGCACAATGATGGATCTAGAACGCAAAAGGTACACGAGGGAGTGTTCGGCTCTGGAACCGATTGTACAGAACTCATGGGAAAGTACAGTAGTTAGAGTAGTTACTCAGTTCAGCCTGAATAAAGGGAAAAATCAAGGACATACGTCAATATCCAGGAGTCATCAGAGCACTGAGCTCAAACTTTGTTAGCTCAAAATATTGTTCTGAATTACAAAACTAAATTAAATTAGTTAGGTAGGTAAAATAAGTCTATGCTGGTTCCCTGGATATATAGGAGTAGAGAAAAACGACAAAATGGCCGTTCTTGAAAGGAAAGGGGCTGCTATAACGCTTTTAGGTCTCGAGAAGGTCTTCATGAAAGAGAGGAAGCAGTTGAAATCACTCAATGGAATTCTTAACAGGGCACTGCGGACTGTACTGTTATCTTAGTAAATTATCGACCGCGGTGAGGTTCGGCAAGGAAGCAGAGGAGACACCACCGCTACTACAAACTGTGGCGTTGCACTTGCCCTTACTTTGGGATGTAAATAACGTAACCGACGAAAATTCAATCATTCACTCAAATTACTTGATGAACTAGGACTTACCTATGTCCTATATGTAAGAACTTAGATGTAGCCCTCAAAGGGTGCAGTATATTAAACACCCCGAGCATCTTGCATCCTTTTGACAGAATTTTTCTATTCTCTTCTATTTCATTGGATTTCATAACGAAATAACCGTCCTGCCATTTCTCATTGATAGTTATAAGACGGTTTTACAGATTAAGAAAGGTAGAAGAAGAAATGGATAACAAATTTAAGCCATCCAAATACAAATAAGTGATATCCACTGCCTTTTCTTTTCCTGAATGACTTACGTACTTTAAAACAGTAGTTGTTACCCAAAAGATGCAATCCTCGTAATCCAAACTGCATCGCTCATATCCGTTTGGTCGTGCAAACCCGTAGTTAAAATTCCATCCTACCCTTTCTACCCACAGGTGATTTAGAACAACAAACCTTTCTTTCAAGGCGTCTGAAAAGAAAGTGGCAACGTGATTTCATAAACAATGCGTAGTTCAGTGTTATTTAACATATTTAATTATTCCAGTAATACATTTGTGTGACAACTCCGCGCATACTAAACTCTCTGATAACATCTTATCATTGATTTTTCTTTTTAAATAGCACCACGGGTTTGGAAAAAAAGGGGGTGGAATGTAACGATGATGATGATGGATACTGGGAAGTCGGTTTTTTTCCTAACAGCCTTCCGGCGTATTGTACTTTTCTAATTCCCTTGTTCAGTGCAATTGACTCGGTCTTCTCCAAAGGAGTACTTTGTAATTGACTGTCGTTGCTGCAAATCCATTCCCTGGGTTTTCATTGTATCTCAAGTTATGTCTCCATCGAGCGACTGCTTCACATCCGAAAATGACAAGGGTGGCAGTTTCTTCCTCCTCATTGCATAACCTACAAAGGAGTCATTTATGGATATACCGGGGTTATGCTGACGTTTTCCCAGATGCCAGTGACCGGTATATAGTACTGTGTTGTCTTCTCATTGTTGGCATTGTTGGTATATAGTACTATCACTCGTTTGAATTTAGCCCTCTCTTGCTGTTGCGGTGAGTTTTACAGTCTTGGTGAGGGTTGTTGTAACAAAAGCTTATTTACGTTACTATCTCCCCTAGAGTTTATTCACTTCTCTTTTGTCTTTTTTTGGATCTATTCTGTGATGTGTTTGTTTTTGTTATACCAGTTTACATTATATGGGTTTGCAGATCCTCCTCTAGCCTAATTAACCCTTACTAATTTCAAATTAAACTTTCTTAAGTTCAAATTAATCATTTTAATTTCAAATTAAATTTTTTAAATTTCAAATTAATTTTTATTAAACTTCAAATTAATTTTTATTAAACTTCAAATTAATTTTTATTAAACTTCAAATTAATTTTTGTTATCGGGTTGTCCGGAAAATAATGCAGGATTTTAAGTTTTCATTAAAAAAAATCTATATAAAATATTCTGTTTACGTTTACAGGATTACTCATTNACATTGCTTTAAAGTAACTAGTTTCTTTTTTTTTGTTTAATACCAAAATCCTGCATTATTTTCCGGACAACCCAATAAATTTCAAATTAATCATTTTAATTTAAAATTACATATGAATCTTTTTAATTTTAAATTAAACTTTTTTAATTTGAAATTAACCGTTTTAACTTAGAAAACTACTTACAGTACTGATGAAGCAAATATACCTGAAAAAAGAGACATAAAATATTAGTTTTTAGCATAAATTAAGTTTTCAGTAATAATTAGTTATTATTGCTTATGTCCAGCACAGAGAAAGGTTGTTCGATGAGCCCACTTATTGAAGGGCGCCATTGCTTGGCACCATATAGAGAGCGTGTAGGAATGCCACCCAATATAAGATTTGTGCGTCAGCACGGGAGCGAGTATTTGGGTCCCCTATTCCGGTTTTTGGAGGAAACAGGGTTGTTTTATTGTGTGCAGTACTGATATTTAGCGAACAGCCTAGTGTGTGTTGTGAATGAATGTATTTATTGGTTTGATGTGTAGTGTGAGAGGGACGAAAGCGGAATATTGCGCACCCCATCGACCGTTAATTAGATTAGTTAGATAAAGATAGTAGGTGAGGGAGGAATATCTAATACTTAATTGAAGGGTGTCATTCTTTGGCTCCATATAAAGAGCGTGCAGGAATACTACCCGATATGAGAATTGTGCTTGAACACGTAGTACTGATATGTACTGTTTAGCGTACCGTAGTGTGTGTACGAAATGCGGCAGCAAGTATTTGGGTCCCCTGTTCCAATTTTGGTAGAAAACAGGGTTGTTTTACTGTATATAGTACTGATAGTTTTGTGTCCCCTAGTAAGAGTGAATGTATTTATTGGCGTGAATGTGAACATAACTTCCATTCTGAGTGATTAGTATGTAAATAAAAAAAATGTATTTAAGTGTGAGTGGGAGTGTGAGTGGGTTTGGATCTGGAGACTGAAATGACCTAGGTGTCGATAGCCCCTGGAGTCCAACTGTGGTGGCTGGACGGATAAGATCGACGTCTGACCCCGGAATGACACCGCACGGGGTTGGTGATTCTCGAGGGCTGCGAGAAGTGATGGGTACATCACTGTACACGTGTACATCAATCAGTGTGCAGAACTGAGATCATACTGGGTATCTCGGAGAAAGTGCGAAATTTTTGGTGATAGTACACCCTATTTGCAACAACTTCCAACGTACAGTCCCTGTACTTATCTTCGATCCGTGAGGAGTTACGATGTTTTGTTAGTTTTTCCACGGAAAAGTTACCTTACTTGAGAAAAACACAAATATCACGTCTACCACAGTTTTGGATTCAAACACCACTGGATTTGCTACTGAACTGTACATCTTTTCCTTAAGGAATCCCTAAACGTAGAAATGCATGACAGTAAGATCGGGGGAACGAGGTTGCCACGGGTTGATTCCTCCTCTACCAATCAACGTAGGATATTGCTGGTTAGACCAGGCACGCATTTGTTGGGTGTAGGTGTACAGTTCAGTAGGAACGTGCTGAAGATTTAAGGACACCTCGAACCATCTGATAAACTTAGAACCCATTTAGCCAGACGAGTAAGTGTAGGTTCAATGGGAAAAAGAGCACGGATGTGTGTCAAACATCGTGGTCATCGTTTTGAAAATAAATTTTAATGTCCAGTGCTTGTAAATCCTTCAATAATTTATTGCAGATAAAACTATAAAACTTGAAAACCAAACAGTTCTATTTAGTGTACTATCACGCCAAAAAGAATTTCGCACTTTTTCTGGGACACCCTGTATAAATAAGTAATCAGTAATATTTGAAGAAAAAGTGCACATATTTAATATAATGTAATACAAGGGTAAATATACACCCTGTTATCTGATAATGGAAATTTTGAAAAGTTTTAGATCGTATCAGTGTTTCGTACAACTATTTCTAAACACCCTAGAAAATATTACGAAATAAAATTATACCGAATAAACTCATGGCAGCTTTTCTTATAACTACGGTTATATTATAACCAGTCTATTTTCCCGGATTACAAGAACAGGCCACAATTAATAGAATAAACCTGGCTTTCGTAAACAAATTAAAATTGGACATATAAAACAAAACTTATGAGGTGTTTTTGTCGATTTCCTACTTATTTTTCTCACGTATATTGACACAAAAACCGAATTTTGTTGATATAGGCTGAAAGTAGTATCCAGTTTCCCCGAGGGTTGTAATAACTTTTAATCAATTATACTTTTTATCTAAGGTCTTGGTTGAGATGAAAAATCTAGTGTCACGAGCGGGATTCGAACCAAAGACCTTCGGCTCAATACGCCGCTGCACTAACCAAGAAGTTGTGGGTTCAAATCCCGCTCGTGACATTAGCTTTTTAATCTCAACCAAAACTTTAGATAAGATAAGAAATTAAAATAACTAATACGGTCAATTATGACTACTAAATACATATATGGGTTGTAATTACGTTGAATCCGAATAAAACAGAAAAGTTGTGGAAAAATAGGACACTAAAAAAAAACGAAAATACCTTGAAAAGGCAAAAATGTTTTCGTTGGCCATAAAAGTTAGCATCGAACGGCTATAAAAGGTGCTTAATTTCGGGTGCGATGAAATTGAAGAAAAGGGTATACAGCTAGAAAGCTTATTAAACGAAGAAGTTGTTACATAATTTGCAATGCTTTACCATGAATTTTTTCAAGGTTACAAATTTAGTTGTTTTTTACCAATTTTAAATTTAGGAGTTTTTGATATATTTAGTGTGTTTTTGTACTAAAAATTAAATTTAAAGGTCCAGAAGAAAGGAATTTTAAAGATGTTTTCAAAGCTTTTTGTTTTTCTCCAAAAATGCATAGTTAAGAGCTACGTGTAGATTTATGACGAAAACGGTAGTTAGTTGGGGAAAAAAATTTGAATTTATGAGAAAGGGTTGAGAGTCGGAACATGGTTCATAAGATTCTTTTTGTCGTATGAGTATACGCTGTGTAAGAAACATGGAAATATTTGCACAATAAAGGGATAAAACAATATTAAACAAAATTACTTTTAAAAAATGTTCTCGGCTCCTAGGACTTACATGGCTCTAACATCAACCTCATATTTTTCGACCTAGTACCACCCAAAAATTACGATTTTTCTTTATATATCCTGGTTGCAATTTATACAAAAAATGGAACATATATAGTCAAACAATTTACTGCAGGTTTTTAAACAAACTCGATGTTATATGAGTTGAAAAGGCGAACTTAAAATATGAAATAATGTGAAATTAGATATATTTCGACATATATAAGCTTCTGGATCCTCCGCAGTAACATTTAGGATCACCCATTGTCAATGAGCAATATCGGCTTTACCAAAGCGGATTATATAAAGATTATGGTTTAATATTTGTCTAAGGATTACACATACAGGAACTATTGTAAAACCCTAAAAAAAAAGTTCCATGGTCTCTTAACTTTCTGCAGTTTTACGATTGTGAGGTCCAAAGTGGTCATTGGCCTTCTTGAGCCTTTCTAGACAAAATTTTGCGTATTTGACGAACAACGCCCACCCGCTGTTACTTAAAAAGGTTCCGGCGAAAATTGCACTTCCTTTCCGAAAAATACAACAGCGAAAGTAGGCTTTATTCGTTTCCATCTTGCCAGAGAAATGGTTTGAAAATGACTAAAAATGGCTGTGAAAGCGATAAAAAAGCAAAAAGGAGGATTTTGAGGTGTGGAATGTTATATTAAGTTAGTTTTAAAAATGACTAATAATACAATTTTAATTTTTATGTTAGAGTTGGCTTCGGTTTGCCATTGATTGTCGTATGTCGGACAGCTTAATATGAAATCCGATCCTAAATCGCTGTCATGTAGGACAATGGCAAATTTCTGACGTCTTTGTTGAACCTTTTCGGACCACCTGCCGTCGGGCAGGTTCATGAAAGCCGATTATCTGGTTAATTTGATATTGAAAAAGAATAATTTGACATTTAAAAGGGTTAATTTGAAATTTAAAAAAGTTATTTGAAATTAAAATGAGTTAATTTTAAATGAAAAAGGGTTGAATTGAAATTAAAATGAGTTAATTTGGAATTAAGAAGGGTTGATTTTAAGTACAAAAAGAGATGTGAAATTAATTAATATGAAGTTAAAAAGGCTAATTTGAAGTAAAAAAAGTGTTATTTGAAATTTAAAAAAGTTTATTTTAAGTTAAAAATTTATTTCAAAGCTAAAAAGGGTTAATTTGATATTAAAAAAGGGGAATTTGACGTTACAAAGGATTATTTGAAGTAAAAGAGGGGTTTTAAATTAAAAATAGTTACTTTGATGTTAAAAAGGGTTAATTTGTAATTGAAAAGGGGGAATTTGAAGTGTTAAGGGTTAATTTGATGTCAGAAAAGGTTAATTTGAATTAAAAAGGGTTAGTTTGATGGAAAAAAGCAATAGTACGAACGGAAAAAATTGTGGGCTAAAGCGTTCTGTTAAAATAATATATTTCTTTCACATTACCTTTACTGATTAGTCGTTAGTATGTAATGGAAAATACTTTGTAATTAAATTCAATTTAATAGTCTAACTTAAGTAATTTATTATCAGCACGACATGGATTAAATCAGTCTGCTGGAGGTTGTCACTGAAGTGAATGGCGAAAGAGGACATTAAAGTTATTATAAAAAAAGTTATGTTATATTATATTATTAGGAATTAGTTATTTCACTTTTACTCCTTGTGTATGATGATTTTTGATGTATAAAACAATATGTAAGAGATTTCTGATACTTTCCAGTATCAGAATCAGCATTGATTTTATAGAAGGGACAAATTACAATAATCATATAAATATTCAGGCGATCTTGGGGCGAAATTGTGCTATGACAATGACAAGGTAGTGATAACGATTTCCAGACTTCCTTTGGCCCTATCTGGAAAAACTGGTCCGCCTGGGGTTGTAAGGGAACACATGAAGAGTTTCAGTAGTTTAATATTTTAATGTTTCCTGCGCCCAATGATGAAGTGATAAATTAAAATCTAAATGTCCAATCTTCAACAATGAATGAGATAGAATAAATTCTCAACATTAAAAACGTGAGGAGAAACGAGAAAAATTGATTATTTGTCTAATTATATTACAAGTGAACAGTAGGCCGAGGCCAAATGTCTCAACAACAGGTTTGGCAAGATCTGGTGTGAAAAAGCCCACAACATTATGAACGAGTTATGCATTTATACCTGTGCAAGCTTAATTGAGAATCAAGTATGATCCAAGTATTTTGGTTTCTAATGGTGGATTTTTAGAACCAAAATCAACTGGCATCAATGAAACAGCGTATTCCCCATTTCATGGAATTAAAGTGTTTTGCATTTTTAGTTTGTCTCATAATATAGTTTAAGATAAAAGTTTTAAAATAAAAGAACCAACGCAGAACTGGACGGAATGAGCGAATTGCACTCCCTGACCAACATTTCAGAACTGGATGAGTTCCCCCTTAACACTGCAGCTCCACACAGCTTAGTGTATTCCTTCCTGGCTCAATTTTTGGAAGCTTTTGGAGCTCGTTATACGTGTGAATTGAGCCCCCGGTGTGTCGGTGTTCTTTCATCGAAGAAACCCATTTACGAAGGGGGTCGGGGTCCAAATTCAGGATCACCGAGATCCGATCCCGCCCCAGACTTTCCTTTGATGAGTTCCGTGTCCATTTTCATTACGGCCACCGGTCCCCTTAGGCAACAGAAAAAAGTACAGAGACGACGGTGGGAATCGAACCCATGAGGCGGGATCTACTAGCAGAGATTCTGACGCTACTCGGGTACCGAGGTTCCCCTCAGAAATGGATCGGCGACTTGATACTCCCGGTTTATAACCCTAACGTTGTACCACATACTTTTGTGAAGTAATTCTAGAATATCTAGTAATGTGACACAAGTGGCGACAAAATTATAATATTATTTTATAGAGTCTTCGGGGTGATGAACCTGCGGTTTGGTCGTTACCGATCATTTTGGTCCGCCTATTCTCGGTGTTTTGGCTCGTCAGATGCTTTTGTTACCTCCGACGAAGTACTGAAAATGGCGAAAAGCCGAAACACGCTTAATAGACCGAAAGAGCGAAGATAGGCGGACTAAAATGATGGGAAACGATCAAACTATTGGAAACTGAAATTAGGTTTTAAATCCATGTCATTTGAACTACACGTTGTTATGATTACATAAGAAACAATGCTATGATTACATTATATGATATCTTACACAAAATGAATGGTGATTTTGTTTCCCTTTTTCTCCTTTAATCATCAACAAGCAGCTTTCCAGCTTATTGAACTTTTCCGGGTTCCTCGATGAAGCATCCCCAGGATACATGAACCTTAAAAGGTAGAGTTTGTTCTGGCTAACTTAGGAACCTCGAAAGTGAAGTTTTGATAGAAGCCGTGTCTACTGATCGTTGAAACAGCAGAAGACAACTTTCAATGGGTTCTGCAAGGAATGGAACGTTCATGGACGAACTAGAAACCCGATGGTCTTCAGAATGAATATGAGGAGAGGGATCCAAAGGTATAACATACAACAATAAGGAATAACAAGGTCCCAAGCTCAGCAGCGCTTTGGCTTTTATAGTTTTCCTAGTTCAGTTCAATCGACTTGATCCTTTTAAGAAGTATTAGGTCAGTGACTGTCATTGCTACAATTCTTTTTCCCGGGTTTTCTTGGTACCCTAGGTTCGCATTTGAAGATAACATTGGTAGTTGTTTCCTCCTCCTTATTGCATAACGTACAAATAGGGGTTATTTAGATTATTTTTTCAGATGTCAGTCTATTACTCTCTAACTATAGCAATGAGTTCGCCAGTTTTGGTGAGGGTCCTTTTCACCATAAGCTTGCTATACCTGATCTGTAAAGTTTGACCAGCTTTTGCCCTATATGGATCCAATATGTGTTTGATTTTGCCATCCAATGTAAGCATATATAGTTCAGGTATATGGTCTTGCAGATCCTCCCTCTGGCCAGTTTATGTGCTTTTTCATCACCCACAAGTTCTTTGTGGTACGATTTTGGATGCGTTCACTTACTATTTTAGATGTGACCTTTTTATATGCTAACACATTAATGCTCCTCTTTTAAAATGTTCTAAAGCACAAGCATTGATAGGAATTTCATATTGTAAGACCCAGGTGTGCTTTCCTAATGAGTTTGATTTTTTCATGTTTTGGGTTTTCACAGAAGATACCTAACCTGGTATAGTGGCCACCTGTGGTTAACAAGTTATCCACTAACAATGGTCTCGCCTGCTTGCAGCACATCTGTATATAAGCAGGCTGAGCCTGCTTAATGCAGATCGTCGATGAGATCTTAAACAAAACTCACTAATGGAGCAAGCCGCAAGTAGTAGCCATAGCAACAAGGGTATTCCCAGTACCATCTCCCGCAGTATCAACTGCCCGCTTCACATGGCCGTTCGCTCGCTACAAGATCCGGCACATCGCTATCAGTCCTTCAACGAACAGCTCCATACACTGAACTGGTTTTAAAGCTGTATACCATGTAATTGTATTTGATTGTTTCTTCTCTTTTATAGTCAGTTATACTTTATAGGATGTTGGAAATGCTGTTTCCGGGATCATATAGTCAGTCCCTATTTCTAAGAATTTCTGAACTGCAAAACACCACCAACTGCGTCAACTAATCCGCTTGTGTATCGGAAAGAGATATTTCTTAGGCGGCAGTCGCAATACTTTCCCGTCTTGTACACCGACTGGATACTTTCGTACGTCAAAGGGTTGAGGACAATGGGCTCGTTGGGCGTAGACCACAGGGCCGTTCTCTCGAAACGCCAATTGATCCCCGGTGAAATGGGATTCGAGCTGTGACGACGATCCGGAAATGGACGGAAGGAATAGTATAAACAAAACAGCGGTGGAGGAAGGTGAACGGGAGAAAGTGTTGTACAATGTGCAAGGAAGGGAGGATCCGCGTGTAAGTCCGATACAGTTGTCCCCCACCAGCGTTCTTCAGCCAGCCAGTGAAAGTTGATAGGGTTCTTACCCGCATCGTAGTCAGGACTTAGCTTCTCGAACCGTATCTACATGCACACACTCATCCAACATTAAACAGGTATGCCTCCTTTTGTATCCACTCACAATCATATTTCTTTTCTAATATGCATCTAAACGCCTCATCAACGCCTATCAAGTGTTTTATCCACAAATTCTCCCAATGAAAGCTAAGTTATTTAAATAATACAAAAGTGTTATCTATGTAGTATTTTACATTTTCCTAGCCTAGTTCGTATAAACAATCAAAAGCATTATGAAAACTGAATCATCGTCGAATAAAAGCAGTGTGCAGACACAATCGTACATTACTAGCATTTCAACTGAGAACTTTCTTCTTCGGGGGACTTTCATCCGTTAAAATCCAGACGAAAATTGCCCCTTGTGAATACTGATGAGTGTTTCTAACAGAAAGAAAAAAAACCTTCCGCACTTCATTAATCCGGATTACACGGCTGTAAAGAGATCCACCGGTCGATCGACTGGACAAATTGATGCTCAATAGACCAGTTGTTGACTCGGGGCGAAATTTGAAGACGAGAAAAAAAAGCATCGGGCTTCTCTGATCTCACGACTTTCTTAGAAAGTCAGTTTGCACTTCGATGCCGGTTTTAAAATTGAAATTTACAACGTTAATTATGAACGGCAAGACTTTATTTTTCCTGATACAGAAATGAAAAATCTTAATTACGTTAAAATAACAACGAAAGCTCGTGACGCAATTCAAAAGTTTGTTATTCTTTGGCGACTGAAAATCCTATAAAGCCATGCAAGTGTTCGCATATTTTTTTTACTACATGTACATCTGCCTATAAATTGTTTCGTTTTTCATCGAACAAAGCTGAATGATGTCGAAAATCCAGAGGGAGATTATGAATATATCAAATCAAGATGTCGTGGGTTCGAGTCCCGTTCATGGTACTAATTTTTAAACTCAATCACACTTTGCGTAAAAAATGATATATTACATACATTTAAAATACATTTAAACATAATAATCGAACATAAGCAAGAGGGTTAAAAGTTTTTTTGTACTGGTGAAAAAATATTGACTGTTATTGCTCATCTTGTACGGAGGCCTTCACGCGAGTGAAAATCCTCAGGATTGTACTGTGTCGTTGCGTCTGTTAAACGTTTCGAACGAAAATAAAAAGAAAATCTCAGAGGAGCGTAACAGTCGTCCGGTTATGAAAGGGAAAAAACAGTCTTACACCGACAAGGTGTGAATTTCCCACTAGGCCCGAGAAAAACGGGAAAATATTTTGTTTTCGTCCTCGGGACCCTGGTTGAAAACGGAATCGCGCGCGTCCTGCCACGCGTCCGACAGTGTGGAGATAGGCGAGTACAATAAGGCGACTAGGAAATGTTATAAAATTACACTTAAACAGGACGAAACGGCGGAATATTATTGCCCCCCAGCAGGGAGGAATTCCGTGTCCAATCTTTCGATGCCGAAAGAAGAAAACTCGCTTTTTACAATGGGAGTTTTCTGCTACGTAATAGATAGTTGGTCCGTCATTACCGAAGTAATAAACCGTGTTGTAAAAAAAGAAAAAAAAAACAGCCAAAAATCCGACCAGAATTAAAAGGAAGTCGGTAAAATGGTCAAAATCGTTTGCCAAAGAGAGCGTGGCTTCCACCGTCATTAAACCTCAATTGTACACGCAACTTTTAATACATATTTTGAGATTTAATAAATATACTGGTGTGTAATAACAGTATTTTGGATTTCAAAACGGCTTCTTTTTTAATCAAGGTGACAACCCTTTATATTTTTCTTGCACTTCTTGCGGAAAATATTGACAGAAAGACAGAAAAACATAATCCTTGGTTTTGAGAGCTATGAAACCTACTTTGCCTCGTATTTCCCCTTTTCAATAGATGTAAAATCTCGAGAGGAAATCCTTAAATCGGGATTTTCTTGGGGATTTCTTCTTCCCAACGCCCCAAGGAAATCCTCAAGGCAAAGGCCAAGTTCTGTATTCTGTCTCGTGGTTCCAAGCGTAAAAAGAATTGATTTTTGTTCGGGATGTCCCTCCCACCGCGGCCCGAAGGAGGCTGCCACACACGTTGAGGAATTCCTGAAGGCTTAGAGTGTTCAGGCAGTAACTTGAGGAAATCACACTCCTGTGGGACCTTACCATTATAAACATATCTGAGTTATATCGTTATCTGTTATCTGACATATAATAACATAGTCGGAGGACAGGTTGAAAAAAATATGCGAAATCATTCTGCCATGCTTCTCTTTGGTCTTAATCGAATTTCACGCTAGTCTGGTAGCCTAAAGTGGAATACAAGAACAATCATGTTCTTGGGTGTTAGAGGTGACTTGGTTAGAATTTGAGCCAGGCGAAGAAAGTACTGTATTGTTCGCGTAGGTCGTTATGATGGTGAGGATATAGAAGTTAACATTAAAAATGACCTTCAAGATTGGGCCAACATTGATCCTTTGTGTTACGCTGTCTGAGAACTTTAAAAAATGAAGCATGGTGAAAAGATGTTCGACAGCTTAGCGGTACCCCGCAGTAGTGCAGATTGGTCGAAGTTAAGTTTTGTACCAAGGGTATTTTACAGTTATAACCGATTTCAATCATAAAACCCCACGTAGTCATCCATTTCTTATGTAACGCTTCTTGTATATGGATTTCACACCATTCTGCTGCTTAGGTATAGTCCTACGTGCCTTGAGATGATGTCCGATCTTGGGTGTTAGAGGTGCCTCGGATAATATTTGAACTAAGAGATGGAACTGCAGTAGCGATCACATTTGTGATGTTGGTATAAGTATGTTACCAGTATAAACGGCATATAAGATGGGACCAAGAATGATCCCTTGTGTTGCTATCTCAGGGCTGGTTGGAAAGGCTGTATGCGAGGTCTTTTGTTAAGCTTCTCTTGGGCTTTGAGTGTGTATTACAGCTCAGTCTACTGTCTATATATAGTCTATGTACTTTGAGATGAATATATATATATATATATATATATATAGGAGTATAGTGTTAGAGGTGGCTTGGAGTGGATTTAAGCTAGGAGATGAATATGCACTATTGTTCCAGTCCGTGCTGTTGCTATAGGTATGTTAGCAGCATAAATGGCAAAAGATGGAACCAAGAAAGATCCCTTGTATTACACGTGTGTGAGGACTAGTTAAAAACACTGGATCAGAAGTCTTCCGTTAAGCTTCCCTCTGGACTTATGCATGAATCACAATTATGTATCACGCCAGACTTCTACCTAGGTATCTTGAGTGGACGACAGAGGACTTTGTTGTTGATCTAAAATGGAGGACAATTGTTTTCTAAGTAAATGTACACTTTGTGCACAATCGATATGTTGTTGAGTGTTAGTGGTGGCATTGTTAGGACTTGAGCTATACGTGATGAAAGTGCTGTATTGTTCGCATCGTGATGATGGTAGAGGTATGTCATCATTTCTCGTGTTACCCGTGTGTCTGAAAGAAGATCTCGAAAAAAAAACACCTAATGAATCAACCCATGTAAATGATCTAAAATCGTTTACTAAATTAAGCCCTAGACCTTAAGAATCTCGTTATTTATTCTAATAATATTCATCGTGATAGGTAAAGGGAGAAGAACTGACCATTAACATTCTCAACCGTAGTAACCCCAGGTTCCTTCATTAAATCTTACCGCGTCCCGATTCCTCTCTTTTATAAATGGTTTTAACCTAAAATTCTTAGCGTTTACGTGCCCATTTTGCGAATTTTATGTGCGAAGACGAATCTGTATTGCCATAATCTTTATTTTTGTTTTTAGGGCCTCCCCCTTACGTGGAGTGCAGAATTAAAAAACCTTACTACGAGGGCTTTTGTATTTATGTTCTTGTATCGATCTGGTCTGATGAATTAAATTATTGGTATCCACAGATTTTCACTCCGTTTCGATTTAGAAAGTTTTTTTAAACCTACTAGCAGTAGACTGAAGTGTATCTCGACAAGAGAAATAATCCGTTTTAAAAGATAATCTTGGGGAGTAATAACAAAAATCTGATCTACGGGACATTTGGAGGATTTGGACGATGCCTGATGGGAACGTGAAAGTGCACATTCTTTCATGTGTAAAATCTCTTGAACTTCGAACACTTGTAAGCCTAAATAAAACAGGTAAAAAAAAGTTGTGGATTAAATTTTGATAATTTATCCTAAATGTTTTGCAAGTCTTCCCATTTTGTCATTTCTATTATTATCTTTCTTCGATTTTTTTTCTCGGATGGAAAGGTAGAGCAGATATAGTTTGGCTATTAAATTATTAATTTTTACGGGAGAGGAGCGATTGTTTTAAATCGAGTAACTGAACAATAATATGAGCAAAGGTGAATGTGATCATTGAGATCATTTTTAAGCAGTAGGTATATTATACTTAACACAAGAAAAATAAAGACTGATTTAATATTTCATTTTTTCACCAACCCTCTGGTTCAAGAGAATTCAAGAAAATTCAGTTGTTGCTGCCAAGCTTTCTCAGTTTTACTGTTACAGTCCTAGGCAATGTTAGAAGTGATTCTGTCTTCAAGAAAATTTTCGATCGCCTATAAAAAAACTAAAATATCTACGCACATTTAAGATTGTTTTGCCCTGTCACGACATTAAAATAGATCGAAAGCTTGGCAGTAACAACTGAATTTTCTTCGAGAGCATACCGTGATCCAGGGTGTTCGATGTTCGAGAAAGTGGACGATACTCCTAAAATTGAAAACAGAAATTTCATTTTTTAGCAGTGCTGGGAGGTGAGGAATTCACTGAACAATGTAAAGTCTCGAAAATTCGTTTAGTCCAAGCTGGTTTTGGTCTTTCGCATGACTTTCCCTCACACGCTCATTCTTTCGCACTCACTCACTCTCTCTCTCTCTCTCTCTCTCTCTCTCTCTCTCTCTCTCTCTCTCTCTCTCTCGCACACACTTTCACTCTCTCACTCATGCACTCAAATACTATCTCTCTCTCTCATCCTTTCTCAATAACGCATTCACTCTCTCTCTTACACACTCACTCTTTCTCACTACTCTCTCTCTCTCTCTCTCTCTCTCTCTCTCTCTCTCTCTCTCTCTCTCTCTCTCTCTCATTAATAGTAAATTGTTCGCAATTGGTCGTTCGCAAAATAAATTTATATTTTTATTTATATTATTATATGATATTTACTACTCATTCCTGCTCCTCGGGGCTGCTCTATTTTAGATGTTGAGGAGGATTGCTGGGTACAGATCGGGAGGGAAGTTGTACGTGGGGATTAAAGTTAGATTGGAGATCAGTGTGGAATTTTTTGTAGCTGGATTTTGCACCTTCATTTAAAAATGTAAATTTAATGGTCGTTATGGATGGTGCGATTGGAAACGCATAGAACGGGGCGTTGACGATGGATCTAAGGATTCGTGATTGTAGAGTCTGGATTCTGCGGAGATTGGAAGGTTTAGGTGAACTTCATAGTTCTATGCCTTATGTTCATATTGTTTTCAGTAATGAGTTGTATGTGAGTGTTTTGTTGCCAAGGGAGAGTTCACATCTGCTGTCTAGTAGTGCTTTAAGTAATCGGTATTGTCGGTTCAGTTCTATCATTTTAAGTCGTGTATGGGGATTCTAGGTGAATCGTTTGTCTAGATACAGCCTTAGGTAGCGAATGATGTTTTAAGTGGGAAGGAGGTGAGGTTATAATAAATTGGGTTTAGAGAGATAAGACGTAAAGGTTATGTTTTGGGACTTCGTGGTGTTTAGTTCGATTCGCCATTTTTTGAACATTTATTTGTTAGAGTTCAAGAGGTGTGTCTGGAGGGTTCGGTGCGTTATGACGAAGTCGAAGTTATTGGATAGAATGGCAGTGACATTCCTATGTGTCGGGTTGGGAAAGGATATAAGCAGTTATATTGAATACCGTAGCGGGCCGAGGACGCAACCCTGAGGGACTCCCGCTTCCACCCTGTACAAAGTAGAGTGTGAGGATCCGATCCATACTTTAGACATCTGACGGTCAGGGAAGATTTATGGAAGAGGAGGTGTAAGGAAGGTGGGATGCCCTTGAGTCTCCTGAGCCCACCCAGGTAGAAGACTCGATCGAAAGCATGTTCCTTATCTCGAGCAGCATTCTTTTTTCTCAAGGTAGGATGCGATATTAGGAGGATTCGAGGATGCGGTGTATTTGTTCACAAAGGAGTTTTTCAAGGAATTTATCAAGAATTGGCAGTAACCTATAGGAGTTCGGAATGTTGTGTGATTTGTTGGGTTTAGGGCAGATCAAGGAAAATTTCAATGGCGTCGGTAAATGATTTCTACGTAGTATTATAATGGGTGGGAAAACTATGCCTTTTTTGGAGCTTTTCAAAGGATAGAGAGAAAACTTAGAGATAACTTCCATAATTCTGAGTAGCGTTCAAGTATGAATATTTCATTTTATTAGCGCACATTAAAACTAGGAGGTCTGAACAGACATTTTCAAATAGAGGCATTATATATAAGATCAAAAGGTAAAAAAGAAAAGTGGCGATGTGTTGTGTGAATGCTATCGGGCCAGGTGGTTCATTGTCTTCATCGCCTGAGAAGTAAGGTAACAAAGATTATTTAAAACCTATATTCCAGGGACGTGAGAAATCGGCCGAATTCTTATGTTTCACACGATTAAGAGAAAAACCGCCTTTACTCCTTTATTCAGCGTCGAAAACGTGAGGAAATTACCACGACGGGTATTCATTCATAAATGTAAAAAGAGAATTCATAGATGTAAAAAGAACTATTGCCCGCCATCACTGCATATTTAAATTAATTTATTTGAAATTTCCAAAAACAACGCTGGGAATCGAACCCAGGACTTTGCATGTTTGAGAAGTAGATGCCTTAAACTTCAGTTCAAAAAAACAGATACACGTATGAGAAACCATACGGCACTTGGTTAAGGGGCGAGGAGGTCTCAAGGTCCATTAAGAAGTGGAGGGTTCTAGAGATGGGAAAGTTAACGAGTGAAGATGGATCGGTTGGAACGTAAATTAGATCAATACGTTTGCGAATATGGAATATGAGGTCAGTAGTGTAGAAGGTGTTTTAATCAATTCTTTGAGGGATTCTCTGAAAATTAGTTATGCTGAAAGAATGTTGGACGGCTTAGGAAGCCACGGTACGTCCAAGTTAGTCAAAGCAAACTTTTGCACTAAGATTGTTGGTTTTTACGGTTATAACAAATTCAATCAAAGAAATCTTCGTGGTTGCCCATGTCTACGGTGAGCTACTTTTAACCTTTGTGTATGGATTGTCATAATTAGAACTATAGACCAATTTTTCACTACCGAACACTCTGGATCAAGTGTTTGTAAATCACTATTTCAAGACCATACCTTGATCCAGAGTGTTCGTGAATGGATTATACGTCAGTCTATTATTTGGGTCAACTAAGTATGCTTTGAGCATCATCAATATGTTGTTGGGTGTTAGATAAGAGGATTGAATAAGATTTTTACCTACTAGATAAAATTGCTATATTGTTCCCGCAGAATGCTGGTATAGATATGCCGGCAGTATAAATAACAGATTGTCCAAGAATAATCCTTTCTGTTACGCGAAGTGAAAAGTCTGAAACGCTGTATGCGAAAGGGTGCTGGAGAGCTTGGCATCCACACTATGACCAGATTGGTTTGTACCAGGGTATTTTACAGTTATAACATATTACAGACAAAAAGTCTTCGTAGTCCATGTCTTCTACAAAATTTCTTCTATATGGACATCCAGCCCTTCTGCTACTTAGGTATAATCCTATGTGCCTTGAGATGAATCTATGCGATCTTGGGTGTTAGAGGTGTCACTAGGAGATGAAAGTGCGGTGTTGTTCTCATTCGGATGTAGGTGTAGGTATGTTAGCAGCATAAAGGGCATACAAGATTGGATCAAAATGATCCTTTGTTGTTAATGTCTCAGGGCTGGTTGAAAAGACTCTTTGCGAGGCTTTTCTTTGGCCTTTAGTGTGCAAAATACGTCAGCGTCAGCCTGTTGTCTATGAATGGTCCTATGTACTTTAATGAATCTGTAAGTTCTTAAGTGTTAGAGATGGCTTGGATAAGTTTTGAGCTAGCAGGTAGTTAGTAGTTCCCGTTCGTGATGTTACTATAGGTATGTCAATAGTTTAAATGAAGGCATCAGTGGCCGCAACGGTTTAGGCGTTGACACGGTGCTTATCAACGTAAGGTAAAAGTCCCGGGTTCGAATGCAGGGCGGTTTAAACCCGACCTACTTCCAAATGGGATTTTTTTTCAAAAACGAGGTCAAATTGAGGGTTGAGAAAAACCTCTGCTGTTGCGAACCCTTGTAAAAGCATTAAAATAAAAAACAGTATAAATGGCACATAAGATGGGATCAAGAATGATCACTTGAGTTACACGTGTGTCTGAGGATTGGTTAAAAATGCTGTATACGAGATGGATGTGCACCATTGATCCAGTCCGAGATGTTGCTGTAGGTATTTTAGCAGCATAAATGACAAAAGATGGAACCAAGAAAGATCCCTTGTGTTACGCGTGTCTGAGGACTAGTAAAAAGACTGTATCAGAAGTCTTCCGTTAAGCTTCTCTCTGGCCTTTTGTGTGTATTTCACGCCGGTCTGTTACCTAGAAATCTTGAGTTGACGACATGAGGTCTTGGTGTTGATGTAATGTGGAGGACCAGTTTCTTTGTTCGATGTAAATTACATTTTGTACCATCGATATGTTCGTGGTGTTCGCGGTGGCTTTGGTAGGCTTATGCTAGGAGATGAAAGTGCTGTATTGTTCGCCAATGTTGGGATGATGATGGAGATACATGGTATGTTAGCACTATAAATGGCATACAATGTTGGGACAAGAATGATCCCTTGCGTTAGTGTTACGTCAACCTTTGTTTTAATTTCTGATGTTTTGTTCGTTTTGGCAATTCGTTGCCAGACCTCACTGTTTGTTATTTAGATTAGGTTAGGCAATAAGGAGTCACTTAATAAGGAACTCGGAGATAGCTAGCTATTGGGGATAAAATGTACATTACAGGTTAAATTACTGCATTGCCTTCAAAATTGCAAAACCCGCGAAAAGAATATCCGGCGGTTTGTCGCATGCAAAACAAACCCTTGTCACGCCGTATGTGCAACATGGGTCCTTTCTTCTCGTCAAAACTCATTGTGACAGTATACAGACGTAAAGGTCAGGCCTTTTGTCATGCCGGGAAGCAGTTGTTCAAAATTAGTTACAGTTACCAACCGGCCGAAATCCCATACTAATCGAATTTACATTAAAACGGGTACCCTGTTGCATTATTCCTGTAGATGTTACATGTCACTTAGCATAACAAAGGCTTCAAATATCGGTGAGGGCCGTTAAAAAAGAATTCAACAGACAACACGTTTTACAAGCCCTATTATGCGTGATGGAAGTTTAATTTCAGACACAATGAAAATTCTTACGTAATTATGAAAAATTTTGATTAAGCATTATCAACTTATCTTCAGAAATATTTCTGTTGCACTTGATGACTGTCGACTGTAACATAGAAGGGCTTAAGGTTCAACTACTCGTTGGTTGTCGCGGACTATGGGTCAAACCATTTTATAATACTTTGTCTATATTATTCGCAATTAAAAATCTATGGGATATGCCGGGGTTTGAACCCACGACCGCTGGGTGGCAATGCGGTAATTCGCCTTAACTACTTGGCCAACGTGGTCCCCAGAAAGATAATTGAAATTGTGTGTTTCAATGTTTACTTTCACATTTATTCGTATGATACCGGCGGGGTAATAGCGATAAAATTCACAAGTCATAAAAATTATTGTTAGTCCTGTAAGTAAACAAAGAAAATTGTACTGTTGCCTGTTTGTAAGAATTTAAAGTATATATTAAATTAATTTNATGGTGTATGAGTGTGTGTGTTTTTTCTGGTGAAAGTACACCCTAACACCAGGGAGTTTATTTATATACATGCTCCATTAATAATATTACATGTATGATGACGATTCAAATATAATTTCAACAAAAACAAAAGAAAAAACATTGTCAATATGAATAATAAATTAAACTCAATTTCAAAACACAAAAAGAAGACAACAAACACTTGAATGAAAAATTTTAATTGTTCAGAAAAATAAAAATGGCATTCACTGTGTCCATAAAACACGGTGTGTGTGTGTGTGTGTGTGTGTGTGTTAATCTATTAATATGAATGTAATATATTAGCGTGAAAGGAAGGGGTAGCACAACTCCGCCCTGAGGCAAATCGAGTACTCTGGAGGAGTGAATGTGATCAGACTTCCGTGTTTGTATTGGGTGTTGTGTTTATTGGTAATTTATTGGAATGATTGCAATTTAGTATCGTGAAAGGAAGGAGTTACTTAACCCTACTCAGAGGAATATAGAATATTCTTAGTATTCGACCGTAAAATGATCAACACGTAAATTTAACGTAATGGGCAACAAGGTCGTCTACAAGGCAGAATAGACCGTGAAATCTTCAGGAAGAGCTGTGAGGACGAAGCAGTTTTCAAACAGGCGCCTCACACGTTTCGACGGTTTTTTATTATATATATATTTTTTAAATTTTTTATCGACGGAGTACAACACGGTTCGACATATAAAGAAGGGTTGATTTAAAACACACTCGATCAGGCGTTGCACTTTCACTGCATTATACCGCCGGCCCGTCGGATATGATTCAGGTATGGGACAAGTCGACAAAGAGTTTGCCATTTCAGCTCCGTTTCCTGCTTTTCACCTTATGGTCAATGATCCCCAGATGGAAAACCGACACTTTTAACCATTCCCTGGTGTTATCTGACTGATTTTCTTTTGTTTTTTAGGCGTTGTGATGGAGGAAAATGCCGCCGTCAATATTCCCGCTCACATTAGGCTATTCGGGAGGGTGGATGGGCCTGACCTTGCTGCCGCTCTTCCTCACCGCAATGACGTTCTTCAGATATTCCAATGTCGATCCGGAATCCAGGCCCATCGACACTAAACAGGTATTTGACGTAAACTAGAAAATAGGAACGGAGCCGTTTCACGTTGGAGTGATTTTAGCGCAATGACAGTCCTTGTTGACCGACAAACTAGTCTAGATTTTGTCAATCGGTTCAATTAAATCAATGTCATGCGAAAAGAACGTGCCACCGTCCCAGTATCTCGGGTTAAAGCCCGTTATTTTTTTAAAATATTTTTTACGCGGGTTTGCAACAGCAGAGGTTATATCAACCCTCGGGGTGTCGGTGTTTTTGAAAAAAGCCCATTTGTAAGTATGTCGAGACCTTTATCTTACAGTGATGACGCCGTGTCAACGCCTAAACCGTTGCGGCCATCGACGCCCCTAAAGCCTGTTATTATAGAAGAAACTGTTCCATACAGAAATTGGAGATGATTGGTTGTTATGAAACATTTTCTCCTGAAATTCCAGGTTTCTGGGTTACTTCATACATTTTCAAATAAAGTCCTAATTGAAACGAAAGAATTTTTGATCTTATTTACGCGTTGATAGACTCTTCTTTAAACTAAAGCTGGGTGACACTTAAAACGTCGCCAATGTAGTTCATCATAAAAGGTTACATGGGCATAATATGACGTTAATAATAAGGTTCTTACCCATTTTTTTTTTTTAATTTTAGGTGCGAAATGAGTATGACTTCATAGTCATAGGAGGTGGATCTGCAGGAGCCGTTGTGGCCAACAGGCTTTCGGAAGTAAAATCGTGGTCTGTCCTGTTGGTGGAAGCTGGAGGAGATGAGACGGAAATTTCAGATATACCCTCTTTGGCGGGGTATCTCCAGTTGACAGATCTAGATTGGAAGTACAAGACTGAGCCTGCCCCCGACCACTCTCCTTATTGTCTCGCAATGAACGGCGATAGGTGCTTCTGGCCGAGGGGCAAGGTGCTCGGCGGTTCCAGCGTCCTAAATGCCATGATTTACGTCAGAGGAAACAGAAGGGACTACGACTCCTGGGCCGCCCAAGGAAACCCGGGATGGTCCTATGCGGACGTTCTGCCATTTTTTAAGAAATCCGAAGACAATAGGAACCCGTATTTAGTCAACAGTTCTTATCACAGTGCCGGTGGTTATTTGACAGTGCAAGAGTCGCCTTTCAGGACTCCTTTGGCTCTGGCATTCGTGAAAGGCGGCGAAGAGTTGGGTTACGACGTGAGAGACATCAACGGCGAATCGCAGACAGGGTTTATGATCGCTCAAGGGACTATCCGAAGAGGTTCCAGGTGCAGCACTTCGAAAGCGTTTCTCCGGCCAGTCCGATTAAGAAAAAATCTACACATTACAATGAAGAGTCAAGCTGTGAAGATACTATTCGATCGTGGAAATCCTCCGAGAGCGAGAGGAATCCAGTACATTAGAGACGGTAGAAAACGGACGATCCGAGCCAGAAAGGAAGTGATAGTATCTGCCGGTGCCATTAATTCTCCCCAGTTGCTTATGTTGTCAGGCGTAGGGCCTGCCCAAGAATTAGCAAGACATGGGATACCGTTAATAAAAGATGCCATGGTCGGCTACAACCTTCAGGACCACGTCGGACTCGGAGGTCTGACCTTTCTGGTCAACGAGCCCGTTACATTTAAAAAATCTCGATATCAGACGCTTTCCGTCGCATTGGACTATATTTTCAACGAAAAAGGGCCGATGACGTCTCTTGGCGGGGTGGAAGGCGTCGCTTTCGTAAACACCAAGTACGCTGATAGCAGCGGAGATTGGCCGGACATACAATTCCATTTCGCCCCGTCGTCCGTCAATTCCGACGGCGGTGAACAAATCCGGAAGATTCTGAACCTGAGGGACGGCGTTTACAACACTATGTACAAACCGCTGGAGAGCGCGGAGACGTGGACCATCTTGCCTCTTCTCCTGCGTCCCGAGAGCTCCGGCCGGGTCCGTCTGAGGAGCAAAGACCCCTTCGCTCATCCGCTCATAGACCCCAACTACTTTACGAGTCGTATCGACGTTCTGACACTCATCGAAGGTATCAGGATTGCGATGAATCTATCGGACACGAGGGCCTTCCAAAGATTCAAATCCAGGCCGTTGTACACTCCCATGCCGGGATGTCAGCACTTCCGCTTCAACTCCGACGAATACTGGGAATGCGCATTGAGGCACTTCACATTCACCATCTATCATCCGACGGGAACGTGCAAAATGGGCGTGGGCCCGGAGGCCGTCGTCGATCCTAGGCTGAGGGTCCACGGCGTACGTGGTCTCAGAGTCATCGACGCGTCCATAATGCCGACCATAGTCAGCGGAAATCCCAACGCCCCCGTTATCATGATCGGCGAAAAGGGCGCACATATGATCAAGGAGGACTACCATGTTAAATTATATTAAATGCATCAACTTGTCAGTAATATGTGATACTTGAAAAAAGTGATAGTTTATAAAAAAAAACATTTCATAACAAACCAATTGCTCATGCTGTATAAAAAAAATTAAATATTGTACCAAAGCGTCATAAAGTTAAGAAAAACTACTGTAGTGTATATAGCAGAATAATTAAAACGTATAATTTTAAATTACAAACATGTAAATAAAAATGCTCAATTTACGAAAAAAAATGTTAAGCTGTAAAAACACGTTATCAATTTGTATTGCACTATTTATGCTAACTATATTTATAAAGAAACTAAGAAAGAAAACGTGCCAACAATATTGAAATATATTTTAAAGGGAAAAAAAATCGAGAAAAACTAGGGCGAACAATAAAGGGTGTTATTTTTTTATCGACCGACTTTGATGCTCTCTGGATTTGAGAATTTATTGGGTAATCCTTTTTAAAAAGATACTACTCACAGTAAGTTGTTTTGTAACTATCCGGATTTCGAGCTTTTAGCTCATCATCAGGTTGAAGGACTTCTACAACCACGTCTCTCGACATGAATTGCAAAAGTGATACCGCCATATATGATAATGAAAGCTCGAAATCCGGATCGTTGCAAAACAACTTACTGTGAGTAGGAACTATCTTTTTAAAAAGGATTGAACACCGCACTCCATCATTCATCATTTCTATTTATTGGATATGTGGCCCTTGAATTGATACACTGTATTATACATATGCCAAACTTTCGGTTCTATATTTCGCCTTCCTCAGGGCACTACAACATAAAAATAAAAATTTTACAATTTCTTACAGCAATTGATCTGATTTCATAACATAGAGATGTTACATTTCATTAAACTTACATGTACGTAGTTATCCATAAAAATAATAATGTAAGACACATTGACAGTCAATTTTTTTAAAGTGAATAACCAAGTTATAACGGTATTGTTCATCTATCAACAAAACATCCTACCTAAACACCCAATAAGCGAAAGAATCTCTAATTAAATAAACTCTAGTTGATATCGTATGAAAGAATAATAATAAATAACTACAAATAAATTAATAATAACCTATATAAATAATTTATATAGACATTTTTTTATCAACATATAAATCAGCAATTGAATATGTAATATTTAAACAACCAAAAGAGACCTTAATTTTTACATTAATGTAAATTGTACTTAGTTTTTTGCAATCAATCTTTAAATTGCAAGAATTGCAGTTATTTTGCACAAACATGGTCTCCTTCAACAATTTTCGACCAAGTGTGCTTACAATGTCCATTATCTTAAACGCCTCCACATTAAAACCAAAGCCAAGTTTCATCTCACGTGCATGTTTGGATAAAACCTATTACGCTATGGTTGCTACAATCATATTTATTGGCCCTAACCCTATATAGTAGGTACTGTTTGGTTTGTCCATAATACACAACTGGACAAGGTATTGGTCGAGATGAAAAAGTTCGTGTAACGAGCGGGATTCGAACCCACGACCTTCGGCACAAGAAGCCGCCGCTGCTCTAACCACTTGAGCTATCGTGATTTCGATCCACTCGGACACCAACTCCTTATCTCGACCTACAAACTTTCGAACTGTCCCTCTTTTTGCCATTTTTCATCTACCCCCGCCCAAGACCTTAGATAAAAAGAATAATTAATATGGTCAATTATAACTAAACATATACGAAACTATATACAATGTG
Source organism: Cimex lectularius (assembly GCF_000648675.2). Taxonomy (NCBI): domain Eukaryota; kingdom Metazoa; phylum Arthropoda; class Insecta; order Hemiptera; family Cimicidae; genus Cimex; species Cimex lectularius. The sequence continues at coordinate 1,119,242 of NW_019392733.1, forward strand.
TTGGATGGACATGTCTTTAACAAAGGTTAAAAAACTAAATTTTTTGTTCTTATTAATGAATGGATTACTCTGCCTACCAGAGTTGTAGTGCCCTGAGGATGGCCAAATATAGAGACGAAAGCTTGACATATGTATAATATAGTGTATTAATTCAAGGACCATATACCCAATAAAATATCAAATCCAGAGTGAGAACAATAAAGGAAACACAGTAACAAGGATTCTTTTAAAAAAATAAATATAATCTAAGGAGCATAAGCAGTAAAAACAGAGAAGACAACTAAACTAAAATCAGGTATTTTTTAACATCTACCCCTTGCCTACATATTCTCTTATAAGTTAATAAATTTTCACCTTAACAGGTTAAGCATATTTATTGTAACATTATCCAGTTTAAGACCCCTAATTAATTTTTGTATTTATATAAACCAGAAAGTGTCTCATTTAAAATATTAGTGAATAAATACAATTTAAAATAACCGTTTATCTTTTTATGTAAGGTCTTGGTTGAAATGAAAAAGTTAGTGTCACGAGCGGGATACGAACCCACGAACTTCGGCTCTGAACGCCGCTGCTCAAACCACTTGACCTATCGTGACTTCGATCCACTCTGACACCAACTCCTTATCTGAACCTACCTTTCGAATTTTCCCTCCTTTTTGCCATTTTCCAATGGGGTAGGGTCGAATTCCGCTCGTGACACTAACTTTTTCATTTCCACCAATACCTTGCAAAAAAAGATTAATTAATAGAAAGAAGTTACTTGGTCAATCGGACCACGAAATATAATCGATTTCATAACTGTATTTGAAAAACCGGTATTAGAGATCTATTATTCAACCCATTATACAATCTTGTTTCATTTTTCAGCTCAATATTCGACTCTAATGGCTGTTTCTTCTGTTAATGGTTAATAAAAAATATTAAAGCATGTTCATTGTTGACTATATTCGCCAATCAGCATAACAAAATGGTAATCGAAGTTAACCTATGTAGAATTTTCAAACTTCAGATGTTCCTGGGCTTTAAAGGTTTATCTTTTGAGTACATTGTTTATTTTACACCTGTACATAATAGTATCCGCAATTATGGATTACACATGAGAGGGGGGATAGACTGTCTCAGGATATGTCGATACCGAGGGTGGCCCTCAAGGGTTTCTTGTGATGTCGAATGGCCGTATCACCGAAATTCCAGGAGGTTTCCAGTAGACATTCCATCAGTGAATACTATTCCATCGTGGAAGTGCTCTACGGGAGAGAGGAATCCAGTACAAAAGGGAAACAGACGACCCGAGCCAGAATGGTTCGAATCGTAAAATGGATAGTATCTGTTAGAGCCATTCATTCTCTTCAATTGCTTATGTTGACCATTTCCTCCATCCAACATATGAAACTGGTGATAATCAAAGTTACCCTACTTGGAGACATGGCTGTCCCCTCCATGATTATCATGAAGGTTATAAAGAACCTCAGTGGAGTATTCAGCCCAAGGGTTGTCTATGAAATGGAAGAATCCAAAATTCCAGGAGGGTTGTATTGATCAGTTTACATTCCATTGTGAAATCCTTCGAGAACGAGGGAAATCCAGAAGATAAGAGATAGGAGAAAATGAATGATCCGAGCTAGAATGGAATTGATATTGCCTTCCGGTGCCATTAATTCTCTTCAATTGCTTATGTTGACCATTTCTCCGTTCAACATATGAAACTGGTGATAATATCAAAGTTAACCTAAATGAAGGCATAGTTGTCTTCTCCAAATTTACCATGGAGGTTACAGACTATCTCAGGGAAATTTTTATCCCGAGATTGGCCTTCTCCTCAATCGCTCGTGCTGTCGGTTACATAGCCTGCCCAAGAATTAGCAATGCTGGGTATATCGCAAATAACAACAATAACTTATCCTGGCCATTATTACCTCAGATTACGGAATACCTCAGGGAAATGTTTAACTAGAGGGTGGCCCTCCAGGATTTGTTGTGATGTCTATCAAGTTGACGAATCAACGAAATTCCAGGTGGCTTCCGGTGGACATTCCATCACAACTATACAATCAGATGTAATCTACTGTGCCCAAGCAAGTTGCGCCTTCAGTCTGAAATTCTAATCGTTCACTCAACTAAAGAACGTCTCACGTTTAATGAGCTGGAGGCTTCTTTAGGCTCTCCATCAAAATATTCTGTTCATTCACCAACATATACTGGCTAACATGGAACAAATAAAGCCATTTGGAAAAAAAATGTAAATAAGCACACCACAACAATAATAATAAAATCTTTTCTTTTTTTAACGGTGTGGTTGAAACAATATATGGGCTCAACAGTATATACCTAACCCTCACTATTATTTTGATGAGTAACAACAACAATTCAACTGTGATCTATCGTAAATTGATATACAATAGGTATAATTGAGCAATATAATGAATTGAATTCTATATCTATATAGAAATGAAACATTGCTGCATTTCTCTAGGATTAGTGGCAGCAATTATTGCTGTCACAAACGATAGGTTGAATGTTCGGAGTTGTCACAAAGTTAAACAACTCAATTTCCAATTACAAGGGCATTTTTCATTCAGCACCCGCATACAGTGTGCCGAGTTAAGAAAACGATTTAACTGGATGGACTATTTTATTCAAGATCACAGTAAATCTAGCGCTCTCTAATCCCATCATCTTTGGATAATATACCGTCGTAACAAGTGGTTAATGGAGGTTCTTTTGCTTTTCCGCACGAACGCCGCCCAAACTGTATTGTTGTACAAAATCCTTTTTTACATTATCCATTGCTAATCTTGTTGGAGATGGATCATTATCGTGGCGCTTTGTAAACCAAATCAAACAAGACGAGTCTCTTAAATTTGTCTGAGTTGATTATAATAACTTTGCTATTGATCGAAACCATTTAGGTATAACTAACTTCATTCTGACTGGACATGGGCCATAGAGAAACGTCCACAGAATACAAATAGGTTTCGCCGTCCGATCTAAAGCTCTCCGTGGCCATTTCATTTGTCGCCGAGAATAAAATAGATTACACGACATTTGAAAAATGGCAAAAAGGAGAGAAAATTCAAAAGGTGGGGTTGAGATGGGAAATTGGTGTCCCAGTGGATCGAAGTCACTACAAAGTGGTTAAAGCATCGGCGTATTTAGGCGAAGGTCGTGGGTTCGAATCCAGCTCGTGACACTAGAGTTTTATAATTCAACCAACACCTTACTAAAAGATTAACTAATAAATTATATTCTTACTAATAAATTAACATACACAAAACACCCTAGAAGTCTGGCACATTCACACTCCCAAGTAATCGATATTTCTCGGGGTGGGGTTAAACACTCCTCCCTTTCACGCTAATAGATTGTATTCATTCCAAGAGGTTCCCGCATAGTCGATCATCCTAAAAAAGCACTCTGAGGATCTTTAACGTCCGCACCTAGCCTATTCGGCCTTATCGGACGTTTTGATTCTCAAGATGAGAGCTGACGCACCTCCGCATACGACAGGATTGTGTTACTGCCGCAGCATTGGTGTAGAGGCAGCTCAGCCCCGAAGGGCCAAGGCAACCTTGCTCCCCGCTTGTCCATTCCAAGTGGCCGGGCCTGCATTGAGCATCAGACCGTATGCCACGCGCGGGTTTTATGCTACCTAAGCTGAAATACATCAGCCCGGTCTCCCGCACGCTCCCTGGATAGAAAAGGCGACTCTATCTCCCAGAGTATTGGGGCTCCCCTAGCGTCGAAACGTCCGGATCCGCTCCGGCCGCGGTCTCGTTTAAAGTGGAATTCCTAACCACCCCCTAGAGGATCACCGCCTACGGTAAATCCTCCTATCGAGCTCAGCCTACACCTGCCATGCACATTCGAGTGACGCCATAGGCTTACGCCTTGGTGGTCCGATCCTTCGCTGCCCCACAAGGTAACAACGACAGTCACATGCACAGCTGTGCAAAGCATACTTGAGTAGGAGCAACCGATTCACTACCCGTTCCCATCCGCCACAACTCACGCATTCGAGGGACTTTCCAGCACAATCATCGCGTCCTCAATCACGCTGCCGTCCGATCCGCCGTATCCCGTGAGGCCGGGTGAATAACGGTGGTCATACGCAAGTTTCGTGCGAAGGTCACAGGTAGAAGACAGATTCTTCTCTAAGTTCCCGTCAGGGGAGTCACCACAAGCCCCCACGAATCCATTCCCAATGTAACATGGGCTGAATTCTGTGGTACAGATGGTCATGCACTCTCCCCCGTCTATGCAGACAGGATCTGGTACACTGACCCTCGTGTGCCTCTGATAAGGCACCCGCCGCCCATGCCGACCCGAGGCCGACACGTGTACAGCTTGTGCTTTAGAGAGGTTGCCACGCCCTCTGGGCTGTACCATTATTTTGCGCCCGGACACCCACTTGTAACCAAGGGTTGGGAGGGGGTCACAGGATAGAATGAAGGAACCTGGATTGAGAAAGGGCCGTGGATGAGGACTCAAGGTGAGCCGTTTCGGGGTCTAGAGCGTCAAACCACACTATACCACCCGTCGTGGTACATTCATTCCAGTAAATTAACATAAACACTACACAAACACTATGTACATTTAAAAATCCTTATATCCCTGAAGTACTGGAACTGAGATCTATGTCCGCCGCCGTTCCCTAAGACTACTCCACAGGTCAGACGATATAGCAAAATATTGCCTATAAACGTCAAGCCTTCTAAAATTGAAATTGTGCTCGACAGTTATTCCATGCTTGCAAAACGGGCACCGAGGCAATCGCTTTCCAGCCAGGTGGTGCAGTTGGTGCCCGTGAGTTATTCTTGTATGACCTATGCGCTGTCTTGTTAGTTCGACCCGTTCTGTGAACCAAGGACCGACATCTTTATTACCGTGCCTCTATAAATAGAAAAATCTAGTAATAAATTCTCCAGCAGTAGACCATTTATGGGAGAAAAATTGCTGTACTTATTTGATACAAACTAATTTTTATTATTATATAATGTAAAAATTCCGTTATATAATAAACGTCCCTTCATGCTGCGACGTCTCCCCAGTTTGGCCGGCCTTAAAGGTCAAATGAGAAAGTCGGGTGGCACAATGTGTCTTTATAAGGTCAAACTAAGCCGAATATTATAAACGAAAAAACTGAAAAAACTTTTTTTTGGATTGATCTTGGGACGTTGGAGACTCGTGCCATCTAGTAGCTTTCGACGATATCAGACGTTTCGCTTTCTGCCGTGAAAGTGTTATACATTCCGTCGTCAGCTTGCGTTCAACACCAGTTCCGAGATTCAAAAAACGAAAATTCATTATTCAGCACAATCTATTTAAAATACTCATTTTTAAAATTATATAACAAATAAGAAGGAAAACTACGTTATTATATATCAGAACCGTTCCAAAATAAATAAAAAAATCGTCAAAAAAAGCTCTTTCGTCAAAAAAGAAATTTTCAAGGCAAAATCCGACTCGTAATCCACAGAGCTTTAAACTCGATGAGTAGGCAATAAAACGAATGTCTGCATTTTCTCATAGGTAGGAGTGAGAAAGAAAATTTCTCCAAGACATATGACATAATGACAAACGCCAATGTGTGAACCATCTTAGTTTTGTGAAACTCAGAAATTATGGATTATTTGGACAGGCAAAAAGATCTTTTAAAAAAGTGAGAAGCGCTTTTTTAGGTTAAAGAGTATGCACAAACAAACCCACTATATATGCCGTATTTGACAGGCCAAACCAGCGATAAAGACCAGGATGTTCAGAGTTGAACAAACTACAAGAACTAGTACTACCTAACTAAAACGATGAAACACCGAAACAGATCTGACAGACAAAATAAGAGAGAAAATAAAGACTATGGTGATCAGGAGACCATCAAGCTGCAAATATTAGTATCGAACTATAACCAGTTTCAAGCTAAACAGCTAAAGGAAAATTAATAGCAGGAAGATTGGAGACGACCATAGTAAAATTTATTTGAAATGGGTCATACAAGCAAAATCAGTGAGAAAAGTATGACCAGGATGTTCTTCGACGATCAATATACAAACATGCACAGTACTATTGACCTACTAGGCCACTGAAAAATACCAAGATGTTCGGAGACTATCAAACTACGAGTACTAGTGCTTTCTGAACTGGCACTGGGTACTTTTTGTTTAACAGACTAAACCAGATGATGGTGAAATGCCGAAAACGGTCCTCCAAACAAAATCATTGTGATAATGAAGACCAGGATGTTCGGAGACTATCGAACTACGAGTACTTTCTGAACTGGCACTGGTAGAACCTAGTACTTTTTGTTTAACAGACTAACTGACGAAGTGATGAAACAGGCCTATCAGATCAAAATAGCGATACAATGGAATCGAGGAAGATTAGAGACGATCAAACTACCAACACTAGTACCGCATTGTACTGTTTGCCTAAAAATATAAGCACGGAAAATGACGAAATGCCTAAACAGGTCTGACAGATAAAAATAGCGATAAAATGAAGCCTAGAAAGATTAGAGACGATCAGACTGCCAACAATAGTACTGCTTAGTACTTTTCGCCTAACAGGCTAATCATAGATGATGGCGTAATGCCGAAAACGGGTCTAGCAGACAAACTTATTGAGAAAAGGAAGACCTGTTCAACCTTTTTACCTGATACACTAAAAAATTACTAACATTACATTACTAATTACATTACATTAATTACCGACATTACTAAAAAAGAGCGAAATGTCAGGAAGTCGCCAACACAATATTTAAAAAATCGTTGATAATATAGTCATAAAGAATATAAATATTTGATGAACAGTGCGATAGTATGGAAGTTTTCAGTCCTGGTAATAAATCGTGTTACAGTACAGATCGTCGAGGACTTCCTTTAAACTCGACATGCAAATGCATTTGTTATACAATCGAACAGTTTAGATTCGTTAAATACCAGGGGAGCAAGAGACCGAAAATTGGCTTCTCTACTAACAGTCAATAATTAATTTGTATCTATGTGGGAAAAAAGTTGCGTAATATTTATAAAGATTGAATTATTCAATGTTTTGAACGCACAATCACGGTAAAATGAACATGAAATTTGTTCAAGCGTTAACGTGCAAAACAAATAATTAAGAGAACAGGAAACGGATAGAGTCAAAAGGAGGCTGAAGTAAAGGACAGAACATCTCGACAATATTAGACGAGGGAAAAGAAAAACCCAATTGAGGAAAAGTGGAGAAAACTTTCATTGCGGAGTTTCAGAGCCACATTCCATTTTGTACGTATAAAGGCGAGACTGGGCGTCCTTACGCGATTCCGTGAGATCCGCCTTGTCCGTCACAAAACTCCTTTTCGTCTAGATTTGAAAAAACATCCAACTAACCGTTTAAAGCCCACAGATTAAACGTTTCACACTGCTTACCCTGGTGCTATTTCGGTCTACGATCCTCTTGAATGTCCTAGGGCAGTCCTTTGTCGAACCGGACAATTAGGAACCGAGAATGTCAAGCCGACTTCTTTTGTGCGATGTAGGGCACAATGGTTAACCGAAATTACTGATAAGCTCTTGTTGGAGCATGAAATATGGGGCGAGATAGCTTTCGAGAAGCTCCGACCGTCTGAATAATTGTCACCCTTAAATTGACGACCTTGTTTTGCAGAATGTTCTCCGACAAGAACATCTGCCGGTCAAATACAACTTCAAACAGGTAACACCATATCGCACACCCACAAGAAAAGTATACAACTCAAGAAAATAATATTTTACAGGAGAGACAGACGGAAGTTTACTTTTTTTGCTTAAGTATTAAGTACTCGCCTACAGTTGTTGGCTATAAAAACTCACTTGTTTTGTATCGTCTTTCATTTGACCAAGACTTAAGAAAAAATACAAAAGTTTTAAAATTCCAGCTGTACTGATTCCAGCTGTACTGCCCCTAAAAACTACCACTTTTTAAGTTGTGTCACTTTTCTTGCATACATTGGCTTTCGGTATTTTAGGTTAGGTCGTTTGCTCTAACGATAATGGTGGTCAATGAATGATTGTAAGGGTATTATTTTTTTGTGACAGTAACAGACAACATACAAACCTAACAAACGAGTATAAATATCATTGTAGTAAGTTTAACTAAGATTATTTTTGACCCAAACGTGCTTTTCTCCTGGAGTCAGGACTAAGCAATTATTTAAAATACAAAATTAATTATTGAAATAAAGGTTTTATTGATTATTAAAAATACTGTATTTAAAACATTTAAAAAAACGTTGAAACTATAAAATAATGCAAATTGAAAAGACGAAAGTCCAAAGAGGCTGAGGGAAACTGGTTCTTCCGCTCTAAACCACCAATCCAACATTTTCAAAAAATTCTAAATTTTAATTTTTTTTCTGAATTTTTCGTGCAGAAATTTTTAAAATGTAATGTAAATAGGTTTTCATACAGTAAATTTAACGTTTGTTTCAGGTGGCACAAACCAGATTTTTCTACCATAGAATTTCTTAAGTTTATAATCAATTTAATGGACCTAAGTCGAAAAATGAAAAAAAAAACCAAAACCTGAAATTACTTTTTTACCGTTGAGATTTGGACAGGGGTTTACAGGAATTTTTGTCGCATATGGTGAATAGAAACACCTGAAATTTTTGACACTTATCGCCAGACACCCTGTATATATAATATATATATTTGCCACAGACCAGAATTGCGTGAAATTCTTAACATCTAATAGCTTGTTGAAAATTATTTAATGGTACGCGTTTTCTGCACATTTAATAATTTTAAATGAGATGATGCTCTGCGACTAACTTATTGGGTCCGTCTTCACTTAACTAAAAAGAGTCTTGGTATTGCACATCTTCAGTGAGGAACTCTAAATAAAACTTTTAAAGTAGTTTAGTCTGACTTTTTATATTGGTTGAATTATCGTTTGAATCAGGTGATCCTTCGCGATTTTGCAATTTCCATCAAACTATCTTTTATTATTGCCAACCTTTATTCCAAAGAAAGATGCTTTAACTAACAATGAATTGAGATTTCTAGCTGTAAGTTTATTGTGAAAAGAAAATTATTGCCTTCTTTATTTCTATAATATCCAATGAAATTTGGTAGTTCCAAGCGAGAATATTCAAATATATGTTATCGAAAATTAAATCAAGCACTTAAATCCTTGCACTTAATCAAATCAAATAAGGCAAGATTCCCAATCAAACCGATATATGTATGGAATACCTTATACAATTTCTGGATTTTTTTCTTCAAAAGGAAAAATAGTGAAATCTCTGTCGTGCCTAGGGTGAGAGATGGTATTCATTTTGAAGACCATTTAGCAATTCGTTTCCTAGACCGTGAATGTCCCAAGCTGTACTTTTTAACAAAATACAAGAATTAACATTTTGGCTTGTTTGTCGCTGAAATTACATTTCCGAAACGATGGGTTGAAATTTCAAAACTGACTTTTTCTCCCCCTCGACAAATTGCAAACCGATCTGCGATGGATTTGTTCGAAGACGAGAAAGTCTATGGCTCAGGAGGTTGCGCAACGGATCTGATTTTGCTCAAATTACTTTTTGTCCGCTTTGCCCATTCACACAAGGTGTCAGCCCGGTTCCGGCTGTTCAAACAGGTCAAATATTGTGAAATGGCATTGTGCGAGACGTTCGAGTGGAAGAACTGCTGACAGATCGAAATTGATCTGGTTCTGCCTGTTGTAAAAGAAGAAAAAAAGACCTGGCTCAGAAAGCGATTGCAACGAAAAAAACATTTACTATCTCCAGAGTGTGCACCGTCCAGTCAGTAATTCTATTATCATTCTAGTCCTAACACATCTTAGGTTTACCAGTTCTGCCGAACATGTGCTGCAACGTAAATATTGTGATTCCTCACTATTGCTCGACCTGTTTGAACTAACTGAATCAGCGAAACACTGGCAGAATTATTCAATCCAGATTTAGACCGTCCGTCTAATTTTTATGAGTGTATGTGTTTGGGATTTTGGGAACCTTATTGCTGCAGTCGGCCGCTTTATGACATTGTGCTACCAATACTTTATCAATTCTATTGTGCAATCTCCATAGTAAGTTCTTCGCTAAGTACAAAGCTTATAGCCAGATGCACCAGCTTTGTCCAGTGTATCTTTCAGGTCTTGGCTTTTCCTCTCCCAGGAGTAGAAACCTCAGCCTGGAGGATATGTAGCGATGTTTTTTCTTCATGGCAAGAACTGCTCAGGCTAGTAGATGCTGCTCTGAATCTATAAATATGTCTGTCGAGTCTGCAGTGTACAGACAGCAGCTCTGCGGTTAATCTACAACAGCCCACAGTTTATTAAAGGGCAAATGTGAAGCAGGTACCAACGGACAAAATGTTAACATTTTTGCTCAGACTTTTCGTGATACTAACACACCAATTACACCAAGAAGGACTGACACTTATTTCTGCCGCTCCGAATACATATGCCTCGAGAACCTGCGGTGTCCAGTAAACAGCTCTGCGGTTAATCTGCGACGGCCCTTTAATGAACTTTATCACACGCCTCTGTCCTGGAATACAAAACTCATTGAACCAAGGACTTACTCTTCACCTATTTTCTGATAGAACGGTTTTGCCAACTTGGCATACCGCAAAAGGTTTCAAGGCCGATAGAACCAGCCTCCTGTCCTGCTTGTTGCCCTTCTGCCCTGCGTTCTCTGGTACGCAACCAAGGGTAGTTCTTTGTTGTCCCATTTTCCGACAGGGTTTGGATGTAATCCTAAACAACTCTGGACTAAACTAAGGATGAGTACCTTTGGTCCGAGTATATGGCTATTTTTTTCTTGTTAATACCCAGACTTTCCATCTGCTAGGGATTAAAAGGAAGTGCCATTGCCCAAGACATACGCATTTTAGTTTTTGTTTTATTTCCATAGATGCCAGGCCCTGACCCACTCTCGTTCTTAGAACCACCTTTATATCTGATATCGTCGTTAATAACTTAAATCCCTTTCTCCTAGTCTGCTCTATCGGGTTCTATCTATAAAAAAGACCTACAAAAATAGATCCGACCGTAAGGAAATGTCTCATCGATGACAGAAAGGCAAAATCTAAAGACGATTGCTTGAACTGCTCCGAGTCATATGCCTCCGGATTCTTCAGTGTTCAATTAGCAGTTCTTCCGTTAAATCTGAATTTTAGGATCATGGCATCAACAGGCATCCCCAGAAGCTGACAATTGATTGTTCCTTTTATGCAAATAGGAAGTGAAGCCTGTCCTTGGCTTAGCTTGTGAAATGTGACTAGGGTTCTGGAGGACTTCCAGTACAGCAGTGAGGATCGTTCTAAATTGCTTCAGCAATGTCATTCTTCATTGAGCAGTACTGACTGCCCTAAGTTATAACTTCTAAAAACAATCAGACGTAAAAACAATATACGCCTAAAGAAAATTCTAGAATTAAGAGACTATAATTCTCCTCAACACTTATAGAATCCTCCCCTTTAGTTTTCATACAGACAAATCCCGCGAGAACAAAGTTTGTTTATGCAACACTGCCGAAAACAAAATCATTATTGGCTAATTTCCACCAACATATTAATTAATTATTAATTAGAGGGGAAATGTGATAAATATCTTGTGTATATCGTCGAGTATAATCGAATTGTCTGTCATTAACTACAGGAATGCTATTTCCCTCTTTCCCCTTCTGTTGATGTTTTTTCTGTTTCTTTATTGATGTGGTCATCCATGAAGTCTTTTGCTTTCCCTTTTCGGATATTAGTAGGACGCTCGGTCTCGAGAACATTACCGCAGCCGCGATTTGGGTTGCATAACGTCTTTTTCACCTCTAACACGCCGTTCATTTAGGCCCCTAATGACAGTGAAAATATTTAGTAAATGTTGAAATTAGAAAAATTTATCTTTTTTTTTGTAAATTATATTTAATTGTTTTTAATAGTAGATTTATGCCGTTTTTCCCCAAAGTTGTTGTTCTTGTAATCTAGTCAGGGTTTTTTTTTTAAATTAAAAATAGAACGAAAAAACAAGTTGTTTTTTTATAACTCGTATATATTTTGGGACCCCCACGACCCCTTAACATTCCAGTGTCACGAAAATTGTCGCTGATGAGGGGACGTGGGAGTGCCGAAATATGTACGAGTTATATAAAAAAAAATTGGTTCGTTCGTTCGTTCCATGTTTTTTAAAAAACCTGACCACAGATTACAAGGACAACAACGATGGGAAAAATGGATACAATTTTAAGCATGGTTAAACAACAGGTATCTGTTGTGGAATAAAAATGTTTAACCTACAGTCCAGCATACATAGCATACAATTAGCTTTTACGGAAATAAATGGGAATTACTAAATAACTAACAGTTAATCTTTCGTTCTTTGTTCTTAAGACTCTCGACAGCTTTAAAATTTTTAAAAACTTAAGTCGTCTGAATTGGTGATTTGATCGTCAATTCAACCTCCAATAATCAATAAAATCAGACACCCATTCTTAGAAATGGGTACTGACTACATGATCCCTGAAACACTATTTACAACATACTATAAAGTGATTAAGTGATAAGTGATCAGATACAATGATATGGCATACATAGGGGGCGTAAGTGGCCGCAACGGTTAGACGTTCACACGGCGCTCATCACTGTAAGGTAAAGGTCCCGGGTTCGAATCCTGCGGCCCTGCATTCGAACCTAAATACTTACAAATGGGCTTTTTTTCAAAAACTCAGGCACCCCGAGGGTTGATATGACCTCTGCTGTTGCGAACCCTCGTAAAAAAAATTATTATTTGGATATAGCATACAGATAGCTCCAAAACGTATGAAGGAAACGGATCAGGCCAAAAACAGGAGCAACCAAACACATTAGGTAAGTACACCTCGATCCTTCAAGCTGAAATACTTGCTATCAATGCTTGTGCATTACAAAATCTTGTAAACATACCGACAAAAAAAATTCGTAAGATCAGAAAGCCGAACACCTGTTAAAGCATTAGCATGTAAAAAAATCACATTAAAACCAGTCGTTGAATGTATCCAAAATCTCCAAAACCTGTGAAAAAACAACAACCTGACACAATCTTGGGTATCAGGATAGAAAGGAAGGAGGAGGATCCGCAAGACCATAAGCCGAGAACCTATCCTTGGGATAATAAAAACAAACATAGAAGCCTCCATCACAGAATGATTCCAAAAAAAATACAAAAGTAGAAAAATGCTCGAGGTGCTAAACAGTTAACTTACGCTTTAAAAAAAACCTTCACTGGCAAACTCAATGATACAGTGAGAGGGCTAAATTTAGAAGAGTGATAGGAATACCGATCACTGGATCTGAGAAAACATCTTTACAAAACGGGCATATTCAATGATGACCCCATTTGTAGGTGGCAATGAGGAAGAAACAGTCATCTTCGAATGCGAATCAACCGCTCGATGCAGACAAAAAAATCGAGGGATTGGAATTGCAGCACACTCAATAATTCTAGCAGAAGGATCGAGTCGATTGCACTGAACCAAGGAACGGGAAAGTACAATAAGCCAGCAGGCTGCTTGAGGAACAAAAATGCTCACTTCTTAGTGTCGTCATCATGATGAAGACTCCACGACCGACATGTCTATGCCTGAAGGATGGGCGATTATAAAGGTAAATCGTTATAAATCATAAAAATACATTATGATATGTTTTGTACTTGACCCGTTTCTACTACTTACCCAACAGCCCGACAATATGCAGTTTTAAAAGCTCACTTTGACGCAAAAGAATAAACGATGCCAACTTCGTGCACATCGTTCCTCTTTGACAAAGGTTAAATAGATAAAATCTGTTGTTTTGCCTCACCATTCTTATATTCATAAGGTAGCAGAGGGCATGAAAGGGTTTGCCTGTTGAAAATTTGGTTATGAGCTGATCCATTATTTTCCTATCACGCTTTGTTTCTAGCCTACACAACATTATCCAGCCTTTTTTCGTCGAAGAGTGGGAATATTTGGTTAATCTTATGGAGTAAGTTAAAAGAAAGATCCAAAGGAGGAAAACTATTTTATCTGAATTATTATATAACGGAAAAGTACGAAGAACACCAGGTAACCTATCATCTTAAATAGACGAGTCGGTTTTTAAAGCCCTCTTATTCTGGTATGGAACAGTATCCGACTTTTACTTCTCAGTGTTGACATTTACAGCAGAAAAAGAAAGTCGTCAATAATTATTTACCCACCTACTTTTTTTAAAGGGTGTATTTAAAATTCGACCTGCCACTTAAATATCATTAAATGCAGAGGACAAAAGACAAAAGCCCAAGTAGTAACGTCTAAACGTCTTTAACCCAAGGAAATTAAATATTAAAAATTTTGAACATTCCAAGGCAAAGACTTAAGGTAAGCAACGGTGATTTTTTAATCAAATTTAAAATGGTAATGTGCGGAGGGGCAGACTCATCGTTCTTCTAGTGTCACAAATTAACTCTCAGTCTCACGATGAAACGCTCGGGTCGAAATTTCTTGAATTGAATGTGGGGAAAGAGTAAGTGCGGGTTAAAGTGGAGGTGAGATCTAAACGAGGATGGACAACAATGGGACGGAATGTTTTTGACAGTTGTACTGAAATGTTTTCAGATGTCGACGACACATCTCCTTTCCTTTTATCCTTTATTCGACCATAGCGCGACTGTCACGGCCTGAAGAACAGATATAATGTCCTTTCTTATAAAGCGTTAGAAAATATGGGACCATGACATATCAACCTATTTCTAGGGAAGGGCTGTGACCGGATGCCTTACACCCGCATAATTAAACTATGTGTAATTGACCAAACCCTGTAATGAACATTAAGATTAATAGTTAAAATTAATAGGCATCTTATGTAAGAAACGAGTGTACATCTGGCCGCAAAGGTGCATAATCAACTGTACTTTTATCTGTCTGTGTTTCTGTATTTCGTCATTTTCTTCAGATCAACAACTGAGTATTAGTTAAAAATAAGGGACCAAATTACCGGGAAGGGGTTCGCAGACTGACCACAATATTCCACAATTTATTTCCGCCCAATCCAATAAGAATAACAATTACTCATGGAAAATGATGAGTCCAGGGTCAAAATGCTGTCCCACCTTCCATCATGGCATGTTTCCATGCCATAACCCAATGATTTAGTTTTGATAAATAAGGATGGAACGCGGGCAAAAGTCTTGCAGTCGTTTTTCTATACGATCTTCATGGACATCTCACCAGTATAAACTATATATTCATGTATAGTATGGGACCATGAATACTCTCCTTTGGGACTCCTCCTTCGACCGGCCTTGTCACAGAGGACTCATTGCTGTACTTATTACTTTGAAGCAACGATAATTAGTCAGTAAAGTACAAAAAAAGAACGGTTAATTAACATGCACATACGGGTGGACCAAAGCACCAAAGCTGGGTGTTTTTTGGCCAGGATAGCGTCTACCCGCTCATACTGTTCAATAAGCTCGCTACTTCCCTAAGCCAGGAAGGAAGCATATGACTGCATGTATCAATTTTGTAAAGATTTTAACATCAAGAGTAATAATTACTAATGGCATTTGTGTCCAGGGTCTCAAACAGGTGTCCCTTAACACTTTCCATCATGGCAAGTTTCCATGTCATAACCTAACGAATAGTTTCCATAAATAAGGATGAAAAGTCGTACAGTCGTTTGATATCCCATCTTCATGAACATCTTACCATTGGTGCACGTTCACGATTGAAGGCAGGCCGTCAGAACTCTTCATTCATTCATGACACATAATGGTGTCGATATCTGTTTTTTAATTAGTTCCCAGGTAGGCGTAGCCCATTGTTGGTAACGCACCATGGTGTGGCGTTGATTAAAAGATCCTCTATTCTAGTTTCTCTGACAGCTAAAAGACCCTTAATTAGCAAATAACAAGCACATTTTAACTTCGAATTATGCACGGTGCTTTTAGATGAAACTGAAAACAGGGCTTAAGTCAGGTACAGGTTTTAGTTAACCCTTTGACGGACCAGTCAGTCAATAAGATAAGTTATCGAAGACAGTCCAAATTACGTGCGTCCGATATTTTTATTTATTTTTTGTATCCTGTAGATCAATATACACATTACAAATTGTTTTTTTATGCTAAAAAAAAACCCAGCCACAACACTAACAGTGTAAAAAAATTAAAATGATTAAATCCTGTCTGACAGACCGGTACTGCCGCATCTCTCCGGGGGCTACCTTTTCTTTATACATTCACTTTAAAGCAGTGTCCTCCAGGGCACCATCCTAGAGGCCATTTTATTCAAAATATGCATAGGACATTGCTGTTCTTCCTAATATATTATATGCGCTTTTGCGACACAGTCATCCTGTCATCTTTTCTTAGCTTCATCCCTTCTTGTTTGAGGCCACTTGGAGGGTGGTATTTGGGGTGGCTGGCAGTGAAGATGGGTTGAGCAGAGGCTTAAAAGATTGGAGTAAAACATGAAAAAGAGGGAACGGATCAATTCCTTAACGAAGGGTAGCTTGATATTACATAATTTGGTGGTATCCCCACAGCTCCGTTCTGTGGGTACAGATAAGTCGATGTACTTTTTAGTACAGTATAAGTTTGTTCTTTACAGTCTTAGGTATTTTACCTGTGAATATGTCATTACTTCCTTGTTATAAACGTATAGCCGGCAAAGCTGTTTATTTAAGGTGAATTTGGGTGCGTTTGTTCTTGTTCAGTTTTATTTTCCAAATTTTACACTATTCGATGAGCTTCCAGATGCTCCTAAAGATAAAAATCCGGTATATAATAGGTTGTAAGGATGGTGTTGGGATGTATCGGCAGGTGCAGTATAAACAGTATAGGAGGGGACCAAGAATGCTCCCTTGTAGGGCACCTCCTTTGATATGGACGGGGTGTTTTTGAGCCAGGATGCGTCTCTCGAGTTGCATCGAGCAGAGTTGAGCATTACCTTGATCATTCAAGATTGGTCAGAGCAATCATTATCAATCCAGGGTTGTTTTATTGTACACAGCGCTGAAAGTTTTCTATCTCCTAACATGTGCTGAAAATGAATGTATTTATAGGCATGAATGCGTAGTATGAGAAGGCCGAAAGCGGAATATTAAGTAACCAAAAGAAGAAAGCAACAATATGATAGTAGTATGATAGTGGGCGGATCAGCAGAGAAGCTCTCGCTTATCAGGAGCCGATAGGTGGCCCTCGGACGACCCGACTCATAGAAGAAAGGATATCCTTACATGAGTACATGCGACACGGACGTTTCATTTTCGGTCAAAGACCGCGTATGTTCCGGCATGTGAGAAAGACTAATCGATTTGTCTCACCTATTTGAAGGGCGCTTGGCTCCTTATTGAGAGCGTATAGAAATGCCACCCAACATGAGAATTGAGGGTAACGAGTATCTGGGACATCTCTTCAGATTCTTGGAGGAAACAGAGTTGTTTTATTGTACTTAGTACTGATAGTTTTGTGTCCCCCAGTAAGTGTTGTAACTGAATGCATTTATTAGCGTGAACGTGTAGTATGAGAGGGCCGATGGCGGAATATTGGGTAGTCCAGACTACTCAATACCTTACTTATATGCTATAAGATATATACGATACTTTACAGATTTGTTATTTAAAATCAAGATTGTAAATCGCAAAAGCTGGAATTGCCGGTGGACTACAAGAAGAGTAGCTCAACTCTGTACACGTGTATGTATGTACATATAAAATAGTTCATAATGTGCTGTTATTTCATGGTCGTTAAGCAGTGATCTGATTTTAGAAATTTCCAATTCCAAACTGTATACAAAGGATTTACATTTTGAACAATGCGTTTTCTATAATTTCTCAACAATTCGTAATTAGATTCCCGGTTCCTTTTACCATTCCCAGAAAACAAAGCACCCAGAACGAAACCGGAACAGGCAATTTCACCCGAGCTGACGAGTCATAGCTCACGTACGCTACACAGCTTGCGTAATGTAATCAAAATCGGGAACTGGGAATCGTTCCATTTATATAATCGAATGATAACGTTCGACCCGGTTGAAAAATAAAATTCGATCTTAAACTTGAACCCGATTCGAAATTCGATTAACGGAAGCTAAGAAAAAACCAAATACACCCTTGTGAATAAACACAACCATAGCCTGTTTCAACTCAGCTACAGTCAGTATAACGATTATTTGATTAGTCCTACAATATTGTTAAAATGGCATCGCTAATCGCATCGAACGACAACGTCTCCAAAAAAATATTGATTGATTTTTTATAGGTACCACTTGCAACGCTATGCTACTCATCCACGATTATCTCAAGGGCGTTAGAGCATTCTTCGAAACTAATTTCTATAAAAATTGGCATATTTACTGACAGTACCATCGGCCAACATCCGAATAATCTGGATCTTGGTATGGTCTGGATGACGAAATAAATTCAATTGTTCCTGCCAAGGCTTTCGACCTATTTTAAGGTCATCATCAGGGCAAAACAATTTTAAATATATATCTTTAAAAGATAATTCTTGTTTAACTTATGTTTGTTAAAATGTTTTATCATTTCACCTTTATTATTTCTATCTTAAATAAATTGTTTGCTAGTTCCCTAACTTCCTGTTTCCTGATTTTTGTTAATTCAGACGCGTTTCGGCATTTCGCCATCTTCAGAGTTTGGGTGATATTATATCAGCGAGGATAGGTAGATCAGGATGATAGATAACTATCAAACAATATGTTTATCAACACAGGAGGATATCTCACATTCTTAAATGTGTCTACATATTGACATAATTAAGTTTTTGGTAGATAGTTTCAAAACTATCTTAATTACGTTACATAAACTTTTATTTTTGGCCTAGTATCTATGAGCAATAGTATCTATCAAAAGAATTGATCTAACTGCCCATGCTACGAAAAGAGGGTTAACTACTTCAAATGGCAAGATACTCATTACTTATTTATTTAGAAATCGTGAGATGCGGTCTGGTGTGATGTACGTTTCAGAAAAACATTTTCTTTATCGTGCCAACGTTTCGATCTTTATTGAGATCATCTTCAGGGCTCAATAAAGATCGAAAAGTTGGCACGATAAAGAAAATGTTTTTTTGAAACCTACATCACACCAGACCGCACCTCACGATTTCTAAATAAATATCGATTAACGGTCACTAATCACCACACATACTGTATAGCCTTTAAAAGGCTTTTTGATCCTAAATTCAACGGTACAAACTGTTTTTAATTTGGAAAAATGAAATCTCTAATTCTTCAAGCAAGAGCCAATTTATTTAATTAATTAATTGACTCTACTAATTAATATATATATTTTTCCCAATAATGAAAAAATAGATGCAACAGAAGTAAAATTCCCCTATGTCGGGGGGGGGGCTGTTTCATCTTCTTTGGGTAGAAACGTCTGCCAAAATTTAACTAGGAATTAGGAAATAAATTGCAGTATCATCCGCGTAGTTTGAATGATGGTGTTGGGATGTATCTGTGCAGCGTAAATAGTATAGAGGTTGGGACCGAGAGACACAAGTACCCTTGTGGGAGGTCGCCTCCTTCGTCCTGGCCTCAAATACCAAAGCTGGGTGATATTGAGCAAGGATATCGTCTCTCGAGTTGGATCGAGCAGAGCTGAGAATCATCTTCATCGTCAGGAACTTGAACTTAATTTTTTTTTTACATCCAAGCTCGTTTTGGCTTTTTTAGGCTAGATTAATGCTAATCACTCAGTATAGTACAGTTAAGTAGAAGAGCAAGTTTGCTCGTTCCGTCCAATTTAATTGAAGAGTACTTGGCTCATAAAGAGAGCGTGTAGGAATGCCACCCTATGTAAGAATCGTGCTTGAGCACAGTAGCGAGTATTTTCCTGTACCGAACATTGGAGAAAACAGATAGTTTTACTGTGTATACTGCTAATATTTTTCTGTACCCTAATGTGTGTTGAGAGTGAATGTATTTATTAGTGAAAATATCTCTCGAGATGCGTTGAGCAGGGATGAGATTCATCTTGATCATCAGGACCCGACCTGGACTAATCTTCGAACATGAAGCGTTTCATTATCAAACCTCGCTTTAGTTTCTTTAGGGTAGTTTGCACGAACTTAATCCTAATCACTACCTCACTAACTGATTAACAGTGGTTATCACGGGTTATTTATTATAGCCTTAAGAATGAACCGAATTTTGATATATTGGACAGGTTTCAAAATATCGATCTAGCCGCAAAAAGAAAATGAACTGAGATCATTTAAAAAATATAATATACTAAGATAACATAATTTTTTAGTCAATCAAAGTCATGCTCATCAAACTAATGGTTAGCCTCGAATTGTATGTAAATTCGAAATGGAACGTCAACTAATAAACCTTCAATATTTTTATTGTGACTCTTGAGGTCTGCGGAGTTATGAAGCTCTAACTTAGCTTTTTTACGATCATCGTGGTTTGTCTGTCCTTAATGTGCTTTTATATATTTCTATATGTATAATATAAAATACATGCTTTTTTGACAAGACATTGTTCACGTCCTTTATTTAGTGTGTCCCCTAACTAGAAGAGTTAATTATATAGAAAAAGGATCTTTCATGACGGTATGTCCTCTAAGGGTGACTGAATAATAAAACTATCCAAGAAGAAAATAAGATTTTTTTATATTCTGACCAAAGTAGTGGTAAATGTATACCACAAATAAGGTCAAACGCACCTGCTTGAAATAATTCTAAAACTATAATTTAATTTAAAAAAACATTCTAATAAATAGCTGGCGTGCGATCTGCCAGCCAAATTTTTTGGTCCTCCGGGCCGGACTTGAAAATTGGGCCAACAATTATATATTATATACATCCTTACTATATTAAAATCGTAACTGCTCTTATTAGTTTACTCCTGTTTAAAATGTTGCAAAACGTTTTATAATTACATCTCTAGGGTAAATTAAAACAGTATTGACCGATGTGACGCTTCGTTAGGGACTTTTTGTTGCTGTTTTTTTACCTTGTCAGCAGGAAGAAACAGTATAAGAAATCGCACACGTTTTGAGTATTCTCGTAATCACGCGATAGGAACTAGTCCACTAACCGTGACTGGAATAATCCAGATCGAATCTCAGCAGGCGGTAGCCCCCGACGGAATACGTTCTGAAAGCTTATGTTACAGGAAGAATGAATATAATCTGATTGATTGGACTGTAGTTGGCATAGTTTATTCTACCAAAAAAACCTGGAATATTTAACTGATTTAGACGTGGCAGTGTCAAACTTGAATCAATTATTGTTAGTATGGATTGTAATGTGCAGATTCGTCATGGTGTTCAGTCTGTCACATAACCAAACATGGGAAAGTGTGGATAACGTAGCTATTTAACCAGTTGATATTTTCTATGTTATAACGAAAAACTATACTATGTTTTCTTTGTTTTCAAAAAACGCTTAATATCCCATATGCGAAGTAAGAGGGTTAAGCTATTCAGCAACCTGCCCAAATCTCCAGATGAACCATGAAAGAAGAGTTAGATTACCAATAACAACAAGGTGGCAATAACGTTTTAAAAGGATCGAGGATCATCTCTGCGAACAAGCTCCGGGTAACATCCAAGCGAAATAGAATTTCCAGCACTACTTTAAACGACCACTACTACTCTCAAGAGCTAAAGAAGTATCTCCCATAAACTATAATTCAGCAGGACTAAAGTTATAGTAAAACATTGAAAAATCTTAGTGGTTTTCGTAACCTGTCGTCCCGTCCTGTGATGTTGAGCAATAAATTCGGAACTTGATGTTTTGACACTTGATCACCGAACAACCAGCAGGAAACTTGGTTTTAAAGCTTACGAAGCTAGTGCAAACTAGCATTTGTGAGATATTGGAATGCCTCCTAAGAGTTTAAAAGCTGCCGAATCGATGTTAACTAACTATCGCCTCAGCAGGATAAGTATTTGGTTGAAGAAACTAAAATCTTTATAAGAAACTACTGAAACTTACTGAACGCTTACATAAACTCTCAAGAGCAGCAGAAGCATCTGTCACGGATATCCCCTTAGCAGGACAAAAGTTAAAGTAAAACATTGACAAAATCAAGCGTACTGCTCTCAGGTCATGCGGTCTAAGGGCAACATGTGTTTTATGGAATTTCAAAGTAGACATTGATATTTAATTTATAATAAATTCGGTGTCAGTTCAGCTCTTGCTGGCTCGTCAGCAGCTGATCCCCGAACAGGGAAAAACTTTGATCAATACAAATTTACGACAGTAAAGTAAACTAGTGCTAGTGGGACATTGGTACTTAAGAGATCAGTTTGAAATGAGAAAAACTCTTCAAAAACATCTATTGAATTACGTCCGCTTTCCCTGTACCAAGTCTTTACCTTTTACTTGGCCATACAAGACGCCTGGTTTAGATAAGTCATTCCTTGGGAATAAGAAGAAGAAGCATTCTACAATGAAAATCTACTTTTGAACAGGAAATTCATTCAATTGACTTATGTTCTATTAGAAGAGGAATTATATAAAATGGAAATATAAGTATTTCAAAATATTGTTACCGTCAGTTGAATGGACCAAGGTTTTATGCAATTTGCATATTAATGATTATCATGTCTTATCTACTGGATATCCTGATCTCGCTTTTTTCTCATTGGGCAGATTTCTTTCGGATTAGCGACTAAAGTGATGTCCTGTCATTGGGTAAACTTTTAATTCTGAAATTGTTTGTAATGTTTCGCAATTGGGAATATTTCTTCTCAATCGGCGATACGAACTCAAAATAACAGACAAATAGTGGAAAAAGGAAATGCTAGTCTACACACCCTGAAAAAACCTGGTTACCTTTACCAAGAAAAGGGCACGTCTGGGATTTATCTTTAACCAAAGTCTTTCATGGAAACAGGAGTCAATATCCCAAAATCTTGGCCTAACGAAACCTCCAGGCCCCACACCATCAATCCAAGATGGCATCCATGCAATTAAACTCTGTAAACAGGAAACGCTTAAAAAATGATTAAAAGGTAAACAGGCAAGAAGGATTAGCGACGCAGCTTGATAAGACGCACATTAAAATGAGTCAGTGGATGCATCCAAAATCAACAAAACTTGGGGAAACACATCTACACAAAATGAGCATATTCAACGATACCATTTGTAGGCTAGGCAATGAGGAGGAAGAAATAGCCACTCATGTCATCTTGGAATGCAAAGCAACCGCTCCATGCAGAAACTGGGATACAAAGAAAACCCGAAAGAGCCAATGACCTACTCTTTCGGAGACGGAACGAGTCGATTGCACAGAACTAAGGAACTAGGAAAGTACAATAAAGCAGAAAGACGCAGTGCTTCGGGTACAAGAAACCCCATTTCTTAGTATCACAGGGATAAAAGAGGCAGCCACAAGACCTTCTGCACCTCAACCTGAGTAGATCTATTGTGCTCCTCTATTTTTGGAGGCCAGCTTCAGTTTATTGATCAACCTCCATTGCCTTGCCAACGGCTCCTTTTCTAAGGGAATGCCTAACACATCTCCTGGTATCAGGTTCTGATGATGGTGTCAAACTGAAACGATCAGGCTGGCAAACTAGCAAAATCAGGTGCAGTCTGCAGGAACTGAACAAATGGATGATTTCAGAGATCACAAATCAAGGTTTCTCAGATCTTAGCTAAGAAACTCCAAGTCTACCTCTCTCTCAGCAGCTTTAAGGAAAATAAGGCCTTTTTACTGCCAATTTATATTGTAAAAAGTTGAGATAGAACTATGGCGTCATAAGTTTAACATCCGGAAATCGACTTCCCCACTGCCCACCTGGAAGATAATTAATTTTTCTAAAATAGGTAATCAATGAGGAAATGTTAGCTGTTACACTATTACGAGAGGTGTTTCTCTCTGTACTTTCGCGGGTTTTTAATAAAACCCAGTCCGCTCCTGGATGTCGAAAAACGCCCCGAAGACATGATGCACATGTGCACGCACGTGTGAAAACCGGGTGTCGATATTTCCAGGTTAATAACGACGAAAGTCGAGGAAAAGTCCGTTTTTGCCTTGTGAATGAAGTATCTAAACATTGCGTAAGACGTTTGTGTTTCAGAGAAAGTTGCCTTATTCTAAAGGTTACGCCTAATTCGAGTGTGTTTACGGGACCGCCTTAGGACAGCACTTCCTATTCGGATATCCTTGTTTATTTCCCAATTTGCTACAATTTGCCAACCATTTCCACACGAAGTTGAGAGTCGAGATTTAGACACATTCTAAGCCCATTAAAAATAACTGTACAAGGGTTTCAAAAGAGAATTCTCTTTGTGACAAACATAAGTCCTAAGTTATATTTACCTTACTTTAGGAACTGATTTTCAAAATTTCTATTGCAAAAGTCCTAGTGAATTTGTTTTCAGCCTTAATAGAAATTATCAACGCTCCTGATCGGACGACCACGTAGGTCTTCGGACTATTTAAAAAAACCATCACAGGACGGGGAAGTCATGGCGATAGTATTTCGTAAATGGGTGCCGGTGTGAATCTTTAATGACAGTTGTACAATATTACGTTGAGTATGAGCTGAATTGTTTTATTTGCATATGTAATCCATTGTTCTTTCTGTAATTGTTTCTGTGGTCAATCCCCACTGATAGTTTTTCTCGTTTCTCGTCTTATTCAGACACATTGCAAGAGTGGGAATTAAGGTGAAGGTGCGAGGCTGACACACGGACACTTATTGTGGGCCAAAACCCTAGTATGTGTGTATAATGTGTATTGTTCGATGTGTCCCACTCAATTCCAAGGAAGGATGCCATTTGATTGCATTTAAAAATTTTGTAAAGATTGGAACATATCCTATATGTTAATGTCCTATATGGTTCCTACAGGGCCATCCTATATGGTTATATATTTATTTTGAAAGCTGATTGACAACAGCTTGTAAGAGCCAGTGGAACATGGGCGACTGTCTTTTCCGGCTCCCTGCTTGCCCATAATTTTTGGTCTGCCGAGATTTAAGTAAGTTTGTAATAAGAGATAAAATTGTGGTATCGTCTCCGTAGGTTGTAAGGGATGGGTTGAGACGTATCGACAGGGCAGTGCAAATAGTATAGAGGACGGGATCAAGAATGCTCCTTATGGGACGCCTCCTTCGACCTGGACTCAAATGCCAAAGCGGGGTGTTTTTGAGCCAGCATAGCGTCTCTCGAGTTGTATCGAGCAGAGTTGAAAATCATCTTGATCATTACGTCCGACTGAATTTCAAACATAAACTTTTTTTAAATTAAAACTCCTTTTCTCTAGCTTTTTTTAGGATAGTTTACATGAGCTTAATGCCAATCCAGCTCAATAGAGTAAAGTTAAGTAGTTTTTAATTTAAAATTAACCTTTGTAACTTTCACATTAACCCTTTTTACTTCCAAAATAAACCTTTTTACTTCCATATTAGTCATTATAACTTCAAATTGACTGTTTTTTATTTCAAATTAATCCTTTTAACATAGAAAACTACTTACAATATTGACGCGCCAATATATGCATACCTGAAAAAAAGACAAAATATTAGATTTTATTTAATACGGTTTCCAGGTAATAATCTTAAAAATTATTCATTGTTGAGTTTAAAATGACAGATGGACCTGTGGTTCGCGTATATGTCCCATATGTACGAAAAGATTGCCATTTAATTGATGAGTGTTGGACTTCACATACAGGCGTGTAGGATTGCAACCCGAAATGAGAACTGTTCTGATTCTGTGCACGGCAGCGCGTATTTAGGTCCCCTGTGCTATTCTCAGAGGAAACAGAGTTGTTTGATGTATACAATGCTGATATTTTTGTCTACCCTGGTGTGTTGAAAGTGAATGTATTTATTAGCGAAAATGGGTAGTTGGGAGGAATGATGACGGGATATTGAATACTTCATCAACCCTCATTTAGTTAGTTATACAAAAGTGTAGAGGGTGATAGAGAAATGTCGAGTACTCCACCCCCTGTGTGAATGTTATGTAAATAAGAAAGAATGTATTTAAGGGTGAGTGACAGTGTAGATGGGTTTGCAATTAGAAAATGATTGCTTTGGAGGCTGAAATGACCTTGCTGTTGATATCCCCTGGATTCCAACTTCTGCGGCCGTACGGATAAGACCAACGTCTGCCCGAGGTGGATGATTCTCGGCCTACTATGTGCATTATACATAATATCAATCGGATTTTCCACACGGTATAACCCATAATTTCTTTAATATCGCAACGAGACCAAATTTGGTTAATGACATGATAAACAGTTTTTTTACTTTCCATATGGACTCGTAACGATTTGTTCCTTTAGCATTTAAACTTTCGTCTATTTGGAGTTCTATATTACTCAAAAATGGTTTTCTTAGGTACCACGGCCTCTTCCTAGCTATTGCAGAGGTTGTGGGCAGTTTTCTTCATATATTTTTAAAAGGATGGCTAGGGCTTCTCAGGAGTATCTTCTAGATATATTCAACATTAATCCCATATTTTGAAGGTGATAATTAATTGCAACATGTCCGTTCTGTTAAGCGGAATTTACAATTTTTCTTCTCAACCATCTTGGTTGGAAATGACACAGATTAATAAACAGATTTGCACTTGCTCCCATTGAGTTGTTTTTGCGAGTAGACTTTTGGCTTGCCTCATGTCTGGACTTTTTTCTCAGCATTTCTTGTTTTCGTTAGTTATGCAAGATTCCAGTTTTCTGTTAATATAGCTATCGTTTATAGCACAATATGGATTTGAACATATAGGTTGTTTCAAGGCTTCTTTTTTAGGAAGTATATCAGCCGACTCGTTACCAATGATTTCCCCATGATCAGGGACCTGGGATAAATGCATAAATAAGAAAGACATGTATATATAAATAGATATAAAAATATGTATAATCACCCAAATTACTGCACAGATGGAAAGATGCACCAACCCTCCACGATGAGCAATATGAAGCTAAGTCGTCAGCGTATATCGCCATTTCGCATTCGTGTTTTGGGAGTACGTTATAATAACGGTAAAAAGAGTTTGCCCTAAGACTGAGCCTTGTAGACAATGCCATTATGTCAAACTGTGTCGAAGGCTTCTCCACGTCAAGTAGAATAAGCCCGTATGCTCTTTGCTGTTAAAATTTAGCGTGATATGGTTGACAACTCTAGCAAATTGTACTCAGCCCGGGACGAAACCCACGCTGACATTCAATGATGTCTTTTGTCTGTAAGTGTTGAGTTATGTGACTCAGCAGGATTTTTTCAAAGATTTTACTGATTGCGCTGAGGAGGCTTATTACATGTCTATAATTCGCAGGATCACGTGGTGGTTTCCCAGAGTTTTTAAAGAATAACTTTAATTCTTTACAGCCGAGGAAAAGTACGAAAATCATCCACTCTTCTGTGTTGGATCTGGGGGTCAAGTTTTTATTAGTATCTCTTTTATTAGTATGAGAGGGTTGGTACCTTTTCTTTTTTTGGCTGGCATCTTGTTTTGAATGTACGTGAACAATTTATAAGGAAATTTGTGGGGTAAACTCTTCCTCAGGGCAATCGTTACAGCAAATCAGGAAAATTTGATAAAATCGAAAGAGAAATTAAACCCGTGGGAAAAGAAAACTACGCGGAACCGCATGACGAAAAGTGTGCTATTTTCGACCGTGAATTCACCGGAGAAGCGCCCCGAGGCAGCGTTCCTTCCTTCCAAGGGGCGATGGCGATATCTTCGCATTTCTCCCCGATTGTATAAGTTGGGCAACCAACCTGTTTGTTGGCACGGCATCCTCCAAATACCACAAAGACATATTTTTCCGGCTGTTTCATGACCGGTAGCTAAAGACACTGACGTAACATTTTTAACATTTGTTTCGAGCCAATTTTACACGTTTTTCATTTCTGGCGACCGTGAGAACATTTTCAAATATCTAGTCGCAGGGAAATTTTGGAGTCCGCGAGGCTACTGTCGCTGCAGCCGTCGGTGAGGACTGTATTGTACGGAATAAACCAAAAACGAGAATGCATATGAGCCTTGGACATTATGACTCTGTCTGTCTTCTTCTTCAAAAATTTAATCTCAGAAAAGTCTAAACGTTTTAGACACTTTCACACTAAGCAAATATCTCACGGCTTGTTTGCTTACTTGAATAAGTTAGAACAAAGCATAGCATCCTTTGTCATCTCAAACTCCTACAGAATATAGATTTTTTTTCACGGGTTTTTAGAAAATTGAGTTCGGCATTCCGACAATTTTGTAACTTTCCTTTAGGCCAGTAAATGGTCTATAATTGAAAAGAACAAAACTATCTATGATAAAAAGTAGAATCTTTTTATTGTAGAGGAAAAATCAACTCGTAAAACATATTCACGGGGAATGATAGACGACTTGCGGTCATTAAAACTTCACGCAAGCATTTAACCGGTGAAATCGGGTTAGCCCACATTCTCACTAAATTTAAAACATCCGGCCTATTTTCCAATTGGCACTATTTATACACGCTGTTACTATTACACAACACTTCGTATGTCGAAACTGACTTCAGCAGTTACAGGTACGTATTTGGTTTTACTTGAAAAGAGATAAAAGCAGCTAAGTAACTTCGGCTTGTCAATGGTTGCAAAATCCCGGACTTGTTTTCTTTGATGAAACAATAAATTTGAATGAAAGAATAAATTTTTCTTTATAAACATGGTTATGGACGTTATGTAGCCCATGCGGTGTCCCGCTAACTATGTTGAGAGCTTTTTAAAAAATTAAGAATCCTGGCACTGCCATGTTTCTCTCCTTAGTATTTTTTGCTGAAAAGCATAAACATATCGACGGTACCGACAATCAACCTTGTTAGTGAGGTGAAAAGACTAAAAGAAAAGAATGCGCTGGGTACACCTACACTCCAATGTAATTGCCATTGTTCTTGCTCCTTTATGCGGGTCCTCCTTGTTGTCTGGCTTGTCCGACTAACACAAAGAATCTCTAGGCCTTCTTCCGCCTCGATATTCACCAGACTGACAATCCTCGATGCAATATCCGGGCTTCCGTAAGAGTATATCAATAAACTCCAGTTTCAAAATCCTAAACTACCTTCACTGCCCTAATGATGCCACGTGCGGAATTTCTCTTCAGTTTCGTAATAATAGTTAATAATTCGTATCGTCGAGTTGCGTAATTTTTGTTTCTTGTACTCCTAAAACTTGAAATTATTGTTATTTTTAGAAGATTGATTTTTTTGTATGTACGTATCTTCAAGCTTCCACCATCTCAGTTCCATCTTAATAAGATTCAAAATGCCTTGAACTTCAATGTAAATTAATTAATCTTTTTACGTAAGGTTTTGATTGAAATGAAAAAGTTATTTTCACGAGTGGGATTCGAACCCCGCTCGTGACACTTGAAAGAAGTAAGTTGGACAATAGACCACTAAATATAATGGATTTAATGTAAATGCCAGTAATATGCTTACCCTGGAACTCGATTATTTTTTACAATTAGTAAATATCTTTCAGCAACATTTTCAAAAAGGTTATGGAACTTTTTACTGTTTCATAGGAGGTACTGGTACACGCAGGCCACTAAAGTGGTAAAACTATGAATATTTGTGGTGTAAGAACAACTATGACCAACAAAACATGCACGTGGTATTATTATATTCAAAGAAACCCTTGCGAACAATTATGACTTAGGTAAAAAAAAATCCAAACAACCAACTATAGATCGAGATTAGATAGTGCAATTGGTTATTTATTCATGAAATTTTCTCTAAACAAGTCAGAAAACCCGATTTTCAAACTGCGGCACGAACAACCAGGCAGGTAAAATAGGCAAAATAACAAGCTGAATTATAAAAACTCTCAATTTGCTTCTGGGCTCATCGACTATTCTAACAGGCAGTTATCATCAAAGAATTAGGACAAACGAATCATAACCCATAGGTTAATTGAGAAAGATATGAACATACTACTGGATGGGTTCAATGGAATGTTAATTAGTTAAAACTAAGGAAATGCGGCAGTTGCACGGCAGTGAGATTGATTGTTAATTAAGATCTACTTCTAGTACATCGGTGACCTAATTCATCCAGGTATTTGATAACTTGATCCGGTTGTCCTTGCGAAGAATGGTCCTGAGTCTCTTCCTGCTTCCTCCGATGCGTTCTGCAATTTCTTTCAAATCTTGCAAGAAGGTTCTCGAATTATTTGTCCAAATAAATATTTGACAGTGAGAAGAGATACGTGATACAAATCTAGGAAGACATCGTTAGAACTACTAAACTACATCGTCAGAACTACTAAACTTAAAACTTAAACCTAAAACAAATTAATAGCAATCTACTCGGACAACCAGGCGCAGTAAAGCCACTATCTGAGGATAAAAGAGGCGGCCACAAGGCCACCTCGACCTGAACTGATCTATTGTGCTCCCCTATTATTTATAACACACTGGCCAGCTTCATGTTATTACCCAGCCTCCACAGCTATGCCAGCGGCTCCTTAGTGTAGGATCTCGCTTGTTTTTCTTCTTGTCCTAGTTGCAAGAACCTGCACCTACGTAGGCCTTCACAGAAACATAAAATATGTTCTGCTGTCTCCTCCTCTTCCTGGTAGTATCTGCACAGTGTTTCTTCTGTCTGTACTCCTATCCGGTGCATGTGCTTTCTTAAGAGTGCCCTGTCAGAAGTCCAACCAGAATCCTGGTTGTGTTGCGGTTGTCTTCCAGTAATTCTTTGGTAAGTTTTGCGGATGGTACTTCTAGGAATCTCTTCGCGTGCCTCAAGAATCCATTTTAACATGTATCCTCTTTTGTGGCAGGCTGCTAAACCACAGTAGGGTTCAGGGCCCAGCGAGTCCATGTTGGCACCTTTTTTGGCCTGGGTTAGGTCAATAGTGTCACTGACTTCTGTCAGGGCCTCCATGCTGTTCCAAACACTCTTTGCCTTCGCCTCCCATGAGGCTACGGCCCTAAGTGCTACCCTGCTGTCAGAGAAAATGGCTATCTTCCGAGAATGTATTCCTAGCCTTTTTATTTTTCTGGCGCATTGTTCAATCGCTACGATTTGAGACAGGAAAACTGTAGCATATTTACCTAGGTTTACCGTCAGTTCGGTCTTGGGGCTCATCCCGAAGACCCCAGCTCCCTACCCTTGTCGGTTTTGGAACCGTCAATAAGCCACTATCTAATAAGTGTAAGATTGCATTAAACCCTTGTCAGACATTGGAGAAAACAAAAATTACCCTTCTTTGGGTGCCAGTGCATATAGAACGAGTTCAATCAGGACATAATCGACCTACCTATCTTTTCTGGCAGACCAAATTGCCAAAAGCCTTGATCCATTAGACAGGGTTAAGAATAAGTCTTCGGCCCGATGGGAATGTATTCCAAGACAGAACTATGTTAAAAAGTTTATTAAAGAGCGATCGAGACTAACGGCAGAACTGCTAAGCCTATGATATGTTAGGACTGCTAATTGTTAACAGCAGAACCCGGAGGCATAAGCAATCCTGTGCAGATATTGCCCTTCGGCCATGGATTAGATATTTTCTCGACAGATATATTTTTTAGACTTTTTTAGATAGAGCCCGATCGAGCAGAGTAGAAGAAAAGGATTTCAGTTATAGACAGTTCTAAGACCAAGTATGGGTCAAGGGCTGGACATCTATGAAATAAACCAAAGACTAGAATGAATATTAGCCTTGGTTATAAATATGAATGTCTTTCTATCAAATATTGTCTCAAGGAGATCGAAAGGCTGGGTATTACCAACAAAAGAGTAGCCATTTACTCGGAGTTAGGGTATTCATTGGAAGTAGAGTCCAGAGTCGTTTGGATTTGCATCAAAGCCCTGTAGGACATTGGGGACAAAAACTACCCTAGTTTGGGTACAGATCAGAAGGGACACTAGCAGGACAGGAATTTGGAGGACATCTATCGGCTCTGAACCCTTGCGGTATACCAAGTTGTCAAAACCGTTCTATCAGACAATGGGTTAGTACTAAGTCCTCGGTTCTACGGGATTGTATTCCAGGACGAAAGCATGCGAAAAAGTTCAATAAAGGGCCATCGCAGACTAACGGCAGAACTGCTGACTGGACACTACAGGCTCGGAGGCACATAACTCCGAGCAGCAGAAATAAGCCTCTACAAATATTGCCAGGAAGAAGAAACATCGGAGTCTGTTTGATTATTGACTAGGATGAACTAGGGTTTATAACCAAACACGTTCTTTTTCCATCTCGTAGATTATTCCGTAAACAATCGCGATCGACAAACACTTGAACTTCCTTACTGGCTTGGAATATAACTCTTCATTATTTACAAGTCTTGAACGATTTTGAAAAAGCCTTTACTTTGACGTTTAATATCCTGATACACACCAGTGGAAAGAATGCAGAAGATAAAACAACCCTCAACAAGACTGACAAACGCACTGCTACAAGTACAGAGGGCTAAACTAATAGAAGCGATATGACTACCGGCCACAGGCATCTGGGAAAACATCTACGTAACATGGGTATATTCAAAGATGACCCCGTAGATTACACAATGAGGAGGAAGAAACAACCTCCATATTCCATACACTTCTAATGAGAATGAACCACACAATGGAGCTATAGCATGGGTACAAAGGAAAACCTAGGGAAAGGAATTGTATCAACGACAGTCTGTACTCCTTACGAGAGGGATCGAGTCAATTTCACTAAACTAGAGAAATAGGAAAGTACGCCAGAAGGCTGCAGTGCTTGAGGATCAAAAACCCAATTTCCTAGTATCCATATTCATCATCATTATCATTCTCGATACCGCACCTTGTGTATAGTTGGAAGGGGCATTTGATGGGAGCAAACCAGAAGACCTTTTAAGTGAAGATGATGTTAGCGAATTTTTTTGGTTTAAACTTTATTATTTTTTTCACATCGGCTCCTCCAGTAGTATGAGGTTTTCCTGAAGGTTTCAAGTAGAAATAGTTCAGGGATGGGAAATACAGTGTTTGGGACGAGACCGACCCGATTCAATGGCTCCGAAGTACAGGGCAGTAAGCTTCCAAAGAATGTCAATCAAGTCCGGATGCCAACTCGATCTACAGATAGGACAGAGTGAGCCAGTTTTAGACACACCATAGGAAAAAAGCGTTAGTTGAGTTCAAATTTGATTCTCCTGTGCCTCCCCTATGTAAAAACAGATATGAGACTGATTTCGACACACCGATACCGACACAGGCAAAAAAAATTGGTTTTTTTAATTTTAGTGGTTAGTCAAATTTGAACGCAAGTCCTTTTGTGCGTCCAAAATTGACTCACCCTATACAAATATAAATACACTCCTAAATAGTGATGTTCCTATCATTTCTTATACAGGATAAAGTTCCTTACTGAAAATGGTGCAATGCCGAAACGCGTTTCAGTAGTTCAACAAACCCGCGAGTAAAGATGAACCCAATAAATGACAGTCGAAAGCTTTTTGGCAAAAACTAATTAGCAAATAAAAAAAATTAAATGCAAGTTTTGCTTCTGATGGTATTTACGCTCCCTTAAGCTTGCGGTCGGTCGTTCTGAACACCTCTCTTGGGTGAAGGGTGTTGAGCTTATCGTTCTGTCAATTACGAAAGGAAAGTCGAAGGGAAAAAAATTCGCGAGAATATGAAAGGCTGAAAAAATAACCAGAACCACGAGTGTAACGAATTTCCATTTTTAAATATGAACCAGCCTCAGTACATGTATATCAGGCGATTTAACATCCTGACAAAGTGGAGATGGATTGAGCAGTAGGGTTAGGATGGGGGTTGAGTTAGACTTGTGGAGAATGGATCAATTCTTTGACAAAAGGAATGTTAAGGTCATTGCGGATAAATTGGAGACATAGTAAGGAGTTTGGAGAATTCTTCTGAAGACTTTTGATTGGAATAGTTGGATTCGTTGGATGTTAGATGGCTTGGCAGACCCGACAGCTACGCTTAGTATGTCCAAATTGGTCAAAGTCATCTGTCCTATAAGTATGTGTAGTTGTCCAAACGTTGCTTGAACCTTGTGAGAGGATTCCACATCAGTCGACTACGAATAGCCCTAAGTATTTTACTTGTGTAGATGTCAGTAGTTCTTTACTGTTAAACGTATAGACGTGGGCAAGCTCTTTGTTTCAATTTCAACTTCGTCCTTTTGCTCCATTCTTGAGTTCATGTTGCTCCTGGATATTGAACGTGGCTTGAATAGAATTGGAGTTAGAAGATAAAATTGTGGTATCGTCCTGGTCAGAAGCATGGTGTTGGGATGTATTGGCAGGTGCAGTATAAATAATATGATGGGACCAAGAATGCTCCCTTGTGGGACGCCTGTCTGGATCGGTATTGCCACACTGATAGTTTTGATTCCTCGCGTGTGTTGAGAGTGAATGTATTTATTGGTGTGAATGTGTAGTGTGAGAGAGCGAATGGCGGAATATTGAGTACTCAATCAACCCTCAATTAGTCAGATTGACTCATTGCCGCACCATATTCTGAAGCAACGATCTAATCTATCTATCTAAATAGGATTTTAGGATTTGCCAATAAAGAGTGGGTAAAACTGCTTTAGTTTGAAGAGACCGGATGCCAGAAAAAAAAACCTGAGACATTCGGTCTCAGCAGTAATGCACCGGAGCCGTTCTGTTTTCAAAACAGGAAATAATGTCAACAACACTGAAAAATTGCTGAATTGTGGAATGATGAAGACGAAAACAAAATTGTTGTGAAGGAATGGCATGTAAATCTAGGATGGGTATAGGCGTTTTAAAACGAATCTTTCAACGAATTGGGACATTACTTGGAGAAGGCTGGCTGGTCTGTAATAGGGTAATGGATAAACATAAGTTTATATCTCTCTGTAATATTTTTAAAAAAGTTTTGGCTGAAGTGTAACAGATAGAAGGACGAATTTTAATGGTGTACAAAGAGAAAAAGATAGGGGGTAGAGTAAACGTGTTAATAAAATTTTTCACTTCTCTCCTTTTTCAGTTTAAACTTCATGAAATCATGTCATAACGTTAGATCGTTAGAGAGGGGAAAGTTTTTTCTCCAAAATAAGTTTAAATTGAAATTTGTAAACAATTGCTATCAATACTTACTTTAATCCGGAATTTGGCTACTTTATGTTTTTTGTTTGTATTAAACTTGTGAAAGCTTTCCGCGAGGACTGTTTTTGACTTTGTATATAGTATTAAACAGCTTTTTTTTTTTTTTTGGCGAGAACAGATATTCAGTAGTACATTATGCGTCGACTGACAACGTGTCCAAATCAAATTCTAATCAGCCCTTTCCAGGGCTAAATTTAAGTTGTTTAAGCAGCCCTTCTCAGGGCTAAGCCCGACTAAAATTAAATTAACTGCTGACGGCAACTGTCTATTTAGGGCATTGTCGTTGTGCATTTGCGGACGGGTAGATTTTATGGAAAGCGTTAGAGCGCCGAATCGCCATGTTGTTCCCGAGTGGAAAAAATATTGCAATTCCATTGTAGGATTAGAGCTTTATGATTAGATCATTAAATGTGAGTATGAATATGTTAAGATAATGAAAGTTAACATAACCATGGTGGCAACGCCGCATTGGTCGCCGAGTCTAACATAAAAAAGCGTTTAAACATTTTTTGGGATAGTAATGAAACCGAAACTCGGCCAATTTTATCATTATTTCATAAGGGGGTTGGGTTGGCTTTTCACTATGACGAGTTAGTTTTCAGTGCAATTTCGAATGATAACAATCAACGTCTAATCGTACAACAAACGCCAAAAGAAAAATTACATAATATGCAGAATGCAAGAAAAAAATAGACAAAGAAAGGCCCATTGTTGGGAGAGATAAAAGGCAATATTACGGTCATGTCGAATATCTTGATGTAGATGTGGACGTTATATGCTCATGGTATAGTGCTGCATCGTTTGTTGATGAAGTTGGGGAAGTAATTGTTGCATAAGGGTAAAATAGTTTTACATGATCTCGATACCCATCCCAATTAATTAAACCTTTATATTGATCCAAAGAGATAAACAAACATTTTAGGGAAAATATTCGAATTTAAAATAATCTATTCGTTTGCGTCATTCAATGCTCCACATGCATATACAGGGCGTTAGGCTACTCGTGTTACAAACTTTGCCAGTAGATTCTACATTCAAAATGAAACCGAACACGCCTAATATAACTATGGCCCAAATCTCAGCCATTTCGAAGTTAATCCACTTTTTCTGATTTTTTAAGATTACACGACCTTGCTTCAAATAAACAATGATAATTCCAAGTCTAAATGGTTTTGGACAAATCCGATGATACCGTTGAAAATTACGTTAACTTTCCAAAAAGATGTGATCAATATTAAACTTGTAAATATTCGTGAAATAAGCGTTTTAGTAGCGAGAACTTTGAAAAAAAAATGTTTTTCCAAATTGAAAAACTTACTATGGTGATTTTAATCTACTATTTCCAAACCTAGGGACCAGCAAATTTCAGTAAACGTACTCCATTTAATATTCGTTTTAGTGGTGCAATTTCTTTTTTAATTACTTTTTTCAAAGATAAAGAAATTGATGAAGGAAAGGAAAAACCGTGATTGACGAATTGGCAAGATGGAACGATTAATAATAATAAAAAATAAAAAATTTAACGAAATTTTGAATGAATTTATTAAATTTTCCAAAAGGTGTTTTTTTTATTATTATTATTAATCGTTCCACCTTGCCAATTCGTCAATCACGGTTTTTTCCTTCCTTCATCAATTTCTTTATCTTTTAAAAAGTAATTAAAAAAGCAATTGCACCACTAAAAAGGATATTAAATGGAGTACGTTTGCTGAAATTCGCTGGTCTCTAGGTTTGTTAATACTAGTTTAGAATCACCATAGTAAGTTTTTCAACTAAAAAAAAAAGTTATTTTTCAAAATTCTCGCTACTAAAGCGCTTACTTCACGAACATTTCCAAGTTTGGTATTGATCATATCTTACTGGAAATTTAACGTAGTTTTCAATGTTATCAACGGATTTGTCCAAAAACTTTTAGTTTTGGAGTTATCATTGTTTATTTGAAGCAAGGTCGTGAAATCTTAAAAAATCTGAAAAATGGAATAACTCCGATACTGCTGAGATTCGGACCATAGTTAATTAGGAGCTTTTAGTTCTATTTTGAATGTAGAATCTACTGGCAAAATTCACCCTGTATAAAAGGAGGTGGTCCATATTCCTGCCATGTGGATTCAAGGTGCATCTAATAATATCCAATCTAATGTACACATTTGACAATGGAGAAGCAATCCGAGGTCAGGAAGTCAAACGGCAAGATGTTTTGGAATTTAGAGGTTATTCAATTTATTATGAACCGCAATCCATATGCTGAGCAATATAAAAATCTCTTACAGATTCACAATTCGAAGTTTTTTTACATTTCTACAAGAAACCTACATGAAAGTGGATCATCCGAAAAAGGGAGCGGAGAAGAGGCCCGGGGGTTGGCGAGCATGGAGCTGAGCCCCCTAGTAATGAATTAAAAAAACCATGTTACATAATAAAAATTATAAAATAAAATATATATTAAGTAGCTAACGGTTCTAGGTTTGAATCCCGGCATAGGAATTGGAATTTTATTTGAGAATAATAGGAAAGAAATTTTTGTACTGGACCCCTAGTTTACTGTTACCTAGTTTACATAGTAGTAGGAAGTTATGTTCTCCTTTACTACGACTGAGTAACTTTTTTACAATAAATCAGAATAGAGAAACGATGACTTGATTTAATTTTTTGTGTAGAATCGAGAAATTAAATTAATGTAGATGTGGAAGAAAATATATAAATCATAAGAAGAAAAATCTGATCGGGGGGGTAATCTTCGTTGGTGGGAACATCCCGAGAGCATCTGCTCACTCGGCCGCACGGACCCATGGAGCCCGCTCGACCCCGTTCCCCCTTTCTCTGTTCAAAAGGCCCTTCTTCCGTCCTTGCCCTTCCTCCCGAGTCCTTATTATCCACAGAAAGGATAACTCTTAAGAATAGAAAGCTACCGCGAGCTAGAGGAGGGACCTCGTGAGTGGGGACTTGACGCAATCTTCTCTTCCTGAGTCCACCCTCCCTTACTTTCATACCAAACAGTTCCGACGAAAGAGAGAGTAGCCAGTAACCAGTGAGTCCGGCCGAACAGTTTCAGCGCACCAGTTGAAAGGTAAGACCAGCCTGGGCACCCCTACCAACGCCGCGTCCGTAAACAACAAACCGGTCGAACTGTGATTTGTTATCCTTTCAATAGTGAGTGAGTGCCAATACCGTTTATTGACTTTGATTGATTTGATTAAATCGAAGGGTATGTAATCAAAAAATCACATATATATATTAAAACTACACCACAAGAAATACCAAGGGTGTAAGGGGGTCGGTTCGACCAATTTTTCCTACATGACAAAATTAAATTTTTCAAAATCAATAAATTGTGAGCTTTCAAAGACTACAAATCTTTTATAAATACACCATTTTGCCAGCTAATTTCTGCTGATATAATTAATGGGTATACACAGTAGTTTGAAACTTCATAAAAAATTCATTTTTTATGCATTTTTAATATACTAGAATCTTTTAAATTTTTAAATCAACTAAAACATACCATCCCACTGAGTGTGATTAAGAATAATCCTGAGACCTAAAACACCTGCTATTAAGGATAATCAATTACACCATAAATTTGACTGATTTGTCAAGGGTAGAAGTGGCATAACATAAACGTCTTGTGTTCAAGTTGTATCTAGTCCAATTGGAAAATTTTAGCTAATTATTCATTACTTATTTAAAAATATTTTTGGTCTATTGTTTTTCGGGAAAATCTCCAAGGGTTCACTAGCACACCCTTGAGTTTAGAAAAACTTGCCTTCTTCATAAGCGTTATATAAACACATCTGAGTCAATCGACGATGTTTACACTTACGAAAACCACTAAGAACTTTAATAGGTTTTTTTCCCTGATCATTCTGATCGCGGGATGCAAACGAGGGTCAGTGATGTAAGAGACAAGAGGGCGTCAAGGCGAGTTGGCAGATGTGAATCTGTAATGAGAAGAAATCAGGTTTCGGAACATTTTCGAATCATGCATGATGGTGGCTTTTTTCTCATCGTGGCCTTCCAAACAACTTTCTTACATTTTGTTGACATTTTGGATATATCATGTTGAATGGCGGGTTTTGGCTGAAAATTGGAAATCTTTTTTAGGGTGGAAGAAAGCAGCATATGTTAGTGGGTGTAAAATGATAAAGCATTCCCAGCATATTCATTTAAGTATGACATATCTAAGTCCCAAGAGTATAACCAGGTTTAAAGTTTTCAATATCTAGTGTAATTTTCACAAATTTAAAAAAGGTTTTCTATTCATATCTAATTTATATATAAGGCTTGAGTAGGTGAACCCAAAGGTCACTAATCCACTATGTCCAAGGGTAGAAAGATCGACGTTCTGGTTGGGTCAAAAACAAGGGTTGCGGAGTAGGGACGAAGGAGGCCTCCCAATATAACCCACTCGTGGATACTTGTGACAGCCCACGAGTCCCTCTAGTGAAAGTAACATAAGGAAGTATCCTTGAAGTACATAATTACCATCCCTGTTACATAAATGGAAAGTGAATACTAAAAGTGAACAAAATAGATCGAAATTAGAGGAAATGTTGAGATGGACCTGTTCAAACGGTGACTCCGATCTGGCCTACCTAGATATTAAAATTAATTAAAATGTTATGTGAAGCATTGGAAAAATCTTTGTTTGTGGTCAATGCGTACTGTTTTGTTCTAATTTTCAAAAACTCGGTTGCTTCATTCTCAGGATAGAAATCCCGATATTGGCCCACCCAGCCGATCTTCTGATTAACTCGTGGATAACCTAAAAACCACGATGAACTTGCAGCTTGATGGTCCCTAGTCATTCTAGTAATGGATAGTCCCATCGCATATCTTCTTCGGATAAATCTGTGTAATAAAACACAGACCAATCATTGAAGATGCTAATGCCAGCGCGACCACCTGTAAGCAAAACCAGATCAGGATGATCGGAGACAATCATGCTACATTTTACCAATTTTTTCTCACCAAACCGTGAAAACAGATTTAACGAATTTACCCAGATTTTTTATTTACTACAACCGTTCATGTATTAAAGATTGACCATTTTGAAACATTATGAGAGGCCAGCGAGGTGAACCTAGGGATGGTCTCCAGTCATCCTGGTCTGTATGGACAACTCATCGTCAACTTCTCCGGGCAATCTGTAGGACTCGTTCGAACAAATAAACATACAAGCCAATGAAGATAGCGAATGCCAAACGTGACCTACTGGCAAAACCAGATATGATAAGCGACAATCAAGCTTGAAAGGAGAACAGGAGAGCGATATAT
Source organism: Cimex lectularius (assembly GCF_000648675.2). NCBI lineage: Eukaryota > Metazoa > Arthropoda > Insecta > Hemiptera > Cimicidae > Cimex > Cimex lectularius. The sequence continues at coordinate 1,159,523 of NW_019392733.1, forward strand.
CCCCGCAACATTTTCACTCCGGAGAAGTGTGGTGTTTTGTTCTGGGCGGCATTTCTATGGAAGGTCGTAAGTGCCCTAACAGCTGCACGATAAGTTTAAGATGTGTTATCAGAAGAAGGTGTTCATAATATGCCACTAACTGGCGAAGGTTTTATTTTTATGCATGACGATGCAAGGCACCATACAGCTAGGATCGTTGGTGACTACTTGGAACGGGCTTCATTTCAATGTTTGGAGTGGCCAGCGTGTGTCCCGACTTATCGACCACCTTTGGGGCAAGTTGTCAAAGAGTGTAAAACATCGCAGTGATGGCTGAGAATTTGCAAAAATTACGAATGTCGCTGTTGGAAGATTACGAAAATATTCCACAGCACCGCATTCAAAACTTCATAAAATCGATGCAAGCGGTGATTAACGCAAGAGGAGGAAACACTCCGTACTGAGTTGAATATTTTCTTTATTGTTTCCGAAGCAACATTTTTGGCAAAATTGTTTTACTCAGTTCATCTTTTTTATTTAGATGTGTGTAGTGATTAGTGACCGTTAATCGATATTTATTTAGAAATCGTGAGATGCGGTCTGGTGTGATGTAGGTTTCAGAAAAACATTTTCTTTATCGTGCCAACGTTTCGATCTTTATTGAGATCATCTTCAGGGCTCGAAGTGTTTGTCTTCTGTGTAATGCCATTCAAATGCCATTCTTGCGTGTCGTGTCGAGAGTGCCAGTGAGATTTTGCTATTTTATCTAAACAAAAATAGCTCTCGACACGACACGCAAGAATGGCACAATTACACAGAAGACAAACACTTTGAGCCCTGAAGATGATCTCAATAAAGATCGAAACGTTGGCACGGTAAAGAAAATGTTTTACTGAAATCTGCATCACACCAGACCGCATCTCACGATTTCTAAACAAATAAATTTTTTATTTAGCTATATCTTATATTTTTATTTTAAAATATCCAGTAAACAACATATAAAAATTATAAAGATTGCAAGTATTTACTATAAAACGAGGGTAGCCACAGCATATTTAATGATTTTACCTAGTTTTTTTACTATAACAGTTCAGGTTTTAAAGAAAATTGAACCTTTTTAAACATTATGGCTGACGATATGATCAACCTGTAGCTCGATCAGCCTTTCTGGTCTATATGATCAGATTCAACCTCATCTTCTTCGAGCAAATCTGTGGGACTCGTACAACCCAATAAAAATACAGAGAAACCACTGAAGATGGCGAATGCCAAACGCGTCCTACAGGCCAAACTAGATCTGAATGATCGAATTTGTCACGGTTCAAGGTTAATTTCACTTATATCAAATGGCTAGGGATCAAATGATTAAGGACCTAGTTCATTTGTCCTATTTGTTTCTTTTAATACCTCAAGTATCAGATTTCACAGCCTTCTTTTGAATATTTTACACAAAAAAGACATAATTTTACATCAATATAGTTCAAAGAAAAATTACAGCTTCAGCCCTTCTAGTTAAAAAAAGCTTTACTTACACTACATCGCCGTTTTGCGTTCCAAGGGGGACAGAAGCTGGGGAAGAAACGTTCAACGACTCTCCAAGTGGTGTGACGTCCACTAAAATTGCCTCGGTTTAAGGACTAACAGTGCACGGATCATCACGTACACCTTCTGTAATTCGAAGAAGATTAATCGCGAAAGACACGGTCGGGACTCAAGAATTTCTCGCTTGGAAAACAGATACAATCACGTCCTACAAACCCGAAGCGAAGTGGTTCAACCTTTCTGCTTTCGTACGGAAATCATTATCAAAATAAATACGTTTTAAAAAAGCTTTTTTTTTTTTTTTTAAATGCACTATAATTGATAGATGATGACATGATTAATCGACAAGAGATTTTCTATAAACATACAAAAAACTCTGCTAGATTCCACTAGGTCTTTTTTAAATTATTATTATTAACGGACAGAGTTGTCCTTATAATAATTTAAGAGTTTTCACTGGTAAAAACTCTCACCTTTCAAGATAAAAAAGAGGATGAATACGATAGTAATGGCTTACGTAATGATCGTTTCAGAAGTTTAAATGTAGTAGTAAGTCTTGTAGAATGAAGGAACTTGAGGGAACGCGGATAAGTTACAGCCTTTCATTTAGTCTTTCAGAAATAAAATCCGATTTTCCCATTTTATTGGTTTAAACAGTTTTGTCTGAGAATTCTGTACCGTTGACGAAAGGTAGCCCCGGACAATGGCGGGACGAAAGTGGCTTGCACGTCCCAAAATCAATCGGGTAGGCCGAAAGTACGGTCGGTCGGGGGAAAAAATTATTGCGAACTGCTTACAAAACTGCACCAGGAAAAGATCGGTGAACAGTTAGATAATCCACAATTTCAAATGATTCGGGCTTGAAGAAAAAAATCCGCTTTAATTTATATCTACTTTAAGTATTTCTGCTAGGTCAGGAAATATAAACAGGACGTTGAAACGTGCAATTATATCCTATTCATAATAGTTTCCTTCGGTTCGAAAGCGACTTTAAACCTCCCCCTTTTTATTTCATCTTACCATTCATTGTCCGCATTAAACAAACAAACATTATTCTTTTTCAAATCGGTTTCTTAAAGTTTATTTATTTACAAGGATTCAGGAGTAAACTATTCAACTAACGAACTACCAGCTTATCGAGCATAGTAGAGTTGAGATTGCAGAGTAAGGAGGGAGTGAGTGAGTGAGTGATTGAGGGAGAGAGTGAGTGACGGAGTGAATGAATGAATGCGTGAGTGAGATAGAGTGAGTAGGAACTAAGAAGTCTATTCTTCTTCAAATCTGTATCTTAAAGTTTATTTATTTACAAGGATCCAGGAGTAAACTATTCAACTAACAAACTACCAGCTTATCGAGCATAAAATCGGTTTCTTAAAGTTTATTTATTTACAAGGATCCAGGAGTAAACTATTCAACTAACGAACTACCAGCTTATCGAGCATAGTAGAGTTGAGATTGCAGAGTAAGGAGGGAGTGAGTGAGTGAGTGATTGAGGGAGAGAGTGAGTGACGGAGTGAATGAATGAATGCGTGAGTGAGATAGAGTGAGTAGGAACTAAGAAGTCTATTCTTCTTCAAATCTGTATCTTAAAGTTTATTTATTTATATACATGGATTCAGGAGTGACCATTCAACTGTTAATCTATTACCTATCGAGCACAAAAGAATCAAGATTTCAACGTAAGGAGTGAATGAGTGTGTAAGTAAGAATGTGAATAAGTGGGTGAGTTTGTGATATAGTGTGACTAAGTGAGTTGGTGAGAGTGGGAGTAGGTGAATGAGTAAGTAAGCGAGTGAGTGAGAGAGAATTAGAGAGAGAGAAAGAGAGAGTGAGCGGGTGACATTGAGAGAGGGAAAGACGTAATTTTCTTCATCTTCAAATCTATTTACTAAAATGTATTTACTGATATACATGGATTCAGGAATATTCGGATATTGATGCAATTTAGCTTATCTAAGGCTTCATAAATTACCAACCAAACTTGACAAAGTTATAATAATCTACTGAGACTATATCTTAGGTGTGGGTAAATGGCTAAAAGCTGAGAATATTGAAATAAACAGTGAACTGAAGAAAGGATGTCTTTTGAGTCCTTATACTTTTCTCCCTGTTTATTAACGACCTAGTCGATGAATTAACCAGGGAGAGAGGGAGAGAGAGTGAGTGAGAGAGTCCCAAATAATCAGTGGAGTGAGGCAAGGATGTCATTTGAATCCTCCCTTTTTCCCCTTTTATTAACGACCTGGTCGACGAATTAGCAATGGAGAAAGTGAGTGGAGTGAGTTAGTGAGAGAGTGAGTGCAGTGAGTGAGGGAGTGGAGTGAGTAAGTTAGAATTATGGAGAGAGAGAGAGAGAGAGAGAGAGAGAGAGAGAGAGAGAGAGGAAAGAATGAGTGAGTGATTATTCGTTAATGAAGTTGTTACTTGGACGACTCCTTGAAGCCTGTTATTCTTCTCAAAATCTAGTTCTTGAAGTTTATCTATTTACATAACCAATTTTGAATTTGTATCGAGAAAGTAATTATCTATTTTATAAGAATGCAAAATTACTATTGAACATACTTTGTTCAACGGTAAAAGTGCAATACAAAAATAAAACTGTAAAAGATGTATCACAACGTGTTGAATAATGTAAACGTCTTCAGCTCACTTTCCTGTGTTTATTTATAATTATTTTCCAATTTAAATAAATGATCAATTTAATGCAATAATTGACGTTAGTAAGAGCTTGGTGATGGTATTATTTATAATCGCCGAAAGCTCGGTAATTAATGACCGATCGGATTCTATTTTCCTGAGACTTTCATAACCCCAGATCCTTTTACGACAAAAATAAATTGCCCATTATTATATTCAAAGAGAGACAAACGAATAGAAAAGTAATTTGGTTGTTAATGATCATTTTGGTCTGCCTGTCATTGCAGTTTTGGTCTGTCAGATGTTTCGGCATTTCGCCCGTTAAGTCAAACCCAACGCAGATAAACAAAAATGATCAGTAACGACCAAATTAATTATTCATCACCCCGCAGACCTCAAATAGAAATCTGAAAAATAGAAAGTCTTAAGCGCATTCTTAACTGATAGTTAAATAATTTTGGATAACCCCATCCACCCAACGAGACAAATGTACACGCGTACAAAAACAACATAATTTATCAATTTAAAAGTGGGATGAACTATGTTGGTGTTTATATAAACCCTTTCACTATGACTCACAATCAGACGTAAAGTATTTCCTGAGTCAGAAATGTATGGTACATGAGCCCACACAGTTTACATAACGGCACCGTTCCGGTATCAATGTCGGCTTTTCGTTGACCTCCCGGAAATTCAAGGCTGGACGAGAAAAGCCAGGTGGTCTTTTCCTTAAAATGAGTTTCTCGTAGCAATTTCCAATCAATGGCCTTAAACCGAACTCAAAATATAGCGTTATCTCCCTAATCATCAGTACTCCGAACAGGATTATTAATTCAAGAAATGAGAATTTAAACGAAACAAAAGCAACTTTTTTTGGGGGGGAGGGAGTGAGTGAATGCAATATTTAACTTATCGAAGGTAATAAAGTCGAGATTTCAAAAGAAACGACAAAAGGTTTACGAATTTTTCGTCGAATAAAACTGCATAAATTATTCAGGTTGAGGCTCAAAACTGGTCCCTTTTAATAAACAGTGTAGTGAGGCTAGGATGTCCTTTGAATCCTCGCTTTTTTCCCCTTTTATTAACGACCTAGTTGACGAATTAACCACGAAGAAAGTGAGAGAGGGAGTGAGTGAGACAGTGAGTGAATGAGTAAGATAAAGAGAGAGAGTAAGTGAGAGTAAGACCTAAGTAGTTTATTCTTGCTCAAGCTGTTTCTTAAAGTTTATTTACTTATATGCACGGATTCAGGAGTATCAGCAATATTTAGCCTATCTAGAAAAATAAAATCGGGATTTCAAAAGAACGACAAACTGTTTATTGGTTTTTCTTTGAATAAAACGGTATAAATTATTCGGTTGAGATTTTCAAAACTGGTCCCTATTAAAAAAGCAGCGTTGTGAGGCGAGGGAGTCCCTTGAGTCTCTGCTTTTTTCCCTATTTATTAACAACCCGGTCGACGAATTGACCATGAAGAAAGTGACTGAATGAGTGGAGTGAATAAGTGAGAGTTAGGGAGTGAGAGAAGGTGAGAGAGAGAGAGAGAAAGACCTAAGAAATCTATTCTACTTCAAATCTATTTATTAAAGTTTATTTACTTATGTACGTGGATTCTCGAATAACTATTCAACTATTGGCACAATACTTAGCTTATCGAGCACTTTAGAGTCGAGATTGAGATGAGTAAGTGAGAGTTAGGGAGAGAGAGAGTGAGAGAGAGAGAGTGTGAGAGAGAGAGAAAGAGAGTAAGTGAGTGAGTGAATGTGAATGACAAAGTGAGAGAGAGGGAGAGTGACAGGAAAGACCAAGACCATCTTAGACTATACGAATGAGTCTCCCCTCGAAATTCCCATTAACGGCATCAAACTCAATTCGATATTTGTAATGTCAACTAAAACCGTCTGATCTGTCTACCGGCGCCACTCTCTCAATTGTTATTTAAGCGTATAAATTTTATTTTGACAGCTTAAAAGAGGGCGGTTAAAGCATTAAGAAAGAAACAGATATTTCATATAAAATTGTCACTTACTTTTGCTTTGAATGTATATTTCAATGAAAGAAAATTGGATGTCAATAATGGAAGATCATTCGCTTTCAAGAAAAAAAGAACATCCAACGATAACATGAAAATGACCGTGGATAAAGTATCATTCAATTAGAACGCTAAAAAAAGTACAATGAACTTTTTTTACAGGAGTGTAGACGAAGATAAGCGGAAACTGTTTACACAGATATGGCAATATTTTGAAGCTTCCACACGCGAGATAATTGGACGCAGGAAAATAGATAATTTTGTTTCCAATACAGGCAACGCCTTCATCCTACACTTTAAAGGTAGTTTTTACTAAGTACTACATTTCAAAAATTTTGAAAATAACAAAATTACTCTTGTCACATTTATAATCAAGATTAGAATTGTATAACAAGGGAGTTCATAGAGTTTGTTTTAAAGAAAGTCACGCTTTAAAAAGCCTGTTATTTAAAAACTTTTGTTAAATACTCTATTAAAAAGGATAGAAACATAGAAGTCTCGTCACATTCACTCCCCCAGAGAGTATTCGATATTCCTCGGGGCGTGGTTGAGCCCAATCCATTCACACTATTGACTTACTTTTACTTTCCAGAGTTCAAACCCAAGAGTCCGCCATAGATTCTGACATTGACAAAAAATTACTGGAAACGTGCTGTCTTTATGCTAAGATTGACAAAAAGAAATTTTGAACTGAGCTTGCACGTCACGTCTACTCTCGCGACCAGATTTAAAATGGTTTTTCTTTCCACCCACACGTGTCGCTTATACTCAGCCGTTATGCACTACAAGCATTAGCATATTCGGTCGAGCGATGTCATTTCCATAATGTTTATATCTTACAAAGTACTTGCATGTTTTATTAACATGGAAATCGACCATAAACGCTTTTTTTTTTTAAACTAGACTGTTCAATAGTATTGAGATGTAATATGAATATTTTGGTTTCATTAGCATACTGTAGAATGACAGCCATAAACTCTTTAAAGAAACTTCATTCGAAATCTGACTATAAAGTAAAGAAAATTTTATAGCAGCACAAGTGTAGAATATATTTTTATTTGTGTAGATTTTTGCATAAATCACTCTTTTATCTATCCCACTAATCTCGGAAATGTTCCTTCTATGATGTTAACGGGTTTTCGAACTAGCTAAAACGTTTCATACAAATTTCTACGCTAGATCGTTTCGATTATGCAATTGGTCAATTCAGGTGTAATTATACCGTTCTAATTAAATTAGTGTGTAATTAAGACAAACTATTACATCAGAATAAGGTGCGGTGAACACGAAACGTTAATTCCTCCGAGAGAATGTTAGAAGATTCCTTCCTACCCGCGAGTGGCGGATCCAAGGGTGGTGTAAAAGGAGATTAACCCCCCACCCGGAGTCAAGTGAAGATGTTATATGTAATGTGTCTTAGTTTAGCCTTAATTAAGCGAAGAGGCTTTTATTTCAGGATTTTCCCTAAATAAAATCAGTTTCTTCTTGTCCTTTGGCTTTTTTGACTCGGTTCGATACTTCGATCACTTGATTTGATATCAAGAAACCTGCATGCTGATGTTTAATTTTAGGTAGATTTCTTTCAAAAAACTAGAGCTCCCTAGAGGTCGCAGTTTTGATCGCATACCAATGAAATTTGGCAGGTGGTAAAGAATCCTACAAGGACGATTGGGATTGTTTTTCAGCCAAATCGGCTGGGCGGTCGCAGAGTTATAGGCGATTAAAATAAAAAATCCAATCAAAATTTTTGCCATTTTTGCGTTTTCTCCCGCACAACAGTTCGGTTTGTTTCACTTCACTCCTTCCTAGCTCCGCCCCTCACTATTGGATTTTGGGATTTTTGGTACCGTTTTTAAGCTGGATTCTTCCTTTAACGTTTAAGCCCCGTTTGGCCCGGAGGCGGCCAATCTCTCAAAAGTTCATACTCTCCAAGCAGTATTTTAAAAGTTATCATAATTTGAAAAAATTCCATTTTTAATCAGTACTTTCAAACCTAATTTCTTTCGTTTAAAAGCTCAAATTAATTTCTTTTTTATAATAAAATGAAACTGTAGGCGTTTCCTAATTTTTTGTTACCAAATATGCCAAGATTTCTTTTAAATTAACAGAGAAATCACGGTAAAAAAACAAAAGTCCTTAAAATTTTTGTATATTATTAAAAAAATATGATGTGGCCTTCACATGCCTTTTTCCGTAAATCTCACAATGTTACCAAAAAGTAATAGTGAAGTTACACGGGAAAATAATTAATTAACAGCTTAAATAAATTTTCAAATTAGGTAGTTAACTATTAAACCATTATTTTATTTTCATTATTTTCAGTGGTCTAGGAAAGAAACGGCCTTAATTTTAATATAACGCCAGCTTTTAATAAGAAACGAAAACATTTGACTATTTTTTTATACTACTGCAATGTTTATGATGTTACGTTTTGTATAAAATAAATAATAATCCATTATATTTAGTGGTCTATTGACCAAATTACTTCTTTCAATTAATTAATCATTTTATGTCAGGTTTTGGTTGAAATGAAAAAGTTAGTGCCACAAGCGGAAAATTCGAAAGGTTGTAGGTTGAGATGGGGAGTTGCTGTCCGCGAGGATCGAAGTCACGATAGCTCTCAAGCGGTAGAGCATTATTTAGCCGAAGGTCGTGGGTTCGAATCCTGCTCTCAACTCAATTTTTTATCTCAACCAAAACCTTACATAAAAAGATTAATTAATTGAAATAAATAATAATATGTACTTATTGTTATCAAATTATTGTATAATTTTGAAAGTACCAAATTTTTAGCAACGCTGGATTGATTCCTCAAAATAAAGAAGTCTACCTAGGGTTTTTTTGTTCGTTTATGTTTTGTGCTAAAAAATTACATTGCAGACAATGATTTTTTTCGTGATTAGACATGTCCTTCTGGTGCTTTTCTGATTTCTGCCTCTAATTTTCTTATTCGATCTCTTGATGTGATAACCTCTAAGTTGGCGATAAATTTTTTATATTCGTTAATGTTGTTGACTAAAAACATGTACATTGCAGACTATGATAGAAAACATTTTTGAAACTTATGAAAATTATGTACCTTTTTGAAATTAAACTATTCAAACTTTTACATTAAGTGATTTTTTTCAGCTTTTCCCTTTGAAGGAGGAGAGAGTATTGTGTTCGGACGAAAAACGATGTGTAGAGTTTTCCCTCAATTTGCAAGTTTTTAGGTCCCCTGTGCAAAAAAATCGAAATTTTTACACATACCCCCCACCGATGACCGGAACCGCCCTTGCTACCCGCTGCAATTCGAGGCAGAAATCTTTTGAAAAATAAAAATAAAAAGTGGTCAAAAACAGTAAACGTACAAACTTGGAAAGCCACGGGGATTTGTGAACGGGGAGGAAACAAGTACGCAACTTAATTATTACTCCCTCGCGTGCGTCCCACTTTGTTGTTCTCATCGGTGGGATTTTAGATGTGCCAAAAAAAGTATATCAATAGAAATTATTAGTGTTAGGATTGTAAACCACATCCACATCCCGTGGAACAATAACCCGTTTCCTCATTCCCCTACATTCTCATGGCAAAAGTAACTTATACTATTTATTAAAGATAAGTAATTACTTTTTTATTAAAACGGGCTTAATTAGTTAACGTGCTGTGTGCCCCAATTTTGAATCCGCCTGAACTTCGAAAATAAAGCGATTTATTATCAAACCTCGCTTTGGTTTATTTAAGTTAGTTTGCATGAGCTTAAACGTTAATCATTAGCTACGAGTGACCACTAGATATTGTTTTGTGTGAAACAGGTAAATTATTCTTTTTTGTTGAGGCTAGTGTTGGCATGTATCGACAGGTACAGTATAAATAGTATACAGGATGGGCCAAAGAATTCTCCCTTGTGGGACGCCTCCTTCGACTTGGTCTCAAATACTAAAAGCTGATTGTTTTTAAGCCAAAATAGCATCTCTCGAGTTGTATCGAGCAGAGTTGAGAATCACATTGGTCATCAGGGTCCGTCTGAACTTCGAATAATCGCACATAAACTTTTTTTTAAATCAAACCTCGCTAATATCTAGCTCAATGGAGTGAGGCTAAATAGTAGAGAAAGTTTGCTCGATTTGTTCCACTTAATTGAAGACTACTTGGTTCCATATAGAGTGCGTGTAGGAATGCTACCCGATATGAGAATTGTGCTTGAGCAGGACACCGAGGATCTGGGTCCCCTGTTCCGATTCTTGAATAAAACGGTGTTGAGAGTGAATGTACTTATTAGTGTGAATGATAGTGTGAGAGGGCTGATGGCAGAATATTGAGTATTCTATTCGGTTAGTAATATAATAGCTATAACAAGTGGTTGAGGAATATTGAGTACTCTACTACCCTAAGTAAATAGAAAGAATGTATTTAAGAATGATTGTGAGTGAAAATGGGGTTGGATCTAGGATCTGCATGTGTTGGGTGCTGAAATGACCTAGCTGTTGATAGACCCTGGAGCCCAACCTCAGCTGCTGGACGTTTAAGACCGGGGTCTGACCCCAAATTGCCAACACCCGAGGTGGGTGATTCTCAACTCCTGCCGGTAATTTATTGTAAATTACAAAACCTGGAATTGCCGGTAGACTACAAGAAGTAATAGGCTCAACTTTGTACATGTGTGAGCATATATGTGCATACATGTGCAGATTTGAGTTTATCCAAATCCAAAGCCAATATTACACAGAAATATACATAAATATATTTATGTATTTTAAAGGTACAAATAGGGCTTGTAGAGAAAGGTTGCTCGATGTGTCCCACTGAAGGGTGCAACTTCTTGGCTCTATATGAGAGTGTGTGATTTTTGGAGGAAACATGGTTGTTTTATTGTATATAGTAATGACAGTTTTATGTCCCTATTGTGTGTTGAGGGTGAATGTATTTATTGGGTGCACTCGAAACAGCATTATTGAATATTTAGATTAGATTTATAGAATAGCTTTGTGTCCTCTAGTGAGTGTCAACACTGAATGAATTTATTAGCCTGAAAGTGTAGTGTGAGAGGGCCTATGGAGGAATATTGAGTACTCCAGACTCTCAGTTATTTATACAGGATGACCTTTGTAAATGGCCCGGTTGAATTTCTGTTGAACCAATGACGCTATCAAAAAAACAAAAAAATACGTCTTTAGTATTTTTTAGTCTAGTTTCAAATGTTTACCTTTTGTTGGAAAAAAATTATACAGATTACCTCAGGCCCAGTTCAACTTCAAAATTTCTAATACGACCCTTTACACTGATACATCATTTGAAAGGGTTTTTTACGCTGAAAACAATGGTGCAATCGAATTTTAAATTGGTCAAAAATGACAAATTTATGGCAAAAAGTTTGACAAAAAACGCATTTCGTTTGTTTCGCTGTTAATTCCAATAATTTGGTTCTTTACCAAAGTTAACATTAATTGCGTTTATTGTTTACATTCTGCTTTTCTTTTTTTTTATCAAACTCCATTATGGGAGAAAATATTCCTGGAAGTAAATAAATTTTGCAGTAGTACCTATTAGTTACATTCAGTATTCCATTCAAAATCAACAGCGAATATTCGACTACTTTATGGATAGTGGGGATATTGCTATTTATTTTGGTATTTGGTTTGCTATTTATTAATCACATTTCATGTTCGAACAGCCTGCCTTGCGTAAAAATGCATAAATTTTCTCTTTTTAAACACTCTTCGCCGTGCTCAGAGCGATGGAGTCAGGAGAGATGGATTGGCATTTTCTCTCCTTTGCCGCAGTTGTTGCAGAGGAACATGATCTAATAGCATTGGTAAAAACTCCTCAAAAAATTGATGGAATGAGCGCCATTTAAATTGTTTCGTAGAAATAAGGCCCAATAAATTTATTTCCGAGAAGTCAACTCCAAACGTTGATGCTATGAACCACCTGATGTTGACAGGAGTACAAGATTCTCGGATTTCCTCTGCCCAACTGCTTCGAAAATTCCATCGGTTTAGTAAACCATTAGAGGTGAACCTGGATCCATCAGTCTATAGAATGTATGGAAGAAAGTTGTCTTCAGCCTCCCAAAGCGACATTTGTACAAGGAACGTAGACACCTGCTATACTCAGAGTCTCGAAGTCCCTGGACAAGACGAGAGCGATACGGCTTAAAATTTAAGTCCGGAGTACATGTCTAATTTTAGGTTTTGAAAAACCTAAAACCCTTCCAACATTTTGGACAGAGGAATTCGGATTTACATACAGTAAAATATTCAGCTGCTCGTCGAAATTACACTGCCAGTTTCTTGGTGATGGAACAGCAAGTGATCCGTATCTCATCTTATTGCGAGCAACACGAATAAACGTTTTGTGGTTTACTCTAAGGCGATCAGGAAATTTCTGGGAGTACAACTCGACTGCACGACGATTGATACCACCACTATTAAAAAACCAGTCGTACATATCAAACTACTGTTGATGGAAAACTGTGCTCTTCGGTTCATTTTGAATGGAATACCGAATATAACGAGTAGGTACTATTGTAAAATTTATCTACTTTCAGGAATTAAGATTTGTTCTCATAATGCGATTTGACAAACAATGCCAGAATGTAAACAATAAACGCAATACAACGTAAACGTTCTCAACCACTGTAACTGAGATCGATTACGTTAGGGGCTGAAATGACCTAACTGTTGATAGCACGTACCTCGAGCCCAAGGATAAGACTTGAGTTCTGCCAGGGGTGCGTGATTTTCCAGGTCTGCCGGTAATTTATTTTACATTACAAATTATTGAATTACCGGTGCGGTGAAGAAGCGAGCGATAGGCTTGATTGATATGACGTGCGTACATGTGCAGATTTGTGCTTATGTCAGTAATCAGTGACAGTATGATAGATTTTGTTTAAAACCATTTTCCCTAACCATCCCTAACCATTTAAAGAGAGAAATGTAATACAATACACAAAATTTCAATTAATTTCTTCACGGTCAGCAAAGAACATGATCAAACAAGAGTATTATAGAATAATCAAAGCATTTCATTAAAATGCATTAAAATTAAGACAATGTAATTAGGAGTGCATAAAAGATTACTTTCAATAAGACAAAAAGATGCTGCCTTTTACAGTATAATTCCCTTAATTAATTATAATTACACGAATACATTACAATATATTAATTATTTTTTCATCACAATGAAAATCGTAGAATTTGTTCTACATAAAAATAAATTAATATAAATGTTCATTAAAAAAAAATATGGAGGTTAACATGTTGTTATTCAGGAGGTTTGCTTATTAGACCCTTGGCTGGTAGATCCCGCGGTCGTGGGTTTGATTCCCACCGTCTGCTCTGGAATTTTCTCACTTTTGTGTTTCGAAGCAACCTTCATTTAGTCTTTATTGGACTTCACCTCGAAGGGTTGTCAGTCCCCGATGTGCGGTGTGGCGCTAGTATCTCCAAGATGCTCAGGAGATGGTCGATACCCAACCAACGGGGACCTTCGACTTGGTCATTTCAGCCCCAATGGACGCAAAATATAATCTAACCTAAAACTAACTAATTCCTAAAATACAGTCGTACAAATAATTCATACCTACTGCACTCATTTTGGTTAGTCGGTGGAATACTCGAGATTCCCTTTTTTTTAATTTTGACACTAGAAGTAAAACGGGATTATCCACAGGAGAGTTGGCTGCCTCTTCGGTCAGAGATCCTTTTAAAAGGTAGCTCTATCTTTAAGAAGAGAGTAAAATGTAGGACTTATGTAACCCCAGTGCCAAGAAACTTACTTAATAGGAAGACCCTTAATACCAAGACCCAACCTCATAGCGTTCGAATACCAAAAAAGAAAATATTTAAAATATTGTAAAGTTTGTTAGTAATGCGTGGGCATATAAAATTTAATTGATCAGTTCAATTTTTAGTTTTTTTTGTATTGAGTCATCATGATGATCATGAATATGGATACTAGGAAGTCGGGGTTTTACATTCCCCAAGCACTGCAGCCTTTTGGCTTACTTTCCCTAGTTCCTTAATTCAGTGCAATCGTTCGATCCTTCTCCTAAAGGAGTCTAGGTCATTGTCCTTGTTACATGTGATATTTGATCTTTGCTGTTCTTTGGTCCACCAGATTTGTAAGCATAAGATAATTGGTGTCTTATTACTGCCATATATGCCAATGGGCAATTTTCGGTTTCAGACCTCAAGATTTGCCTGAGTTCTGGTGTGATGGTATTTGTTATGTGCATTATGTGGAAGGTTGGTTAATTCCTTATCGAAAATTATCCCTAGTTATTTAACCTTGCTTTTTAACAGCAGCATTTCATTACACAAGCCTTGTATTTATGTCTTTTTCTTGGTAGTTTTTGAAAAATTTGCTTTAAGTCCCTGCTGTGGGCACTCTGTTGAGTGCTCTTTTGGTAAGCTGTAAGAGTAAGATGAATTTTACCCTGACAAGTATAACAATGTCATCTGCATAGCCTTTGCTATAGATTCCGCTTTCATTTAGTTTGCTTACGAGGTCATCCACATCCATATTTCACAACACAGGTGAGATATTCCTCCTTGCAGACATCCTCTATTGAGCCAATGTCTTTGATTTTTCTTTCTTTATTTTTTTTCGTTCCTGACCTTCAGATTGAAATGTTTACTTATATTTATATTATATTTCAGTCCATGTGAAAGCGATGGACCAATGAAATGTACATTGATCAAATGTAAGTCACCTCTATTATTTTTACATATTTGGTTGGAAAAACTCCATAAAATATTAAAACCTGACATAATTGTTGCAATTTTTCAAGATAACTGAACATGTTTTCTTCCTTTTTACAATTGGACACATCATGCACCAAAACCTTTTTTTTAATTTACCCTTAAATCAGATGACGAGTTATTTTAGCCATAACAGCTTTAAATTTAAGTACTAGGCCGTTTATAATCCACGTTTCTGTACTGTCTTCCTTGATTGGAATATATCACGTAATGAATATCAAGTTAAGCATTCTTAGACAAAACACATATATTCTCTAGTGGTCCGCAGAACAGATCGGTTAAGTTCGGAGACATTGTTTGCGGTAGGTGCACTTTACTGGCCCGGTTTGGTCAAAACGTCTTGCAGAATACAGATATTACCTCGTCCAGACCACAACGTCAATGAAATGGAACCCCTGTGGGGCATAATTATTCAAATTTCCTTCATAAACAATAATTTATCGTCGGAATTATACTTCTAAAATAGGGAGGGAAGAAGAAAATGACCTAGATTAGAGGAAGAAGTCCTTTAGAATGCCTATCGGAATTAGGGCAGAAGGAAGATGTCATGGAGCCGGTTGACCAATATTTAATCGTTCATGGAGGCGTTCCTGGCCGCAACGGTTTAGACGTTGACACGGCGCAGAGTCCAGGGTTCGAATCCAGCGGCCCTGCATTCGAACCTAAATACTTACAAATGGGCTTTTTTTTCAAAAACTCCGGCACCCCGAGGGTTGATATGACCTCTGATGTTGAGAACCCTCGTAAAAAAAAAATTATTATTTGGATATAGCATACATATAGCTCCAAAACGTATGAAGGAACAACATACAAATGGGCTTTTTTTCAAAAACACCGCCACGCCGAGTTTGGTATAAACTCTTCTGTTGCAAGAGTTCTTCTCTTGTTCTGTTGTTCTCTAAGGGAAAATCAATTAATCAACAATAATCCTACTTTTTTAAAATTTATATAAACCGCCCTTTAGTCATTGTTATTGAAGTGTGAAAGAATTGTATACAAACTAAATAAAGAAACATCTCTTTCTTCCATTCACCGTGCGACATAAAAGTACGTAGCTACTTTTCCCTTACATAAAAAAATGTTGACTTGAATCCCTTTTACTATCGTACACACCGCCATTTCTCCCTAAAACACGTATTCGCTTTTGGTCTTTTGAAGCCAGGAGAATTGTGCAATTGTGTCGTTTTTAGGCCACAGTATTACGTAGATTTCTACTAATCGAGTTTATCTTCATCTAATTGTAAGTTAAAAGGACGGTGGGTTGATCAAGAAGAAGGACGTTCTAACTGCCACCCAAGCGAGATTTTCAATTGTTCTGACAAAATTCCTTTGTTACGATACAAAAACTATGTAAAACCATTGCATTTCAATCAAGCCTGGAGGAAGGGAGATGTGACACAGTACACTACCGCGTACCAGTCCCGTTTCTGCCCGTTGCTTTCCAAACCGCCTTAACCGGTTTAAGTATGGAATATATGGAATTTATACAACCTGTTAATAGCGTTTCACATAACTGGGCATGACTGGGTATCATTTTGCCTGAAAAGAATTCAAAACTGCATGCACATTGAAGGTGAAAGATCCAATCGTTCCATAACTGAACCGTTCTAACCTATAATTTAGTGAGCCTAATTGGGCGAATGAATGAGTATGTGAGAGAGAGAAAAAGAGAAAGAGAGAGAGGGGGTGAGTGAGCGATGAGTGAGTGATTGAGTAAGTGATCCTTCGTGTTAAACTGGACTAAAAATATCCCTATTGTTCTAAGTTCTCATTTCAAGATTCTCAATGGTATTTCAATCATTCAACAAGAATCATTTTTCAGGTTACTTCAGCCTATCACAACTTCATTCCGAAAAGTCTCTCGTATTTCATGAAATGTTAATCCTTTTTTTATGTTAGTACAAATCTAATCGACTGATTACAATACGTTTTTTAAACATTAACACTAATTGCACTCGGAGGACACATGCCTTGAGAATCCAACCAATGCGTGCACACGGGGTGTGGGGTTAAGGCGCAAGGAGGTCTCGATGGCATCGTGGCGGGTTCTCGGGATGAATATGTACGTTATATGTAATATGGCCCGAGCAGTAGCGTTAGGATGGATCGAGAGGTTGGAGTGAAACATTTGGAATCGAGAACGGATCGGTTCGTTGACAAAAGGAATGTTGAGGTCGTTGTGGATAGTGAGGTTACCGACGTAGTAAGGAGCTTTGACGATTTGTTTGAAATCTTTTGGAAGGATCAGATGGGTTGGATTTTGGATTGCTTGGGAGAACCCCTCATTCCCAAAGTGGTCGCAGTAAAGTCTTGTATAAGGTTAGTTTAATGTTGACTATCCAACACGGATTTCAGTCCTAGAAGTCTTCATAGTTGTCCAAGCCTCCGTACGTTGTTTTCTCTTAAGTCTGATGAGGGGATTCTACGTCAGACTGGTGTCTAAGTAAAATACTAAGTATTTGACTTGAATGGAAACCAGTATTTCTTTGTTGAAGATGAGCAGTATTTTTTCAATGTGAACATACACCAAGTAATTTTTTTTTTCAATCTGTCTTGTCCTCCACTTTTTGCACTAGTCATTCGTAAGCCCAAGGTGTTCTTGGATGCTGAAGGTAGCATGGACAGAATTCGAGTACGGAATTACGGTATCGTATGCTTAAGTGTTGATAGTGGTGCTAAGGTGTGTAAGTATGTCAGCAGTATAAATTATATTTTAAACGAGGGGGGCCAAGAATGAATCCTTGTGAGAAGCCGGCTTGTATCTGCCGTTGCTGCCCCTTATTCTGAAACTGCAGTCGGTTAGATAGGATTTTAGGATAAGGTCATAAGTTTATAAAGCATGCCCGGGAGCCAGACCCTACTAAAAAGCCTCTGCTACATCTAGGAACCCAAGCAATACTCTTATTCTCTATAGTAGAGGAGATATCGACAATTCTCAAACCTTGTTGTATCGTGGAATGATGAAGAATGCATTTATAGCTCTTTACTAGGGGTTTTTCCGTAATATGTAAACAGGATTAACAATTTATGAGATCGAGATCCTTTTTGGAATAAAGTTGTGAATAGTTGCATTAACCTGTAAAGTGAACTATCTCTAATAAAATTGTGAATCTTTGGACAATACAGACATTTTTGTTCCTTTTGACATATAGGATAACCTCGTGAAGTCTTGACCGTCTGTGAACGGGACACCCTGTATAAACGGACCTTTTAGATTATTTAGATATGACAAGAAATTTGGATCATCCAGATATGCTGAACTTCTTTGAATACATTAAAAACCGTCAGGGTAACAGAATGGAAATTTTGTTAAAACAAGGTTCTACAATTTAAAAAATAAATAAACAATTACGTATATAATTTATCGATTTCAGAACAAATGAATTACAAGATAATCCATTCCCTTCTATAGACAAGAATCATTTTTCTTTCTTCAGAATCTTCAAGGACCGTTTCAAAACCTGGCACTATCAGACTTGAAAACTGTTGGAACGTGTGGAGAAAAGGACAGTGTGAGAAAGTTACATAAATTTGGTGAGAAGTTGCCAAAATATTCTTTCTTATTACATCTTACAGCCCTCTCGACGGGCATATTTAGCCAAGAAACTTCAACACACAATTAATAATAAATTACTAAATAATAGGTATTATATGACAATCTACAATCCTTTTAGAAGAATAGATAGCATAGTAGAAACTTCACACCCTGTACAAACATCAATTATAAGTTTATCCTCAATTTTCAAGAATCCATTTCTAAACCTGTCACAATTAGACTTGAGAACTGTAGGAAACTTTACAATGGCAGCGAAAGACCGTGGAAAAGTTCAATTAATCGCACAAATGTGAGAGTTGCAGGCGGGAACAACCTTAATAGAATAATGAAATACAATAATTATACTGTTAACAGAAGTTTTCATCATTATACCATTTCATGGCTGATTGTGTATATACTGGGCTTAACTCTTTCTTGCCCAACGTTGACTCAGGGCAACACCAAATTTAGCAAATTTGCTAAAGCTTAGCTAGCCCCATGAGTTTAGTGTTTCTTTGTGCCCTTGTACTGGCAACACCGATTTTTTGGCGCCAATCTAAAATCTCCATCTAGGAATCTTCTATCACCAACATGACTCTTCGCCTTCCATCCTGCAACGATTGTTATATTAGCCAAACATAAAAATTTTCATATTCGGTTTATAATTGAACCCTTTCTTGCCCAACGTTACTTCAGAGCAATGCCAGTTTTAGCAATTTTGTTTAAGCTGTTAACCTGTGAGTTCAGGGCGGGCACAGGATTTTTCATCCTGTTTCTGCCCGTATCTTGGCAACCCCGATTGATTTGTTGCCAATCTAAACTCATGGGATTTCCTGCTAACCTTTACAAAATTGCTAATGTTCGTCTTGCTCTAAAACAACGTCAGGCCATAAATGGTTAACTGCCCGTAGAGTGTCGGAGAGTCGCGGATGAAGGTTCAACTTTACAATACTTTTTTGACAGGATGGCAAGACTTGAACTCAGAACTTAAATAATTTAGACGTTTATATTTTTGGGAGTTATGTGTGAACGAGTACTAATACGTATGCCCACTACCTAAGACATAATTTCTTTCCAATTAACTAAGGTTAAGTTAAAAATTTTCTTGTAGAGGTCTACAGCGGCTATGCGACCTGTACTTTAGTTGACCACAAACCCACTACTGAAGACGTCGAAAAACCGAAACGCCTCTCAGACCAGGAAAGCTAGAATTAGCGGACTATCATGTCCCGCATCGAAATTATTGGTTATGTTAGGTCAATTATGTGTTCAATCTTAATTGGTGTGTTTATTCCATCTTAGGGCTTTCATACTTTTAGGCTAAAAGAGTTAAAATGTAAAATACTGGTCTTAGGCAATATCGGGGTCAAGTTCATACAAATAATTTAACGATTTGAATTAATAATTAATTTAATGTTAATTGATATAAAGACTCACTGGAATTGAAATTTCGATTATTTCAGGACCATTTTATGGAGGTTCGCAAGCCAAAGATAAGGTAACTTACTACATCATTATTTCATTACCTGTAATAAACTCATTATTATTTTTACAACTTTGACTGGAAGAAATCACCATAAAATAGTAAAACCTGTGTTAACACAAAGTATTAATTAAAATTTGTAAAGCCTAGATGATGGCTGTGTAAACCACATAAAGCTCGAAATTGGTCTAAAATGAAAACCAGTCATTTTTAACAGTTTTCTTGTCACGACCTGTCTATTCAAGTTGTTAACTACAAACACTTTCAATGGTAAAAGAACAGACTTACTGCTCAATTATGTTTTCCATTCCAGAGTTTTCATCGATTTCCATGAGTTAACATCTGAGGCACACTGAAGATGGCGGGGTGCCGAAACGCGTCTAAGATAAAAACGCGATATAGGAAGATCAAGATGATCATTTTCTTTGTCTGGAGAAACGCAATGGCTGGTCTTTCTTCACAACGAACGATTATATGATATGGTTTGTTTCAAACCCAGAAACAAGGAAAAAAAGAAAAGATATATCAAATATAAACAGATTTTTAAGATTTAAAATTGATTAAGATAAGGCCATTGAATTAGGTAGTCATAAATCCGGCCCGGAGGACACAAATTTTAACCCTAATGGCAAACCATGATAAAAAGTGTTTTTCGTCATGAGTTGGTACTCTTAAAAATAACAAAGCAGAAAGTTTCCAACGTGGCATCTGTAATTTAACCGGAATCTAATGGAAAATTAGTCATTTTTTAACAGTTTTCCTGTCAGCAGCGTTGTCGGCTCAAGATAAACACTTTGAATTGTAAAAGAAATAGGCTTGTCACTCGTGCACATTTATGTTTGCGAATGTGAGAGTCAAATGTGGACAAAAGGGAGAGAGGCTCGGCGAAGTATAGTAGGTCATCGGTGTCGATATACTTGGCAGACCGTCAATTTTACGGTTCAAGATATTATGCTTTTTCTTCATGACCTCCAATTTGTCAATTGTCCTGATAAAAAAAACCAGACTTTCTAAGCAGTAAAACTTATTAATTTCCACTATGTACGATTAGGTACAAAAATAAGCACAAGAATATGACTCCTTCTGCCAATGAGGTCGAAAAACTCTTAGTTTTTGTCGAATTTTGACTAGGGAAGAATCTTTTGGGTAGAAACTGTTGAAAACTATTCTTCCCAAGAATAAATCACATGAAAACTGCTTTATTTGTTCATTCTGAAAGACATGGGATTGGATGTTTAAACGTACACAATTTCATATTTGATTTATTGATATAAAAGTGATAAATCTAATTCGTAAAAGCACATATCCAACTGAAAAAAGCAATACTATCAAACTGAATGACAGCCTTTTGCCTGGAAAAATTCAGTCACACACATTTCACAAAAGGATGTCTGTGTCAAAAGCTTTAAATGAAACGTTTTCTGGCACATCTCGAAGGGAAAAAAAGGCACGTGTCGTTTCGTCGTTGCTGTGTCACGCCGTAATCGCTGTGAAAAAAAGCCATCCCATCATTTCGTACCCGCCGCCACCCGTAGCGATTCCGCTTGTTTTGAATTTTATTACCCCTCCATTAACCATTTACTCAAGATAAAAACTGATTTAATGAAAAAAATTTGAACCGAAAAGGGTGAGATATTATTATTCAATTTTAAGCGAGCCTCTTGCCTAAGTACATCGGTAATAAGTTTTAATTAATTCTACTTTTAATCTAAGGTCTTGGTTGAGATGAAAAATCAAATGTCACGAGGGGGATTCGAACGCACGACCTTTGGCTCAATACACCTCTGCTCTAACCACTTGAGCCTAGCTACCACTTAGAGAGCAGCGGCGTATAGAGCCGAAGGTTGTGAGTTCGAATCCCGCTCTTGACACTTACTTTTTCATCTCAACCACGACCTTCGGTTAAAAGTATAATTAATTTAAATAATTAATACTGTCAATTATGACTGCTAAATACATATATTGATCGATAATAAGCTTGAAAGGGGGGCGTCGGTGGCCGCAAGGTTTAGTCTTTGACACGGCGCTCATCACTGTAAGGTAAAGGTCCCGGGTTCGAATCCAGCGGCCCTGCATTCGAACCCGACATACTTACAAATGGGCTTTTTCTTCAAAAACACCGGCACCCTAAGGGTTTATATGACCTCTGCTGTTGCGAACCCTCGTTAAAAAAAATAATAAATAAATAAAAAAAATAAAAAATAAAAAAATAAGCTTGAACAATGGCGAAAGCTATATCCTTAACTTTTCAGTTACATATTTCAATCAAATATATAATCTTTCAAAATACGTGACACAAAAATCAGCACAAGCACAGCAACGTGATACACGGGTGATGAAACTTGATAACACTTTCACTGCGGCTGTCGAAAAAAAGCACCATTTACGCCCGGTAGGGTATCTGGCAATAGTCGATAGGTAGACGTCTTCGTTTCTTTTAATTCAAATGGTTCCACACCATTCTATCGTACTGAAGACCCTCCAATTATTTGCCTCCGCCAAGGGCAGTGTTTTCGTCAATTTCTACAAATTTTTCAGCCGGATTTCGCTCCAACTAATCAATAAATCACTTTTTTGCTTAATGTACATATTAATAATCATAGGCATATAACTATTCTTAAGGATTATTTTTAAAAGTAGAAAAAATAAATCTCATTTAAAATAATTTTTTCCGGGTAAAAAATGTCTTTGGTCAGGCGGATGTCTACAACTTGTCGCACGTTGTTTCTTTTATAAAAATCGATAAATGTTCTCACATCTCGCAAGGACAACACTTTAATCAGTTTCTAATTTCTTTATGTTCTGTCGTGAAGCCTAGAATAAAAAGCTTAACGGATAAACAGGTTAAGGTCGTTTAAGCCTTCGAGACATAGACCCCACGAATAAATTCTTATCTTGCTTAATTTTATATAATATATGTACAACTAGGCTAATCTTATTTCTATAAGCCATGAATAGAACAAATAGGGTAACAGAGCAAAAACAATATTGGGCCCAGGATGCTCCCTTGGAGCACTCCCATATATTTGATCTTAATTTAACCATATATCCAAATATATGTATAATAGGCTAATTCAATTTCTATAAGCAATGAATGAAACAATCAGGGGAACTAAGTAAAGAGAGGGAGGTCGTTAACACAGAGCAGAAACTATAGTGGGCCTGGTATGCTCCCTTGAGACACTCCCTAATATATTTATATTAATTTTTTTTAAATAAATGTATAACTGGGCTAATTTGACTTCTATAAGCAATGATGAAGCAATCAGGGGCACTAAGTAAAGAGAAGGAGGTCGTTAACACAGAGCAGAAAATATAGTGGGCCTGGTTTGCTCCCTTGAAACACCCCCTAATATTTTTATCTTAATTCTTAACAAATATAATCTTACTTTTTACCAAATAAATGTATAACTAGGCTAATTTAACTTCTATAAGCAAAGAATGAAGCAATCAGGGGCAATAAGTAAAGACGAGGAGGTCAGTAACACAGCAGAAAATATAGTGGGCCTGGTATGCTCCCTTGAGACACTCCCTACTATATTTATATTAATTTTTTTTTAAATAAATATATAGCTAGGCTAATTTGAATGTTATAAACCATAAAATTGCAGAGTTTTGCATGTCTACAAGACACTTTCTTATAGAATTCTTATATAATTTTACACGTACAATAATTTCAGCTGACATCACCCGGTATTCTCAATATAACATGGAAAATCTTACAACAGTAACCCCAGTAATGCAAAACATATGTCTTATTTTACAATCTCTCACTCTCTCCTCGGATGAAGTTGTGATCTGTGAATTGAATTGAATATCTTAAACAATAACGGGCCGTTTGCAGCGAAAATGACAAGAACGTGATCCGAAAAAAAAACGAAGTGGAAACCGGAACCAATGGTCACGTAACAGAGTCCCTCCACATCAGTGTTCCCAATTATTGTGAAACCGACCGACTCGAAATCTATCCGAGGGAAATTTTCACCTCTGCTTGTCTCTAAACACACCTCTTGAGGAAGAGATCATCCATGTAATTGCAATTGTAACAAGACATAAGTCAAACAGTTTGACTGCGATGCTTTTCCACCGAACCGGTCGAAAGAAATCACTCTTAAACTAATCAAAATAATATAAACTAATTAATTTATACCTAATTCTTGTATCCAAATGGTTGTACCATATCTATAGGCAGAGTCAGAAACACCTGTTCAGCCCACATTTAAAGGAACTGGTGATGATTTACATACAATACATTTTAGATGATATGCGTTAAAAAAAGAAACTTACCCCCGTGACCCCTAGTTTATTAGGGTTGATGGTTGAGTGTAGATCTGCGAGTCGGTAGAACAGGTAATGGGTATTTTTTGTAAGGATGGTAAAAAAAAAACCTAGTGGTTTAAAACCTGTGAGTAAAATCCATCCATTACAAAAAGTAAATGCTCACCACATCTTCATATTACTTCTAGGCATTGGGTCCATCTACAGCCGAGAGTTTTTATGTTACTTGGGTTCCCGCCAGTTAACAAGTGTGAAGTGACCAGTGCCATTTCCAAGAGCTTATTTTTATCTGCTAACTTAAGCATTGGCGCAAAAAAATTCCATGTTGCCAGGTAGAAACACTAGGAACAATACGACCTAAACTCATAGGATATCCCGCCAACATTCCGGTAAAGAAAAGTAGAAAATATGGAGAAATCGCTAAAGTTGCTCTGAAGCAACACAGGGACAGAAAGGGTTAAGAATAAGAACCTCTACAAACTCTATTACATTTACGGTACATATTCAGCCTCAATCAACTCACCCCTCCCTATATCCCTGACGTCGTACACCATTTAATGGAACTAAACTGTTTTTCACTTTTTGTTTGTGTTAGACAGGGCATTACCACACAGCTTGTATACAGTTTTATATTATATAGTTTTTAAACAAAATCTCTAACTCGGAAGGAATTCGCAGAAATGGGCAGAATCAAAGACTTGACACCCCCTGCTTATAACCCTGACTTGGTACCATCTGTCTATCCTTTCGTAAAGTAATTCTAGAACAATCTAGGAGTGTTTGACAAATTGCGAAAAAATTATAATACAGGGTCGATATGCTCTTATCGAGAAAATTCTTTAATGCAAATTGGAGGAGTTTATCACTGAAGATGATGTCGTAAAAGCATTTGTCCAGGTAAATAAATAAAAGTTCATTCTACAATAATTATTTAAGTCGATTCTGGTCTGACTATCCTTGTTCTTGTGTCTAACGTTGCCCCAAAAAATTAAAAGCACTAGTACTTTTTACAAAGACCATTTGTTGAACCGGCATTAGGTCTATACATGTATATAGGTTTTTTTATTAGTTTTTCTTTTAACTTTATTCGTGCCGGAGGAAGTTGTGTAGTTTTGTCTATTATGGTGGATCCTAGGTGTCTTGTTTGTTCTTGTATGTCTGGACAGAAAACCCAGGCCGTTTCTTCGTCTACTATGGCCTAGGTTATGTTACTATTTAATGGACTTTGTGTTATGTTTTGTCCTTTTCATATAAGCTTTGTTTTGGTTACATTTATGTTACCCGTTGTGTGTTAGTTATTGATTTTTGGCTTGTGTTGTCTTCGTGTAGTTATGAAGTTTCCGGAAGAAAATTGCTAGGTGGAAACCAAGCCCTTTGTTAGGTCTTTCTTTATTTATAATGGATGGATGTTTTCATCCAAGTTTTTGTTAGCAGTCTTTGCTTTTATGTTAAATGTAGTAGTTTGAACCCGAGATTGTAGACTGACCCACCAGTTCAACCTATGCATGTTCAAAAATAATGTGAATTTCAATAAAATTATACAAACGTACATGAATTATTTACCGATTTGTCTTTAATTTTTGGTCAATTGGCCTTAAAATTTGCTTTAAAATTTTGCGTAAATTATATATTATCGGGTCATAATGTTTAAATATGATCATTATTCAGTGGTATTGGTGTGTTCATCGAGTTATTATGAAAAATTTCAAATAGGTAAACGTGTTTTGTACAGTTCAAAAATGTTTAATAAAAATCCATAATACATCGTTTTTAAGGTGTTTAATTTTGATTTATGCTTGGGCCATTAGTTCCGCATGAATCTAGATACTCGGTTATCCTCTCGTGCACTTTTCTTCTTACCTCGTGCAAATATTTGGGCGAGTTCTTGAAATATTTCTCGCCGTTTTTCGTCATGCGGAACGTCTCATAAGCTTCCATCATCGACGACTGTTCCGCGTTCCTGACCGAATGTTGTCCTGAGTGGAAGACAAAGTCATTGACGTCCACGGCCAATATCATATGTGCCAAAAGCCGGCTCGGGTCGTACAGATCGCCTTCGTACTGACAACAGAAGTGCAGATTGGCGTACAGATCTTTACAAGATGAAGAGCCGCAGACCACTTCGACTTCCAAGCCGAAACGCCTAGCTTCTTCGAAAAGTATGAAAGAACAAGGCAGACAGGCACCTGTGAGATCTGCTCTGTAAAATTCCTCGGCGATCACTCTGCTGATATCGTTAAGCCTTTTCTTGCTGGACGAGGACGCCATACTGTAAATTATGTTTATGATGGCTCAGACTTTTCTGTCTGACAGTAAACACTCCTTCTGTTTATATTTCTTATCGCTCCCCCCTTAAAAGAACAAAGTCTCTTTTCTATTCAAGATTTTATCATTGTTGAACAGTTCATAACACAGATTTTGTTAAGCAGAAGGCACTCACTCTTATTGATTCTAATTCTATGCATTCAGCATAAAATACTACATCCGGTGATTCACATATTTAAATAATTTCCTTTATATTATTAACAATGAAACCATTGTTTTCTGTTTTTATAGCTTTTTTTTCATAAGAATTATTCTCAGTAATATTAATCCTTTCGAAATAGCGAATCCTCGATCGTTATTTATGATAACATACAACTTTTTTTTGCTAAAAAGTATTTTAAATTAATTAATCTTAATCATAATTCATAAAATCATAAAGCCAGCCGGTTTAATTGTTCGCCTAACATACCTTAACGTGACACTGAATATTACAAACGAATCCAAAATAATTAATAATTAACTCCCAGTGTGCGACACAGATCCGAGGATAATCCGAGGATTTCGACAGTCGAAAGTGTGGCCGAGTGCGTTTGATTTTGACTCGAAAGTGTTGCGGATGTGTTGTGGGAATGTCCTCTTCTTGTCCTCATATTACAAAAAGCTGGACGGTTTAACTGAATTATCGACAAACGGTCTAAATTAAAAATTTTGATAAACATTTCGCCTTTGGATGCAGACATGGGCGTGGCATAATCCGATCATCGTGCCATTAATCACATCCCACATGATTAATCGTTTTTCAACGTGTATATCGATCCTTTATTGTGTATTAATTTATCATTGTGACAAGTTGTTGAGTCTATTAAGCCTAAACCTATTTTTAATTGTCGGTGTGGTCAGAATGTTCAAAACCGTTTGCATAATTGGCTCTCCTACACCCACTGCATAATAAACTAAGGGGATATTTGCTATTCCGAACGACACCCTTCGAATTGTCAGCTCTGATTACATGTTTTAATACATTAACACACTTTTGATTATTGATATGCTCAATGTTTGACTCAGCTTCTGATTTTGGAAGTGAAAATGTCTTCAAGTCCAAATTTATTGAGCTGAATGAGCATACCTCGAACCTTATTAAAACCTAGTTGCAACTAAAATTTGATTCAAGTATTAAAAAAAAGAGAAAAACAAATTTAATAATTCTATCTCTAGTTTATAGAAAATAAACCGTCTTTCACATCCAATTTTTGAATAATGTACAGACATTGTCTGTTGAATATTTCTATTAAAATTTGACTTTAAAACAAGTAACAAGTTCACATTTAATCCACCAAATCCATAGACGCTTTTTAATTATAATTTATTTTTGTTCTAGATTCCAACCGTACGTCACATGGATGGGATTCCAGTAAACACCGAAAAACAATCCTTCGAATCATCGAACAGCATACGTCCAGCGGAACACTGTGATCTATTATTCGCATCAAATTAAATTAAAAAATACAATAAAGAAAAGAGAAGAGGTAATCACAAAATTACTAATCTTGTCGACCGCCTCTAACCGAATTTTATAGCACAGTCAGTATGAAGCAAGATATATGACAAGGGAAATCACGAAGAATCAATATGATCAAGAATGATATTTACACTTTTAGCAGTAACAACAGCAATCAAGACAAGTTTAGCCATAATCGGAACAGGTGATTTTTTTAATTTTCTATTATTTGACTAGTGATCATGGTCTTGAATTTAAATTATCTTATATTTTTTAAGGGATATGGCTTATACCGATGTTGATTGCTGGTTTGGCTTACTATCGCTATGACAGCGTAGATCCGGAATCGCGTTTGATGAACACGCGCCAATTATTACCGGAATATGATTTCGTAATAATTGGAGGTGGAACGGCAGGAGCAGTGGTAGCGAGCCGCCTCTCAGAAGTGCCACATTGGAAAATTCTATTGCTCGAAGCAGGTCCCCAAGAAAATGAAATATCTGATGTACCCTCTTTGGCTGCCTACCTTCAACTCTCCAACATCGACTGGCAATACAAAACTGAACGAACAGGTAATGCATCAAATATGAATATACAGGGTGTATCAACTTCTATAGTCCACCCATTTAATTCGGAAGCGATTAACTTTAGCAAAACATGGTCTTACACAGGCCCTAAGTTAAGTTTGGCTAGGAATCGCGTGGTGGTAACAGATGTAACATAACTTTCTCATCTAGCTGGGAAATAACACTAATTTTGTTATTTTAAATGAGAGTCCCAAATTTTTATTGCACAATTCGATTCTAGAGTTTATTTTATGCCACTTTTACTGATAGGAAAATTTGGATAGGATCGACCGTTTCTGCGTTACGCCCTGACGGAAGACACGACAGGGGGGTATGCTTTTTCAAACAAGATGGCTCTCCCTTTTTATTTCGAAAACGATTAGCATTAGCAAAAAATGGTCTTATACAAGCCCCAATTTAATTTTGGCTAGGAATCGTGTGGAGATAACAGATTTAACGTATCTTTTTCATCTAACTGGCATCCGTTGGGCATAACTCAGAAATGGTCGATCCTATCAAAATTACCCTTTCAATAAAAGTGGCATAAAATAAGCTCTCGAATCGAATTTTACAATAAAAATATGGGATTCTCACTTAAAATTACAAAGTTAGTGTCATTTCCCAGCTAGAGGAGAAGAGAAAGTTATGTTAAATGGTCAAAAAACTAGGTGTGGGCCAACCCCTCTTGGGATGGGTCGACTCCTTTTTGTCTGAAGATCTTTTGTTGTAAGATTTGGTGAAGGCTTATCGAAGCCTGTGTACGTTCGATCTGGTGTGCCGCAAGGCTCTCATTCTGGTCCGATCTTATTTCTTTTATTTTTTAATGACGTCGCCTCTGCTCTCATTAATTCTTCATTTTCACTGTTAGCAGACGATTTGAAAATTTATCGCCCTGTCGATGATTGTATTCTCTTACAAAACGACTTGAGACGCTTTTGGCTTTGGTGTACGCGTAATAATTTAAAACTAAACGGAAATAAATGTAAGATTTTGAAGTTCTTCAAGAAAAAAATAATTCACGATTACGACCAATTCGTTTATAGTGTGTAGAGATTAGTGACCGTTAATCGATAGTTATTCAGATATCGTGAGATGCGGTCGGGAGTGATGTAGGTTTCAGAAAAACATTTTCTTTATCGTGCCAACGTTTCGATCTTTTATTGAGATCATCTTCAGGGCTCAAAGTGTTTGTCTTCTGTGTAATTGTGCCATCCTTGTGTGTCGTGTTGAGAGTGTTTCGTCTATAGTATTGAAGGTTCTCACATTGATAAGGTAGATACTATCTCGGGTCTCGGGATTATTTTTAATAAAAATTGTGATTTTCGGAACCACATCCAGGCCTTTAGGAATAAATGGTTTAAAAATTACTCAGCCAAACTGTCGACTTTAAGAACCCTTTTGTAGAACTGTACTGGTGCGAGTCACCTACAGTATGCCAGTGTTGTTTGGTCGCCTGGTTCTTTAGATGGGTCTTACATGATAGAAAGGGTTCTGACAAAGGCCACGAAATACCTGTAATACAAGATATGCAATCACAGGAAGTACCATCATTGCTCCTATGAAGACAGGCTTGCTCTAGTAGGCCTGGATTCTCTGGCGGATAGAAGAGTTTTGGCTTCCGTTATGTTTCTATGGAAGATCCTAAATAATTTTATTGACTCCCCGGAGATATCTTGCATTGGCTTTAGGGTTCCCCTGGGTTAACTACGGACTCGTGAATTGTTTAGTACTTCACGGCACAGGACCAAATACAGGTTAGAGTCTTCAATCTTCACAGCGGTGCATTACATAAATAAAGTCGCTATCAGTGCTGACCCCTTCTCCTCGTCCCTTAGGATCTTTAAAAAAAATATTGAACGAGCTTTAAAATGTAATTGTGGGTTCATTTATTAATTTTTATGTATTATTTATTAATTTATTTATAATGTTGATTTTTTTGTTAAAAGTGTTGGCCCTGCTTTGCTGTTATTTTTATTTTTATATCCTTTTTTAATAGTTTATATTCTAATGATTTTTTTGTTGAGTTGCTTGACTGACTGTTCTATGCTTGGGTACCTGACCTGTTTGGACTGTAAGTAAATAAAATAAAATAAATCTGTTACCACCTCGCGATTCCTAGCCAAAATTAACTTGGGGTTTGTATAAGACCATTTTTCCGAATTAAATAGGTGGACTATAGAAGTTGATACACCCTTTATATTATATATTATACATAATATTAATATAGTGTATGTGTAATATAAATAATAAGCCTGTTGTTTGCACGATTTAGTCCAACCAAGCTTAGAAATGAACAATGTACAATTAATTAAATGCGAGAAATTAAATTGACAATTTATTTAATTGTAGAAAAAGGTATTTATATTTTATTAATATTCTGAGGTATTTAATTTAATCCTTTAAATTGGGGCTTCACAAACTGTGATTCGGAGCCCTTGGACGGGGAGTCCAACCCTAACTAATTACAGAAATAAATTTAAAATAAATAAAATAAAAAAACTAATGAGTAGATACAAAGGAAAGTTTTTTAAATTTTTAATTATTCATTCTACTTTTATTTTTACATACGTAAACAAAATAGACGGAAGGTAAATGAGACGGATGGACTGTACTGGTCGGTCGATTTTCCGAGGAATTTCATACTAGGGTCCTTTATTAACGGGAACTGCTGCTTCTGGAACACCCTGAATTTTTCCAATGGTGTTTCTCGAAAATTTGATTCAAGATCAATTTCGCGCAATACCTACCTATTTGTGTGATTCTCAATGACCAGTTATTTACTCCAATATGGGTCGGGACTGAAGTCGGATCTCTGAGGAAGCATGCGGTTTCTCCATCACGTACTCAGCCAGGAAAGCGCCGAATTGGAATTAATGAGGCGGAAGGACAACCTACTGATTAGGACATTATTGGCGACAAACCTAATAAAAAACACCGTTCAGATAAAGCACCTCAGCAGGATCCAACATGCTCAAATTCTACAAGTCTCCGAATAGGTGCAGGTCAAACAGACAGTGGAAGTGGAATATCTAAAAAGCTTAGGTACCACAACAGCTACTTAGATTTTGGATTTATAGAGGCTGACGAGGGTAAAGCTCTGAGTGTGATTTGCGCGAAAGTCATCTTCCAAATAGTTCAATGGTTTCAGTTGTGTCACCATTTTGAGGGTACACACACAGAACATCGGGAGAAACAAACTGATTATTTTCATAAGGATGTGCACTGAACTGCCTGCTTCATTAAAACTCACGCAAAAACTGTTATTGAAAACTCACTAAAAGCGTCTTACTCGATAAGTTACCCATGACAGAGGCAGGTAAAGCTCATACCATCGATGAAACCTCATAAAATCGTGTTTTAACGATATTGTACCGTAACATAAATGTTCGGTGTCTTAAGTAAAACAATACTGTCAAAAGGCGGATACTTTATTTATCAAATGATGTGAATGAATCGCTGGTTTCTCGCATCCAACAGAATTCATTTTCCCACCAAATCGACAAATCAACTGTTGTAGTGGGGTTGGCTATTTTATTGGCTTTTCTCCACTATGAATACTCGGTATGTTTCGAGGAGGATTTTTTCTTGTGCAAACCTTCCTTCCAATGCAATAGGTACCGAAATATTCTGTTTGTTGGATGATTTTTTTACAATTAACGAAATTCCATGGACTGATTGCATTGACGTAATGATGAAAAAGCAATGACTGGCCGAACTGGAGCAATTACTAAAATAAAAGATAATAAATTGAAGGATTGCAGCAGGTCAAGTCATTGTGTTCTCCATAGACATGCTTTACCTATGAAACAAGTGACATCCTCTTTTAAGAAAGTTTTGGATGAGTCTGTTCAAATTACTAATTATATCAAGTCGCGGCCATTGAAGTCAAAATTTTTCACAATACTGTGTGAGGATATGGGAAGCCTTCATCATTCTCTGCTTACGAATTAGGAATTACGTCCTGAAGTCTTATCTCTGTTGGCGGACCAAAATGTCAAATTGGCCAACATTTTCGGAGATGAGAAATAGCAATGTATACTTTCGTATTTATCAGATATTTTCGTGAAAATGAATGAGATGAGTCTTTCTTTGCAAGGGAAGAGTATCACAACTTTCGATGCTGACAGATTTCGCGCCATCAAAAAAAAATCCAGTTTTGGGTTGCATCTGTTGAGAATGTTTTCACGTGTTAAATGATTTTTTAAGAAAAAATTAACTGCAGCTTGCGAACGTTGATTGATGAAATATCAATCGTTGGGGATGTCTTTTGAGCACTACTTTCCAACAGCCCGAGATACAAAGCTGCAAGACCATGAATGGGTGATCAAACCGTTTTCAGTTTTGACAAAGCCAACCAGTCTATCTTCAAATGAATGCGAATGTTTGATAGACATTACTTCAGACTTCACCTTGAAATCTACTTTAGAGTCTGATACTCTCATTTCTGGTTCCGTCTGGAAAAAACAAAACGTGTTCTTCTTCCACAACTTGTCAATGGAAATCAGGATTTTCTATCTACTCAGCCACCAAAACTAAATACCGAAGCTGTCTAGATGCTGAACCGGATCCGTCTCAAACTATCAAAAATTAAAACAAACATATCCAAATTGTGCAGGCTAAAACTACCTCACTCTTCCCATTAATTCATTAAACCTTATGTTCAAATTATTACTTTTGAGATTAGCTCGAGTTTTACATACCTATTGATTCCATTCTGTCCAATTTGATTTTTGTGTTCCGGATTTTGTAAATAAAGTATGTCAAACAAATGTTTATTTTCGAAGTAATATCCCCCTCCATCACCTAATTAGGAATGGACTGGCTAATTCATAAAACTTTAATACATACAATGAGTATCTAATATTAAATACTTGGGTAGGGTCCGCCCTGGATTTTGTTCTGTGAAAGCGGTTCGCTGGTTAAAAAGTTTGGGAAGCCCTGCTTTAAATAAAATGACTTGTTGAAAAATAAACATCTATTTTCCCTCTAAGGCAAATCAAATTTTGATTAAAAAAATAACTACAACTCAAGTATAAAATAAATGTCTCATTTAATAAAATTAATGCAATGCTTAGGGAGATCATGTCTGGCTATGAAAAATGGAAGATGCAACTGGCCAAGAGGAAAAGTTCTCGGAGGGTCCAGCGTCCTGAATTATATGCTTTATGTAAGAGGAAACAAGCATGACTACAATAATTGGGAAGCTGCAGGGAACACTGGCTGGGGCTACAAAAATGTAAGATAAACTCTTCATCAAAGATGTTTTTTAGAAAAATAAATAAATTTTTACTTTACATTTATGCGATATTTGCTCGAGTTTAAATCATTTTCATTTTTAGGTATTACATTACTTCAAAAAATCTGAAGATAACCGCAATAATTACTTAATAGGTCCGTATCATTCGAGGGGCGGTTTCCTCACTGTGCAAGAAGCGCCATGGAGAACTCCTTTGGTTCTTGCCTTCCTTCAGGCCGGCGAAGAACTGGGCTATCCAAATCGGGATATTAATGGAGCACAGCAAACTGGTTTTATGATAGCTCAGGTACATTGTCTGATGTAAAATCGATTATAAAAATAATAAATAATAAAATAATAGAAACTTCTATGCGTTATACATTTATATTTATATATTTGTTATATTTAATTTAAGCGAGCATCAATATATGCTCTTGTTATAACAAATAAAAACAAAACATCCATAACATCAACAGCAAACCTACAAAACAAAAAAAAAAGCACAAATAAAACAATTATATTAGCAAGTAGTTCAATATTCATGCAATAGATAATAAGTAAATAACTCCTAACTTAATTCACATTTTTAGGGGACTATTAGAAGAGGTAGTAGATGCAGTACGACAAAAGCGTTTCTAAGGCCTGTTCGTCAGAGGCGAAATTTGCATATAGCTATGAATGCCCACGTAACAAAAATACTCATAAATGGAAAAAAGCGTGCATACGGAGTACAATTTGTAAGAGATGGAATAAGACAAGCTGCACTTGTGAGAAAAGAGGTGAGTTTATTGAGAACTGATTTGGCCTGGCAGCAAACTTATTTTTATTACTTACATCAGGTAATAGTATCAGCAGGAGCTATAAATTCACCACAGATATTAATGCTTTCTGGTGTTGGGCCTGGTCAACATCTCCACAACTTAGGCATTCCGGTAATTAAAGATCTTCCAGTAGGTGAAAATTTGCAAGACCATGTAGGAATGGCCGGGTTGACATTTATCACAGAAAAACCGGTTGCTATAGTACAAGATAGACTGAAGGTAAAACAAGAATAATATTTCCCCTATTCCATGGTTTATTTTAAAAATATATTTCTTCAGGCTGTGCCAGTGACTCTGGAATATGTTGTAAGAGAAAAAGGACCGATGACAACATTAGGAGGTGTTGAGGGTTTAGGCTTTGTCAATACAAAATTTGCCAACCACAGTGAAGATTATCCTGATATTCAGTTCCATATGGCACCTGCTTCGATTAACTCAGATTCAGGAGTGAGAGTCCGCAAGATTCTCGGCTTGACAGATTATGTTTACGATAAGATGTTTAGGCCAATAAATAATAAAGATTCTTGGACAATAATTCCATTACTTCTGAGACCGAAATCAAGAGGTTGGGTAAAACTCAGATCAAGTAATCCATTTCATTACCCTATTGTCAACCCAAATTACTTCCACCATCCTCAGGACATTCAGACATTAACAGAAGGAGTAAAACTTGCATTACGAGTAAGTAATGAAAAACACTTTTCTTTTGGGTGTTAAATGTTCAGAGGCATTAGTCAAATGGGACTAATGGGGGAATCCTTAGGTAAAAAAGACATAAAATGTGAGAAACTAAGATAACTTTATTAAATAAGTTTTTGAAATATTTTTTCTTAAACTATTTGGTTTAATAAAATCAATTAAATACAGTTTTCATCAAATATTATGTTATTTATAAATTTAAACGATTTTTCATTGCAGGTGGCTAATGGAAAAGCATTTAAACAGTTCAGATCGAGGCTTCATCGCATACCAGTTCCAGGATGTCAGTGGTACCCATTTGGATCAGACAAATATTGGGAGTGCGCAATCAGACACTTTACAATGACAATTTACCATCCTGTCGGTACATGTAAAATGGGCCCAGCACATGATCCTGAAGCAGTGGTTGACCCACGTCTAAGAGTCCATGGCTTAGGAAATTTACGAGTTATAGATGCTTCTATAATGCCAACAATAGTTAGCGGTAACACGAATGCACCTACAATTATGATAGGAGAAAAGGGAGCTGACATGATCAAACAAGACTGGTTAGAACATAAATCGAACTAGCAAATGATTATATTAACGCATTTTAAAATTACAAAAAAAATATTGTTTATTATGGTTTATCTATAAATTAAGACATTTGTTGAAGGGACCGTGAACTACATATTAATTGTAAAATTAACGTCCCTATGAATATTGTGCCAGACTTAAATTTCTTGGAACTGTAGTTACTATCTAGTAAGAGTCATTAAAGCATAATTTGCAAACGTGTAGGAATCATATCCTACTAACTATATAAGACACTAAACATATGTATAAAATTAAACCACGAGTGTATATGCACAAAATTGTGAATATTGTAAAATAAAATTGTACATTATAAATTTAGCATGGATTTCATTTGCCATCTCCATCATTATTTATAAACCAAATACAATAAATAAACACAAATGAAGAAAATATTGTCATGTATTTTTATATAAAATTGTACAGAATTATTGTATAGCAATTTTTGTTGTAGCAACATGCTTATTGTTACACCAACTATACACTAGTCTTTATTTTATCAATTTTTCAAACTAATAATTTTAATTGTGACAATATTGTTATTCATAAAGCACATAGACTAAGTTGATGTTTCGTATGGAAAATATGATTTTATTTATAAGCTCAATCCAATAAAAATAATATTTAAACTGAAAAGCAGAGTCATTTGGTCATCAACCACTCCAAAACAGTCAGTCTGATTTTGATAAATTTTAAAATTTGAAGGTTTAATATACAAACACTATTTTTTAAATATTATTCTCAATAAAATTCCATGGGCTATGCTGAATCTGCCAACCCAGAACCTCTAGTGTGATGAATGCGAGTCAGAAGCCCTAATTTTTAATTCGATGAAAAAAACAATGTCAATTGTTATATGCCAAGCTTTCGACCTATTTTAAGGTTATTATCAGGGCAAAACAATCTTAAATGTATTCAGTCCCAACGCTGCCAAGGACTGTACACTATTGCATCATATAAAAAAGTTGAGTACAAGACTGGATGAAAAAAAAATGTACTCAGTGTATGTTCACATTGAAACTGCCCTCCACTGTACATTGACAACAGAGTGATAGCAATTTCAATTCAAGTCACAAGTCTTTTTGCACCTCGACCTAAGTAGATCTATTGTGTTCCTCTAAACCATTGGCTAACTTTATTGCTAATCAGCCAGCGTCTCCTTGGTGTAGGATCTTGCTTCCGGCATTTTTAAGGCCTCAATACTGGGGTATTGGTCCTCCAGGTTTTGGACAGTTAAGTATCCATTTTTGGATGTATCTTTTCTTGGGGCAAGGTGCGAGGTTATGGTCAATATGGTTCGGGGCCTAGAATTCATATTGGCTTCCTTTTATTGGACATGGCAGTTAAGGAAATAAATAAAGAAATGTATGTATGTGTATATATATATATATATAATTTATTTATTTATATTTGTTTGGATTACTTCATAATCACAGAAAACAAACACTTTGAGTGAGTACAAATACTTTGATTGAATATAAAAAAAAAATTTTTTTTTTGCATTGTATAAATTCTCTTTTTTCCACATCCTATATGTATTTGTTAAATTTAAACAATGTTTGTAAATCCCAGGCCCTAAAGATGATCTCAATAAAGATCAAAACGTTGGCACAATAAAGAAAATGTTTTTCTAAAACCTACGTCCCACCAGACCACATCTCATGATTTTCCAATAATCATAGACTAATGGTCACTAATCACCAAACATTTACCTATTATAAAAATTTTACATTTTTGTGTACACATTTTGAATAAATAAATTCTACACTCACATAAATAGGTAAAAAAAATAATAAATAACTTCATGACAAACTATTTATTCAGGGGGTAAAAAATTTTTAAAAATCCTAACTGAAAAGGAAGTCCAGTGTACAGTTGACTATCAGTTTTCATCTCAATTGATTGGTACTGGCTACCATAGGGATTTATGTCTCATTTTAATAACAAAAGATTCCAACCCAACAATCAAACTACTAGGGCTATTGGCATAAGCCTTCTAAAAGTTTATGGTGCATTTTTCAATAAAATTTTTGATTATGTCCAACCTGCACATCTCATGCAAATACCAACCACCTTTGTGGAACGTGGAGGCTTAGTGCACAACCTAAAGAATTTATTCTGTGCAACTTGTAGCTTCTTATAGTTACTTTCGCAAGTTGAATGCCAGACAGCACAGGAATAAATTATAGTTGGTCTTACCACCGTTATGTATATAAGCAATTATTAGCTGTTTTTTGCTACTTGCAACCAGTACATTAATGTTTGTCATAAAATTTAGTTTGCTTTGCTATAGGCCCAAGTATTTAACTAAGGATCCCGCTCGTGACACTAACTTTTTCATCTCAACTAAGACTTTAGATAAACAATATAATTAATTCCATTAGATGTCGTGGTCCAATTGACCAAGTAACTTCTTTCAATTAATTAATCTTTATGTAAGGTATTGGTTGAGATAAAAAAGCCAGTGTCATGAGCGGGATCCTCGGTCACGATAGCTCAAGTGGTAGAGCAGTAGTGTATTTAGCTGAAGGTTATGGGTTCAAATCCCGCTCATGACAATGGCTTTTTTATCTCAACCAATACCTTACGTAAAGATTAATTAATTGAAATATAATTAATTTACATTCAGTCTTTTAGTGATAATGCAGGTGTGCCATGATGATGAAGGGGCAGTGCCATTTTCAAATATGGCCAATTGGACATAGTGGAACTTGTGAAAATGACACAAGTAAATAAGAAACAATGTTGGTTCCAGTACTGAACCATGAGGGACACCAGCTGTTGCCTTAATTTCTTCAGAAATGGCACCCCATAGTGGACTCTAAAGTATCGGTCCATTAAATAAGAGCTGACTATTTTTATTAAATATGTAGGAAAGTTGTTATGGATTGATTTTTAAATAAGTCCATTATGGCAAACACAATGAAAGGCTAAATAAAGAAATAAACACAGGTATAGCCAATACAAACATGACACCCTGACAACTTACAAGCGAGGTACATACCCTAATACACATAGGTTTAAGATCATTGAAATGATGACACATTGTCTAAATGTTTTCACCCTGAGTGAATGGTATGTAAAGAGGAAAGGATGTATTTAAGAGTGAGTGGATTTGGATTTAGATATTAATTGCGTTGGGGTCGGAAATGACCTAGCTGTTGATAGCCCATGAAGCCCAACATTGGTGGCCTAACTGATAAGCCAAAGGTCTGATTTTGGGCTGCCAACACCCGGGGTGGAAATGCTTTGTTATTGTAATTCCTGACTTTCTGCTGTACTTTTTGAACCACCAAGGAAAATATACAACCAAACAGCCTGCATTTTTGGTAAAACATTTATTATTTTCCTTCATGGGAAATGCGCCAGAAGTAAAACACCAGGAGAAACATTAGATGCACAAAGCAAGTAAAACTGATAAGCAGAAGGTCAAAGCGTTTTATTATCCTCTAAATGCATAAATTGTAAAGTTGAAACTGACCTGAAACTATAAGGGCTTTGTTTGGTCCCACCGTGTAAATGTTTCCCATGTCGGCGTCTCTCGGGGAGAAATTTGACAGCAAAAGGTAACTAATATTAATAATAATAATAACTGAATATTTATAGCGTTATTTCCGCAACTTTGACAAGTGATAACCACAACACACAATCATGCCCCGCCTGCTAGCATATCAAACAACTGCTGACAAGTGACAACTAGCAGCGCTGCCTCAGAATCAACCGAAGTTCAGCAAAAGCCGCATTTTACGAATAAGTCACAAAAGGCTTACTTATTTTACTATTTAAAAAAATATATAATTTAGTTTTTATTCTAAAGATTTAATATTAGCACTTGTAAAATAACATATACAAATATTTATGCTCATAATATGTCTGCCTGTTAATTTATGAACATCATCAGGTTGAAAGTATGAACTAGACACTTTGTAATCTTAACAAATGAGTAGTTTATCAATTTACATAATTCCTGGACAAAAGTCAAGAAAGGCATTTATTTTTTTAAGTATTAAAACAAAATACTAACATCTTTGATCCTTCATTTTCTCTTTGGTCCCTTTTCACCTCTTTTACTCAGGACCTTAACATTCAACAAACACATAAGAATTCAGAGATTGTCTTAAAAATTGTTGTCTAGGTGCACATTCTCTCGGAAGTCTTACCAGGAGAAGAAGATTTCAGAAAAACATCAGATATGGATGGCTCAAAAACAAATAAATGAATCAGGCGTTTTTTGTACAAGCCAAAAATATGAGCAATCAATATATACCTCAGTCTTTCAAGCTGAAACACATGCCATCAATGCTTATGCCTTGGAAAATCTTAAAAGAGGTTTGGCAAAAGCAGCTATTAAAGCATTAACATGTAAAAAAAATCACATCAAAATTAGTCAATGAAGGCATCCAAAATCTCCATAACCTGTGGACAAACCTGATATCTTGGGTACCATTTACCAGGACACAAAGGAAATTTGAGTAACGAAAAACACACTGGCCAGAGGAGGATCTGCAAGATCTTATATTTTTGGGATAACATAAACACAGAATCCTCCATCACAGAATGGATCCAAAAAAGGCAAAAGTGGTTAAACTCCAGGGGTGCTAGGCACAGTAAACTTATGCTAAAAAAACTTCACCAAGACTCACTCACTGCTACAGAGAGGGTTAAACTCAGAGCGATAGGAATACCGGTCACTGGCATCTGAGAAAACATCTACATAACATGGGCATATTCATTGATTACCCCATTTGTAGGTTATGCAATGAGGAGGAAGAAAACACCACCCATGTCATCTGCGAATGTGAAACAACTGATCAATGGAGACATAACCTGAGATACAAGGAAAACCCAGGGAAAATAATTGCAGCAATGATTATCAGTACAATCAATGATCAAGTACTTCTTAAAAGAAGTATCAATTAGACATACTGAGCTAAGGAATTAGGAAAGTACAATAAGACAGAAAGCTGCAGAACTTGGGGAACATAAACTCCCACTTTCAAGTCTCCTTTCATCATTATCATATGAAAAAGATTGTGAGAAATAAGGAGAGGTTGAAGCAGAAAAAGAGCAGCTGAAAAGCAAACAAAATGGGACTGAACCGAGATAAAAACGTGCCAACTCTGCCATTAATCAGTATCAAACCATACTAAAATAAGCAAAAAGGCATCTCTGAAAATCCCTAGCTACCGTAAGAATAATGTCCTTTTTAAGATATGGAAATAGAATAGGGTCAATTCCACAATAGATGTATGAAGAAAAAAGGACACCAAGACTGCAAAAATGGCTCTAAATAATAAAGTCACACAACATTTTCAGTCATGTTGAACCGGCACATGGCCACTGGGTCATCTCCACTCGCAGGTTTTTTGTTTGAGTTATTCAAACACATTTCGGCATTGCACCATCTTCAGTGTGGAGTTCCTCATGCATCAAGAGCACAATTCGCAAGTGGCCCCCAGAGT
Organism: Cimex lectularius; assembly: GCF_000648675.2. Taxonomy (NCBI): domain Eukaryota; kingdom Metazoa; phylum Arthropoda; class Insecta; order Hemiptera; family Cimicidae; genus Cimex; species Cimex lectularius. Next base: position 1,200,876 of record NW_019392733.1, read on the forward strand.
GTCTAAACCCAGAAGGATTATCCTAACCCGATCCACAACTGGTCATATATGTTTGTCCCACAAAGCCCGCATATGTGTTCAGCATGTAGAGAAGTTACTCGATGTGTCCCACTTAATTGAAGGGTGACACTCCTTGGCTCCATATAAAGAGTGAATAGGATTGAGCACGGCAGCGAGTATCTAGACCTCTGTTCTGATTTTTAGATGATACAGTAGTGTTTTACTACATATAGTAATTCATAAATATCTCATCTTGTGTTTATTAGTGTATATTGAGAATGAATGTATTTATTAGCGTGAATGTGTAGTGTGAGAGACTTTTTTTATTACCATTAGCATTAATTATTAGGTGTTTTATATTTAGGTTGGTTTTTAAACTTAAATGTTAAAATAATTGGAAATTTGGATATAAAATTCACAAATAGGATATTAAATAAATTACTATGTTAAACCATTTTCAGTATATCAGACTATTCACCAATGTTTATTTTTTACATAACATATTGTATAACATGATTTTTTTTTTAAGAAACACAAGTGACAAAAACAAATTAAACATAATATATAATATAAATGTATAAATCTTTCAGACAATATTATATCTGGCTTTAAGTAATATGGCCGTTTGAATTTTATTCATTTATCAGCAGACGGTAACATAAATCAATTAAATTAACGTCAAAATATTACTTGGTGACAGAATTTTGATCCCAGACTGTTTCTGACAGAATGGCAATATTATCCAAGCCAATACCAGGATAATATTCAAATGTCCACATATAGTTTTTGAATACCACTGAAACACAATTATTATTTTAGACAAAAACGGTTAAAAAGTTTATGTTACATTTCCTGCACTCACAGATCTCACCCTGATGAAGATCTCCTGTCAAAGTTGCACATGATTCGTTACAAGGTTTATGTGGTGTAAGTCGAAAAGATGTCAGCCCTCTTAATTGGAGAAGCATTATTAACCCAAAATCAAGTTCCACCTGAAAAGTAAAATTAAAACTTAAAACTATCATGCATAATGATTTTATGATTGATATTACTTTTTTATAATTGCTTGAACGGTAATCTGATGACATTAAGACCCAGTTGAAATGCGCCGGTGAAATTGTATTTGATAAAAAGTACGGCCTCTGGTAAAACTTTCTCAGTGCTTTTACTGCATGGATGTCACAATTTTGCCTTAAAAACATTCAAAACACAATTTTTATAAGAATATGTTTAAAAAAAATATATATATATATATGTAAAACGCACCAGTGCACAAACCACTTAGTAACAGAAGGATTGCTTATTATTTTCAAGAATGCCACTAGGTCAGATGAACCCATTCTTAAATTTGTAGTTAGCACACAAGGGACTGTATCAATAAGCTTTTCATCCTGGAAATAGAGCTGAAATTTAAAAATGAATCGTAAAATTTGATTTGCCAATCCTTGAATTTATTTTCACCCCAAAGAATTAGCCTTGTTTGTCCATTTGAACATTGTAAATAATCCCAGAATTTGATTCGGTTACATAATTACCTGTGTAATATTATCAAAATAAAACTCATCAGTAATCATGACAGGCCATTTATCCATTGCATCAGTTATTATAACTGGAATATCTCGGTTGAAGTAGTTGTCAAGAAGAAGCTCGTAATTGATTCTATTAATGACAGTTATTGAATCCAGAGCTTCACATGTCTGGAACACAAAATATTTTTTAAAAAAGCTGTTATTTTACCATCTTAAATTAATTAATTGTTCAAATCTTAAATTTTTTAGCATGATTTTAAAACAATTTAGAATGTACTAAACATACAAAGTATGTAATTTTTTCAATCCTTACAATGCAGTCATCCTTTGTTAAAGTATATTCTCCATAAAGGGGGTTTTCGAGAAGGCATGATTCATAAAATAAATATCTCCAGTCCCATAAAGAAAGAACCTGCAACACAGCAACAATGCCTAACTAATTATCAATGTAAAATTCACAAAAAACTTGAATAGATTGTAAATGCATTTGTCACCAGAATATTACAAATACAATTGGTCGAGAGAGATAGAGGAGGAAGAGGGGGGGAGAGAGAGAGAGAGAGAGAGAGAGAGAGAGAGACAGAGAGACAGAGAGACAGAGAGAGACAGAGAGAGAGAGAGAGACAGAGAGACAGATGTAGGTAGATAGCAAAAGAATGAGTTCATTGAGAGATGGAGATAGGTAGGAAGAAAGTGTGAGTGTGTGTATATGAGAGCAAGAGAGAGAGAGAGAGAGAAAGAGAGAGTGTGAGAGTGATAAACAATCATAATTAAGTCATTTTTATTAAAACGCACAGCATTTCTTATCTAATTTAATTTTGTTTACATTAAAATAAGTATAATGTAATTAATATAACGATAAAAATACATATATACAGTTGGAAATAAACAACAAAATATGCGTTTTTATTTTTTTTAAATTTATTTACGTATTTTTTTTATTTGAGTGTATATTTTAAAGTTGTTTTACAAAAGAATATTCAATTGCGTTTAAACATGTCAAATAGACATATCTAAAAAAATTAAAAAAAAATTTTTTTATGAAGTTTATCAAGAGAGAATTTAGATTCTGAAAAATAAACTAAGCTTTTTTTGGTTTTGTGAAAATGCTGTTTTGCAGTGTTATTAACTTGGACGTTCCCGGTCAACCTAGTCTATTTCACCATCTACCTACAAGTATAACAAATAGTTAGGTAGTGCTAGTACTACCCACTACCCAGTACTTTTTATTTTACAGACATGACCCCTGAAGATGGCAAACGAAGACCCAAAGCGAAGGGGATAGACAGACCAGTTATTTTCTAAAAGACCGATCCAAAAAATTAAGATATTTTCTCATGTTAAATCCATAACTGATAAGGAATAACTTTTAAATAATTGACGTATGTGTTTTGTTTACTACTTACTTTGATCAATGCGATTCTTCCAAGTGCTGTGGCATGGACTGTGATCGAAGTCATTTGCGAACTTCCGTAGGCAAAGCCAAATAACACAGAAAGGATGACAATGAGTTTGATGAGCTTCTTGAAGTTATTTTTGCACATGATGTCGTTGAGAGGTGAGCAGATCACTTCCATTTCTTTGGATGTAAAGCCCATCTGTTCGCAGAACTCGTAGAACGAAACCAGCTCGGCGTCGATCAAATTCATCTTTTCACAAATCTCAAATTCCTTCGCTTTTTTCGCTGGTTTCAGTGGTTTATTCGTTGCGACGGAAGCCATCTGTAAGTACTAAGCAGTAACGTTGTTGATTCGTTTTGGTTTGTCGTCAAGCGAAATACCTAAAGCGATAATTATCCTGTCTTTTGACCAAAAACTTTTAAACACCTAAGGCTAAATTCAAAAAACGTCCCGAAGAGGGAATCGGATAGGGGGTGGACAACGTTCTCAGCACCTGGACGACGTGTCCGAGTCTGAGCAGTAGAAGCTTTCATATTGATTTTCACACTACCACAATTTCCCGATCCAAGAGGGAACAAAAACTTGTACAAAATCCATCGTTTGAAAAACACCAATTTAAGAAAAATTGGTATAAATTACATTCATGCAAGTGCGTATATAAAAACAGGAAAAATGAGGACAGCTTTGCCATGTTACAAATTTTAATGGGTTCCATTTAATAACAAAATCTTTTACAGTTTATTTCCTTTGATCTTTCACTGTAATATATTTACAAAGAATTTTTTTTAATCTACACCTACATAGACCTTCACAAAAACATAGAATGTGCTCTGAGTTCTCCTTTTCTTCCTGGGAATATGTGTGTACAGTGTTTCTTCTGTCAGTACTTCTATCCGGTGCTTATGCCTTCTTAGGTGACATTGCACTACCAGGACTCCAACCAGAATCCTGGTTCGCTTGCGGTTACCATCTATTAATTCCTTTGTAAGTCTTGGCTTTGGCTCTTCCATGAATCTCTTCGCGTGCCTCGTGCCTGGGGTGTTGCTCCACCAAGTTTTGGACTCATTAATGTTGTGTTCTTTTTTGTGACAAGGTGCTAGTCCGCAGTAGGGTTCGGGGTGTAGAGAATTCATATTGGCTCTTTTTTGGCCAACATGTTCACTTTCTCGTTTCCTCTATATCCCGAATGCCCAGGGTAAGGTCTTGGGTGTCACTGAATTCTACCAGGGATCACTTACAATTCCACACGCTTTTTGCCTTTACCTCGCATGAGGATAAAACCTTAAGTGCCGTTTGACTGTCAGAGAAAATGGCTATCTTCCTGGAATGGGTTCCTAGTCTTTTATTTCTTTGGCGGAGTGTTTAAATTGCTATGATTTCAGACTGGAAAACTGTAGCATATTCACCTAAGTTTAAAGTTAGTTCGGTCTTCGTATTCACACCGAGGACTCCAGCTCCCGTGCTTCTATCCGTTTTTAAGCAGTCACTATACCAGCAGGATTTTGGTAACACCATCTATTCCAAGTGCTTTATTTCCTCTAAATTTCGATAAGCAATTTTTATGGTTTATCATTCGAAAGACTTCTGTGTTCAGAAATTTGGTTTATCCTCCTCAGTTGTATTTCGTTGTATTTTCCTAAATCTCTGGATACGCATTTATCCATAATCAGGTTAAGAATTTCTTCGCCGATGAGAAATGGATTTTGTACGATAACAGGAGGCGTCCAAGTCAGTGGCTGGACAAGGATGAATAATTGAATCTTTGTCTAAAAACGTTTTAAAAAATCATTAACTTTAATTTTATCGTATTTTGTACTGACACCTCCATAAATGTCCATTTGTTTCCTCTGTTTCTCCTGTACTTTGTCTCCCGTGATAGGAGGTCTTAGAAGGTCCAGTCTAGGCTTAGTTGCCGACCCATTAAGGCTTATGCAGGAGGAACCCCTGTGGCGTATTTCGGTAGCCCAGTAAAAACCTTTGGAGTGCCACATCCAGCCTGTCTGAGCCCACATCAGTCGCACTGCGTTTTCTGTTGCCCCATTGCCCATAGGCGAGTGTGGTGTTCCACTCTTGAGTTCAACTCCATTCCTCCTGAGGAACCTCCGGAACTCTTCAGAGTTCAAAAAAAAAAATAAAATTATCCGACACCAGGACTTCGGGCAGCCCGAATCAAGCGAATTCTTGGCGCAGCAGCTTTATTGTAATTGCAGCTCTCATAGATTTTGTTTCAAAGGCTTCTAACCATTTCACATAGCTGCCTACTTTTACTAAAAAATACCGCCCCACAAACGGTCTAAGGTAATCAATGTCACCCTCTGCCATGAAAATGAAAAATAAAAAAAGACGGACAGATAAAGTTTGTATTAGATTTTTTAATTAACATTTCAATATCGCATATTTCCTCCTCTTGCCTTAATTACATCTCGAATACACCTCGGCATACTTCTACCAGTCTGGACATGTCTCTTTGCTGGAGGTTAACCCATTTTTCACGAAGAGACCTTTCAAGATCGTGGAGTATATCAGGAAGTGATGGACGTGCTCGTATTCGTCTTTTGAGGTTATCCCATAAATGTTAGATGCGGTTCAAGTCTGGAGTACGGGCTGGCCAGGCTAAGACCCTGATGTTATGCTGTTGAAGGTACGTTTGTGCTATGCGAGCGACATGTGGACGGGCAGTATCGTGCATTAGAATAGGATTGTCGCTGGTTTCATCGAGGATAGGCAACGCACGTTGTTCCAAAATTTCATCCACATAGAGACTGGCCGTCAAATACCCTCCACGAACAACAACCAACTCTCGTACGACTCTCCATTGAAATTCCCGCCCACACCATCACTAAACTACGTTGAAAAGATTGGCCCTGGGAAAAATTACAAGCTTCGTACTTTTCACTTCGCCTTCTCCACACTCTTTCACGCCCATTTTTTGATCGTAGAGTAAATCTACACTCATATGTAAAAAGTACAGCCCAAAGACCAAGAGCAAATATGAGCCGGGCAACTCGGTGTGTTCTGGTCAATACTGGTCCTCTTACGGGTCGAAAAGCCATCAGTCCATACAGATTTAATCTTCTTCGAGCAATGCGTTCAGAAATTTGGACACCTCGAACTTCCTGGAGCTGATGAATCGCTTGAAAAACAGTAAGGTGCCGGTTTCGCAAAATACTCAAAGTCAAAAAACGGTATCCTACGGTTCTGTTACATTAGGACGTCCAGAACTGGGCCTTCTATAGGACCCAGTTTCTTGAAAACGTCCAACGGCGACTCGCAGTGTTTCGTAGGGAACTGATAGGCAAAATAGCCGCATACCTGATGGAACGTCCATCATCAATAAGTGACACACCACGCGCAACATCATCAGCACTAAGTGGCATTTTTAAGTTTAAAAATTGAAATTAAGAAAGCAAAGATGAAAACTAAACAGTTTATTGCTTCAGAATTCAAATGAGACTGAATAAACATTTTAAATTCTGTAACAAATAAATATTGAAAAATCCTATATCCTTGTTTAGGATTAAGGATTAAATGCATTTACCTCTAATTGATATTCCCAATTTAAAACATAGCATAAGCAAATATGTATTGACAAAAACAATGAGACAAATTAAGGGCAGAATTTTCTTTTATAGAGAAAATGAAAAAAAAAATTAATTGGTTGGAATTTTTTGCCTTTATTATCAAGTATCGACTGTAATAGCAGTAGTAAGGAGAAACGTATCGATGTTGTACTTGTATCGGAATCGAAACGTTCCTATCTCTGTTGTCAATTTGTCAGTTTCTGTCCGACCTCTGATGACTGATGATCCGTCACCCCCGACTTGGAAGCTCGGTGGGCCGTTTTCGTCTCGCGAGTTTGTTTATCGCATGATGTACCGTCGCCGGCGGACATAAGCCCCTTCCGGATGGGGCGGTAGCGAGGAATACGTCTAATACAATTTCCCCGATTTTATTATGTTTAGTTTTTCTATTTAAAACGGATATCGTGTAGCATGAACCCATATCCGACCAATCAGGGCGATATCGTACATCTGAACGTCGGTGGAACTCGGTACGTTTCAAACAGCAAACCAACCGGCTTTTTTTTACTTATAAACTTTGGTTTTACAGCTTTTCCACCTCGATGCAGACCCTCCTCTGCATACCGGACACCTTCTTCACCGCCCTGCTCAGTGGACGTATTTCCAGCTTGAAGGACGAAAAGGGGGCCACCTTCATCGATAGAGACCCTAAATTGTTTTCGACTATTTTAAACTATTTGAGGACGAAAGAAGTCGACCTTTCCAATTGTGATATTTGCTTTTTAAGACACGAAGCCGAATATTATGGCATTACACCTCTTGTTAAAAGGTTGGCCCTCTGTGAAGATCTGTATCAGTCTTCCTGCGGGGATGTCCTCTTCTATGGCCTCTTTCAACCTCCTAGTAAGTCTCGATATAATTATAATTTAAATGTTACTATACTTTCTAAAGATCAGGTCATCCTGGTTCACCAATTATTGTATCAACAATTCACCAGTGTCTTCAGACCAACCGTGTCTGATTATAAAACCAACGAGAATAGATAGTCTAAGATGGTTATGGACTAAGCTTTGTGATTCGGACCAATCTCTGAAGGTAGCAAAATATTAAATTGCATGTGCAGATTAAATCGATGAGTAAAAAGACCCCTTTTATTTTGCCTTCCACCGTCATAGCTACCCTTCTGTGCTAGCCAACCCAGGGCCAGGGCAATACAGACCATCTCCCCACGGCCATTCTGACAATAGGGCGATATTATCCAGGGACAGAAGAAGGGAAACAGTTTTATTTTTTTATTTTTTTTTTTTTTATTTAAAAATCATACCAACATTTTTTTAATTATTACCCGGTTTTCCACTCCAACTCGGAAAAGCACATAACTATTGTGGATAATGTGAAGCAACACAACTTGGGCAGACAAGCCGTCAACAGGGCAATTGTCTCAATCTAAAATACAGAAATGAAAAAACTTTAATCTTTTTTGTTTAATAAAAAAAATTATATCTCACCCCTATCACACAAAATTTTAGGGCATCATGATTTGATAATCATGATGTCTTATCCTTTCCTGCCATACCTTAGGGAAACCCTATACCGGATATTGAAAAAGGAGCTTAAAATCAGTAGATTTTACTTTAATGTCCTTCCTATTCCTCAGTGCTATGGCCGGATGGAATTGAGGCAAAACTTTGTTTAATATTTAATTTAACTTACTAATTGGAATTTAAATGGTTCTCTTGTTGTTTTCCCTCTTGATTTATACAATTTTAACATACAGAAAACATAAATTTAACATACATATACAATAAATCATTTCAAAAAATTAATAAATATTGAATATTAACATATTAAATAAATAAAAATTAAAATAAACAGAAAAGAATATATTTAACAATTTATATATTAATTTGGGGTCAAACAATTTAACACTAACTTGAAACCCAAAGTCTACAGTTAAGAGTACTTATAGAGAAGGTGCCCAAATTGCAATGTCCAGATTATGCTGTTATTAATGTTGTGTGATGCAAAGCTGCTTTTGGGGTAAGATCATCGTGATCTGCCTATTCTTGTAAGCTTTAAGTGCAAATGCTTTTTTCAGCATTTCACCATCTTCTTCAGAATAACCACTGAAAATTACAAAATGGTGAATCGCATGCACAAGCAAAATCACCAAGAATAGGCAGAGCAGGATGAGTGGAGACGAATTGTTAATGAAAAGAGGCTAAACATGTGCCAGTACCAGTTATGCAAAGAGTGTATATCGCCAATCTTTTGCCGTGCAATCCATAAGGAATAAAATCAGGGAACCGTGGTAGCCAAGTGGTTAGCGTGTCAGACTCTCATAGACCCTACGATCATAGACTCAATTCCCACTCTTGCCCCTGGAATTTTCTTTCACTCTTCTCCTCCCCTCAACAGCATCATCATGAGTGTTCTCTGGCTATGGAAAGTCTGGCCATTAAAAACTCACACTGGTCTGCCTATTCGTGTGATCTTTGTAGTCAAACGTTTTTTCAGCATTTTACAATTTTTCTAAAAAAAATTTGAATATAGCAAAATGCTGAAAATACACTTAAGACAAATCAGCAAGGATATGGGGGAGACTAGGTCAATCAGAGATGATGAATGAAAAGGGGCTTGAATCTTGATAACTAAGCATGAAATCAATTGCACAAACTGCATAATGGTGATGCTGCCATTGGCAATACACCACTACAGCTAAAGAATACTCATAAACTAATTATTTCCAACCTGGCAATATTTTTGGAATGAAAATGATAGAATAATTCAAACCAAATAGGCAAAAGTTGCAATCGTTCATCCCTTATGTTTCAAAAACTCATGGTGAAAAGTCCAACCGTTTGGAAATTCCTGGGATTTAAATACATCATTTCAATGTAATTAAAAACTCTGTAATATATTTTTGTATATACTTAAAATAGATACTTTGTTTTACCCATGTAACTCATTTTAAGAACACAAATATTGAAAAGAGTAACTGAAATTGAAATTTGTCACACTTCACTACCAATTTATTAGTTTAAATTTTCTTATCAATGATTTCAAGTTCAATGATTAATGATGAATAATAATAATTCTAACAATGCGATTATTTGCTGATTACAATTGGGCTACTGGTTTCTTTGTTATCTTTTGAAATAAATACTTAGACCCTAGAATTAGATAACTGATAGGTTAAACGTTAATCAGATCTGGTATTTTCTTAGGAGCTTGGGTTGATTGGTTCGAAGTGATGCGAATCTACAGTTTCTGCACCCTTGAGTATAGTCTTGCAAGGTCTGTGTTGACACTCTCGTTATATGCTGAACTGGGATGCCCTGCCTACTGACCGCAATATGTGAAAAGGCCAATCGATGCAATGAAAAAATATCGGGCTATATGACGTAAAAAGCTTGAATTTCTTAGATTATTATCATGCACTATTATGTTATGGACACTTTATATCTACGCCAAATAATATGTATGTGTTCTATAAGCAGAAGAAAGGTCAAAAAGTTTCATACAGCTCAATAGAGAGAGGCCCGCTCAATGAAAAATAGGCTCTTTGTTATGCTTAGTAGAGGGAAGAAATCTTCAATCTATTTTATAAATATTACAAGGACATACCCACTTTTACCTTTTTTTAGAACTTTTCTTATTGAAATCTACTTTGCAAAATTGAAAATGTGGTATCGAACCCAAGGCAAGCAACAACCCAAGAACATGTCATATTTTTAATAAAAACATTTATTAGTTGGTAACAAAAGTCAGGTCCATTTCCCTTCCTTATTTCCCTCATGTCATTGCACATGATTTAAATTTTCTATACAAACTGTTCCCTTGTTTTGATGAATGTGCTGTACACTGCAGTATTCAGAGTTCCCCATATGTAAAAATCTAATGTGGTCAAATCAGGGCTCCTCATTGGCCAAGCCATGAGAAGAATGTATCTAATTTTTGTTGTCAAGAGCTTTATAATTTAAGTTAAAATCAGAAAAAAAAGTTAATATTAAAATATGTTTTTTGTATTAAGAAATAAGGAAATAATGCTTATCATTGGATTTGTACAATTAAACTTGGCAGTGGTCACAAAAAATGAACTTTCAGGTGCTCCAGTTCCAGAGCCAAAAACAAATAGTACAACTCCAAATACAAGCACAACAGCTACTGCTACTACTGCAGCCGCTGCTGCTACTACTACCACTACTAACACAACTGCAGCAACAGTCACAACTACTTCTGCTTCAAAGGAGGCATCTGGTACAAATGCCCCTAGACAAGCAGAGACTAGTATGAGCAGCAGTGGGAACAATTCTGGGGGTAATATTTCATTTTATCTCTTCTTCTTTTTTTTAATATGTTAACACACTTTTTTTTCATATTACAGGGATGTTCAACATTAATAGTCCTCATACATACAGAGCTCATTCTAGAAATTCATCATGGGATATGAAAATTGGTTCAAGGAGTAGTTCAGATCTAAGAACTATACCGAGACCAGGACATTCAAGGACTGCTTCTCTCGATCTCAGACATGGCACTGACATATCGAAGGCTTTCAATAATGATCTAGCTATGATTTTTGGAAATAATATGGGTAAGTTGTTTTGACTTTTGAACTTCTTTTACCTTCCATTTCTACTGTAATGACTTAAATTATTGTAGTTACTAACTGGATGGATCCTTTGAGAGTGCAAATCATCAAAGCTCACCATCATTGGATCGTCGTTGCATATGCTCATTTTATCGTCTGTTTCAGGTATTTTGATATCAATTCCTTAAGTTATGCATGAAATTTTATTTTTAAAGAATTTATGATTTTATTACTTAACCAATTTTTAAATTGTATCGAAATGAAACAAAATCCATTAATGTTATTCACACATGAAAGGTGAAAGGTAGACATCGTAATTCAGTAAATTTGACTTAACGCACTCAACCACAAAAAAATGAGTTACACATCTTTTAGGTTTTACCATATTAATTTATGTTTTTGGTTGATAGAAATGTTAACCAAGTGTAAAATTGCAACTAGTAGGAAAAATTGACTTACAACACTTTGTGAGGGGGGGTTTGTTGTTGGCTGATTGGTGACTTTTTTTTATTATTAACTGGGCTTCTTACCAAGTTATTATTTATTTCCAAAATTTTGAATTGTTGTGTTTCTATTTAGTAGGTTGAATTTGTGTTTGGAGAGGAAAAAAGCCTTTCCTCACAATGTTTTACAATGTAGGCTTCTTTTCAATAAATTTCATGCTCAAGATTCATGTCAAGAATCATTACAAACCAACAGCTGTTAGGCCTCGTGTCCATTGGGAGAAGACCTGTAAAAAGTCCAAATAGTCATGAAAACAGGCTAACGATCCAAATACGTGTCAATGAGTCAGCCTTTGTACAATGGGACCGTCTTGTTCATCGAAAATAATGTGTAAGTCACGAAAATGATTGGATCCAAGGGAACAAGTCTTACTAATCCACGATGTACTGTGAAATATTAATTCTTCTCTTTCAGAAGATATTTATGGGACTAGAGACAAATTGTTTCACATTCTGTTTGCAGCATAGATTAATCTTTATATCTATGCATAAAAATGTCAAACTGTTTATTGAACAATTGTTTACAAAATAATTTTTTAATGTTTTTATTATTTATTATATTTATAATATATTTTTTTTAATTTAAAGGATTTTCAAGGAAAAAGATTCTAGAATCAAGACTGAAATTATCAGTCCTTTTTTAAAAAGATGGTTCCTACTCACATTAAAATTTAATGTGAGTAGGAACCATCTTTTTAAAAAAGGATTAAACATCACACTCATTCCATCATTCATAATTTCTAGAAATTATCAGTTTCTTATGAGCTTATATTCATGAGTTCATCAATGAAAGGAAGTTGGATATATGCACTAAGATAATGGGTGTTAAAAGTAAAGCAATTCCTGCAATACAGAAGGGCTTAACATCCCACTACCGGCGGTTGGGTGTTGCGAACAAGGTGTCAAACTATTTTACAATTAATTAAGGTTTTAAGTTGAGATAAAAAAGTCAGTGTCACGAGCGGGATTCGAACCCACGACCTTCGGCTTGATATGCCGCTACTCTATCACTTGAGCTATCGTGACCTCGATCCACTCGGACACCAACTTCCCATCTCAACCGCACCTTTTGAATTTTCCCTCCTTTTTGCCAGTTTTCAAATGTGTAATCTATTTGATTCTCGGCGACAAGTGAAATGGCCATGGAGAGCTTTAGTGAAGTATACTTCATTTTAATTCATTAAGTTCACTATTTTACAATGCTTCTTTCATACTATTTTCAATTAAAAAGCCATAGGCTGGTCCGGGATTCGAACCCAGAACCACTAGCGTGGCGAAGTCAGACATCCTAACCACTCGGCCACCATGGCCCACTAGTTGATGGGTGTATTAATGGATGAATTACACCAGTGTATATAGTAAATGATAGAAAATAGGAAACTTTTTGTTACCTATTAATTTCTCTTTAAATTTTATTTTACCCATTTTCAACACTTTATGGATAAAAGAAAAATAAAGATTGCGCAATTTTGCTATTAACTTATCATATTGTAACAACCAGCTGCTTTAGGTAAAATTGTCTCTCAAAATTGCTGTTTTTTCCAACATAGATACTTTTTTTCCATAAATCTAACTAAATGTCTTCCATTATATGATATAGCAGAAAGACTACACAGATATTGCTAGAAAGAAGAAGAAACGGACCTAAGCCGGTTGAGATTGAGGAGGATGATAATTGGCCTAGAAAGTTTACTCAGGTTGCCTATCCTTTTGCAGCAGACCAAATTCCCAAAAATGTAGTTCCATCAAACAATGGATTAAGTACAAGTTCTCGCTTCAATAACGTTGTTTTCAAAGGACTACTAACTTGACGCTGCAGACTCCAAAGGCGTATAGACTCGGACCAACATAAAGAGTGTGCAGATATTGCTAGGAAGAAGAAATGGGCCTAAGTAGGATGAGATTGAGGAGGCCCATTATCATTGGCCAAGAAAGTTAATTCAGGTCACCTACCGGTCTTGAACCCTTATGCAGCACACCAACTTATCCAAAATGTAGATCTACCAGGATTATTTAACCACTTTTTCTGTCGTCTCAGTGTAAGACAAAGCAACATAGGTGATTCTAAAGCAGTGAATTCAATTCAATTTCAGAAAAGATATCTGCGATAACCTCGTCCGAAATGAACCAAAAATAACCAGTATAAAATTCAGACAAATACTGCAGCAATGGATGAGGAACATGCATACCATTTAATGCATAGATGGAAATTGCAGCTTTCTGCTTCCAGTGGATGCAAGGCCTTATGCAACAGCTCTACACTCTATCCATTCCATTGATAGAAAATTAAGCATCAAGGATTTTTGAAAAAAAAAATTTTCATTTCATTTGCAACTATAAAAGCTTGAAACTAAAAAACTAATAATAAAAAAAGCAATATTCCACTGTCAAGCTGTGCAGAAAATTTATTGCTGCATTAAATGTTTTTATGTGATTTTTATGATTCGAAACCTGTCTTCTATGTTGTTCTAATTTAATTTTTTTGTGGTTGAGTGTATTTCTAAAAGAAAAGTGCTTATGATTGTACATATTTTAAAATGTTCAGGAGCATTTTAGAGAAACTGCTGATATTTACCTCTAATGCTGATTATTCTTGCATTTTCACAGTTTCTTGTCTACAAGTTGTATCATACTCAATATGGAGATTGAAGAACATGGCTAGAATATTTTCTCTTTCAAACATGTTAGCTGAAAGTCACTTTCAAATGTGAGGATGATTTTTCTGTTGATGGGTTCTTCTCACGTCCAGACATCATGTCTCCTGATGCTTTTTAACTACTTTTCATGAGGTTGGGGCACATTTCAACCCTCTGGAAATATTTAGCTTGAGGAGGGGCAACTTAGGCTTTACCTGCAAATGTTAGGAGTATATTTATTTGACTTTATGCACAGCGCTGCTTTCTATGCCACTAGACATTCTTTTTATTTTTAATTAATTAATTTTTATTTTAATAAGTATATAGGCAGATTTAAAGTTTCATAACTTATACAAATTGTTTGTGCAGTATAACACATTAGAATATTAGCAGATAGCAAGATTCTTGTTGAAGCCAGGAGAGAAATATTTATGCTATGAATGGATGTCTGCAAGATAACTTACATTGGCAACTTTTGTCAATCCTAGAAAGTCTTTATCCTTATATGTGGGAATTTCATCCTATTGGAAATAAAAAAAAATTGATATTCTGTTTTGTTTTAAACAGGCTATATAAAATTATTTTTCCTGTTATAGTTTAAGAGATTCGACTGGATGGCAACACATGTTTACATCTCCTCATATTGAAAGCTGTATAGAACGTGTTGCAGTGAATAGCAAATGGTTGTTGATTCGAGGCGGTATATTTTCACCATCTAAAATGGTTGCAATCTCATATGCTGGGACGGTAAGACTTTGGAGTATAAAAGAACAAGGATCTCTTATCAACGTAGGTAAGCATAAAAAAAGTAAATATTAAGTGTAGCTTTGAAACCAACATGTTTGTTAAATCCATTTTTTGTTCATTTTTTCACAGGGACGTTCAATTTAGGAGTTAGAGTAGAGTATTTATTTTTTACTGAAAGTCAATTAGTGGCATTGTCATCTACTGGAAAGATTGGCATTTGGCATTCTATGACTCAGCACTGGCAAATCCAAGATGTGATGCCAATTTCTTCTTTTGACACAGCAGGATCCTTTTTACTATTAGGATGCAATAATGGTTCCATTTATTATATAGGTAAGATTTTACTTTTTTTCATTTATATTTTTTAGATTGCTTAATGTTTTTTTGCTTGTAGACATGCAGAAATTTCCTCTCCGAATGAAAGATAATGATCTTTTAGTAACAGAACTGTACAGGGACCCATCTCACGACCCTATAACAGCAATCTCAGTTTATCTGACACCAAAAACAAGTAAGAAAAATAAAACAGTATGTACTATATTGCTCTCCTCAATCCGAACTTAGGTACTCTGAACATTTCAGTAGTCCAGACTGGAAAAAAATTTAAAAAGTCAGCATTTTAAAAGAAACAAATGAAAGATTATTGGGGGGAGAGAAAGAGAGTGAATGGGGGGGGGGAGTGTGAGAGAAAAAGGGGGATAGTGAGTGAATGGGAGAGTATAAAAGAAGAGAAAGAGAAGAAAAAAGAGAGAGCATAAAATAAGAGATTGGTTGATTGATTAATTTCCATTTTATTTATACATACATCACTCAAGATTTGGTCTCCAGGACCACTCTTACATCTAAAGTGGTAGATTTCAATTACTACTTAATCCTAACCAAACAATTCTTTTTCATACATCATTAATAAACAAAAACGATGTATATATGATTAACTTGACAAAAAATTTTTTAAAAAAGTTAGAGAGAGAGAGAGGGAGAGAGAGTGAGTAAGTGAGTGAGAGGAGGAGGAGCATAAAACAAAATGAGAGGGGGAAAGTGGGAGACAGACAGCATAAAAAAGGGAGAGAGGGAGAGAACAGAAAAGAGGAGAGAGGGCGAGGGGTGATGTAGGGGGAGAGCATACAAGAAGAGAGAGATTTAGAAAGAGAAAGTGAGAATAAGATAGAGTGAGGGAAGGAGAGGGAGATAAAGGGAGAGAGCATAAAACAAGCAAAAGAGAAAGAGAATAGAAAAGAAGAGGGGGGGTTTATAGGAGGAGAGCATAAACGAAGAGAAAGAGAGAATGTAAAAGAAGAGAGAGATGGAGAAAGAGAAACTGAGAGGAAGATAGTGAGATAGGGGGGCACAAAACAAGAGAGAGAGAGAGAGAGAGAGAGAGCATAAAAGAAGAGAGAGATAGAACAGAAAAGAAGAGAGGGAGATATAGGAAGAGAAAACAAGAGAGGGATAAATAGGGGGAGAGCATAAAAAAGAGAAAGGGAGAGTATAAGAGAAGAGAGAGTGAATTAGAAAGAGAGAAGAATGAGTTTAAGTGAGTGAGAGAGAGAGTGTAAGTAAACGAATGAGATTGATAGAGTGTGTGTGATTGATTAAGTGAAGGAGACTGAGAGAGAGTAAAGAAAGTGAGAGTAAGGAAGAGAGTTATTTATTGTTTAATTGAGTGAGGTAGAGAGAGAGAGAGAGAGAGAGAGAGAGAGTAGGTGTGTGAGTAAGAGAGTGGGAGAGAAATGAATTTGAACTATTGAGTGTAACTCTTGGCACTAAAAAGTAATTTTTGCTCATCTTTATTGAAACCGAAGTCTTCCAATGTGTCATTGTTTTCTCCATATTTATTTTTATAGATTTTTTTAATAAATTTTTATTTGCAACATGTTTCATGTTTTTAGGCCTTTGTGGGAACTGGGTCGAAATTGCATATGGGACAAGTTCTGGTATTGTGAGAGTCATTGTACAACACCCAGAAACAGTAGGTCATTCTCCCCAACTGTTTCAAACTTTTACTGTACATCAGAGCCCTGTGACAAAGGTGTATAAATTACTTATAAAATATATATTCATAACCTTAATTAAAAAATATTTATTTTTTAAGGTAACTCTCTCTGAAAAATTCCTTGTCTCGGTATGCTCTGAGTACAACCATGTTCGTACTTGGAGTGTTACAAGGTTTAGAGGTATGCTGTCAACTCAACCGGGATCGACACCTGTAGCTTCTTTTAAGATTTTATCCCTTGAAGAAATCGAACCCAATATGGGATACACAGTTGGAAATGATTTTGGTAGGTGGTGTTATCAACAAATTGTGTATTGTGGATCTTCAATGATGATCTATATTACACCCGATAATTTTATTTACATATAATAGCAAGATGTTTGTAGTTTAAAATTACGGCCAGTGATTATCAATATGTTGGTTTAAATTGTTTTGTGCCTAGAATCTATTAATCTTCTTACCAAGTACATTTCGCCATACATTTAAACATTTGTTGGCTTATTGTTAAATGGCAAAATGACATATTCAGTTCAGGTTAGAAATGTTGAATGGTGGAGTGAGTGTGTTGTTCAATCTTTTTAAAAAGATAGTTCCTACTCACAGTAAGTTGTTTTGCAACGATCCGGATTTCGAGCTTTTAGCTCATCGTCATATATGGGGGTATCGGCGGTATCACTTTTCAATTGTCGAGAGATGTGGTTGTAGAACTACTTCAACCTGATGATGAGCTATAAGCTCGAAATCTTGATCGTTGAAAACGACTTACTGTGAGTAGGAACTATCTTTTTAAAAACATTCAGTTAGATAGGATAGGAGATAGGAGTCTGCCTCTTTCTGACCACTATTGGTCTTTTGTGACCTTAAGGGTTTTTATCAGATTGTAAAACTTTGTTAATACATACTTAAAGCACCATGAGGCCCCCTACACATACCTCACCCTCATGCAAAAATGAGATTTTTGTTTTTTTTTAGTATCCTTAGAGTATAAATGGACAAAAGCATTGATGTTTTCTTGTTTCCTTACCAACAAATGTACCAATTTTTCTCTTGGTACGCTGTAGTAATTCAACATTTTGTCTTGAGCAAAATTTATATCCCAACTTAAATTAATAAAAAGTGTGTGGTGATTAGTGGCTGTTAGTCTATGATTATTTTGAAATCGTGAGATGCGGTCTGGTGTGACATAGGTTTCAGAAAAACGTTTTCTTTATTTCATTTCGATCTTTATTGATATCATGTCTGCAAGTATCGGGTCTAGGTTGCTACTCATGGCTATGCCAAATAGTTGTTTGTAAAATTGATTGTTGTATGTAAAATATCCGTTAATAAAGCAATGTTATGAACGTGTTTTTTGATAGACTTGTGTGTGGTGTTATGTTGGGCCATTTATCTTTAATAATGTTCAATGTTGTGTCCATTGGAATATTGGTGAACAATGATGAGACATCTAGAGATATGAGAGAGTAGTGTGAGGGGATGTGAATATTATTAATTTTGTTAATGAAATGAAATGAATCTTAACTTTAAAATAGCTTTCAAAAACTATAAAACAATTAACACACATTTTCCAAAATTAAAGATCCCACACCAATAACAAATAAATCTGATGTAATCTACAAAATCAATTGTTTAAACTGTCCGGCAACTTACATCGGTCTTACATCCCAATATCTGGATAAGAGAGTAAAACAACATATCTATGATTGCAAAAAACCCAAGCAAAATCCTACAGCACTTGCTACCCACCATTTTGAACACAAACACAATTTTGACTTCAACAATCCAAAAATATTACACACAGAACAAAACAAACGTAAACGTAACTTTTTAGAAATGGTTTACATCAACAGAGATAAACACAGCATCAATTACAGAACAGACACATGTAAATTCAGTCGCAGCTACGCCAATATCATTAATCAAATTCAATATCGATAACATACATGTATCATCACATCATACAAAACATATAATATAACATATAAAACATTCATCACATTCCACACATCAAACATTTTTACATAGTCTAATTTTTCAACAATTTAGCTTTCCTTTTCCTAATTATCCCGTCTATATAATTTGGCCGAACCATTACCAACGTTTTTTTCCCACCGTCGGCTCTTTTCACCTCAAAGAAGCCGACTCCTAAATCTCCGGCATAAATTTAAAAGTATTTATTTATAAAAGATAAACTCTCCTCCACCAGGTCCATTTGGAGAACAAGATGATGAGCAGGTGTTTGTACAAAAAGTCGTTCCAGAAACGTCAGAGTTATTTATTAGATTGGCTTCAAATGGCAAAAGGTAATTTATATTCCAATTCCCATGCATTCAATATTTACGTATTTTGAAACATTTTCTAGAGTGTGTGTGATTCGGGCTGTGGATGGAACAACAATAACTTCCTTCTGTGTACATGAATGTGAGGGTTCCAGTCGTATGGGATCTAGGCCAAGAAGATTTTTATTTACTGGACATAGTAACGGAACTTTACAAATGTGGGATTTAACGACTGCTCTTGAATTGTCCAAGAAAGGAGCACCAGGTAATTATATTAAAGCAAAGCATTTCAATCGTATCAAACTTGTCACTATTGGATTGGAGTAATTCATCTTGAAAATCCAATAGCATGTTCCATACAATAAAATATTAAATTTGTGATTGTTCACAGTTGTTGGAGAAGGAGAGCAAGAGAATGAGTGTAAGAAAGAAAAAGAAAGGAGAGAGAATGTGTGTGTGTTTGTGTGTGAGAGTGAGATATTTAGAGAGTAAATGAGGGAGAGTGTGTGAAAGAAAGAGAGAGAGTTTGTGAGTCAATGAGTGAAGCAATTTTACAAACAATAAAATATTAAATCTTTGATTTTCGGCATTTCTATTGGTACAATAATAAACTTTTTTTTTTTATTTTTATTTATTTTATTATGTAGCAATGCAGACAAATGGTGGGCCAACGGCGAAAGAACTCCTCCGAATTTTAGATCAATGTGATTTGAGCAACAGCCACTGTTCGACGCCCTGTATTTCACCGTCCCCATCCCTCATCGGTGGTCCGTCTAGGATAAAAGCTTCAAATGTTGCATTTTTAAATCAAATGGAAACATTTCAAAATCAATAACTTAAAAACTGTGAGATTCAAATGAAGCATTATCTTGTATAATATTATCGTATTTTTTTCATTTACATTATTTTTTTATACTAAAAGATGTATTGATTACATTTTTATTTATATACACATATATATTTATATTTACTCAATTCTTGCCAAAAAAAAAATACTGTAATCATAAAGTGACTATAAACAATACTTCTATGTGAATCATCTCATCGAGAAAACAATTATAAAGATGTTATTAATTTGCGTAATTTCTTTTGAACCATCCCCATCTCACATGTTTAGATATTTGAGTAGTGTATTAAAGACAAAATTAAAGAATATTTATAATAAACTACAATATTGAGGATTTGTATTCAAAACTTGTTTCTCTTAATGTTAGATATAGTTATTCAGATATCGTGAGATGCGGTCGGGTATACCTGACCGCATCTCACGATATCTGAATAACTATCGATTAACGGTCACTAATCTCTACACACGTTGGATATAGTATGCCAATTTTGGGCATGTCTTTTTCAGTTTCTGGGTCCAAACCGACTCATATCCTCATTCTCTTTACATTCTTACCTATTTACAAGCCGTTAACTCAGTTAGAGTGGTGGAGTACTTCATATTCCGCCATTGGCCCTCTCACACACCACATTCATGCTAATAAATACATTCTTCCTCAATATACACTAAGAAACACAAGATTATATATCTGTAAAGTATTACATGCAATAAAACAGCTCTAAAAAATCGGAACCAGGGACCCAGCTTCTTTGGTCAAGCACAATTCTTGTTATGGAGCCAAGGACCCTTCAATTAAGCTCTTGATTCTTCAATTAAACTCAACAAGCAACCTTTCTCTACAAGACATACTCATATGTGCGCTTTGCCACAAAAATAAGTGTTCATGAGTCATCCTCACATGGCCAATCCTTAGTCAGGTCTGACTCTTCTATGAGTCAGATCCTTAAGTCACCTGTGGATAGTGCTCTTAACCTTGGCCACCTTAACTTACCATATTCTTTATTATTTGTTTAGTTAGCAGCTTTTGCTTTTGCAACTCAATGTATCTTTCGAACAAATGCACAATGAGATGAAATAAACATAAACTTGGGGATTTATGACCAGCATGAATCTCCCATATTTTTCCTGGAATTTCAAATATGAAAATTACAAAAGAATATCACAGAAAAAAAAAAAGCAACAACCTTTTTTTTAAATAAAATGCCAACCTTTCCTTCATCTAAAATCTAATTTACTTATTGAAATTGAGCTTACAAAATCATTCCAAATCACAAACAATCCTTAAACCCTAAGAAACATAAATTTTAAGTTAATAACGGATGAAAATTTTTTTTTTCCTTTGAAAAAAGAGGAACAAAGTTGGATTATTATTATTATTAGTTTTTTTAGATTAACACATATAAAAATTGCAAGTGGCACATTTTAATAAGTGATTGTGGAAAATGTGCATATCACAATAACAATCAGGTATTTTTTTGTCAAATTGGTTTTATAATCTTTTATCAATTTTTTTCGGTAATCTCGACTCCAAGCAGACGGATATTCCATTGATATAAACACTTACGTTTTTTAAAAGGGTATGTTTTGGGTAATTAAAGTGGTATTTATAATCATTTATTATTATTAGAGAGGACGTGTTATATTATATGTATTATATAACGGAACGTGTACATTAGTTTTTAGAATTTTTTTCATTGTTTTTAAGGCTACGACCTTTGGGTCATTTTTGCCCAAATACCAAAACACCAAAAAACCAATTTAAATTTCATCAAATAACCCTGCCTCTGACAGGAAATCAAAGATCAAATATGGGGACTGATCACCCAATAATTTGGATATGTTGTTTGGGAAGTGGTGTTATGTGCGGAGAGGAGCATAACGCCGACAGTTTAGTAGTATATGCTTAACTGTGACTGGTGTTTGACAATGGAGCATATTGGTGTATTTTTATGGTCGGTAGGTAGCCGTAGGTAAGGCGGGTGTGTCCGATCCTTAGTCTGGTTAGGACTGTTTGTCATTTCCTAGAGGCTCGAATTGAGGATTGCCAATGCTTAATTTCTTTTTTGATTTGGAAAAGTTTATTTGCAGTGTGTTGTTCATTCCACTCACCCTCTAATTCTTTCCAAATGATGTTTTTATATGAATCCAGAAATCCTTGTAGGGAACTTTTGTATAGGGAATTCCACACGAAATTAATTCTTTAGCTAACTGATCGGCTTTTTCGTTCCCGTGGATGCCAACGTGACTTGGGATCCACACGAAAATAACTTTAACATTTTGAGTGGAGGGTTCTTTTAGTTCGTAAAGAATATCTTGGATGCTCGGGTTGTAAGAAAAAATATTTTTGATTGACATTAAGGTTGGGAGGGAGTCAGAACAGCATTAGATTTAATTGAAAGGTTGGCTCCTAAAACATTTTTACGAGTAATATTTGAAAAACTAAAGGACAATTTTCGGTGATCTAGATGAGCTGGAAATGGATTTTTACTTTTGGCGGGAAGATGACAGGAACCAAAAAACACCTTTAATTCATAAACTTCAGGTCACGAATGAGAAATGTTTTCCTCGTTTTTAAGAAAAAGTTTTCTAATGCTGTTCCATAGTGTCTTTATTATGATATTCTACTTTAGAAATTTAAAAAAATCAATATATTACTAGTTTATTAATTAAATTTGTTTTATTATTTTTAGTTGATTGATAATGGTATTGGTGAAAAAAAGTGTTTGTGATAACAGAGGGAAATGGATCGTTTCCAATGGCAAACCTGCCCGTCTCCCGCCTAAACCGTCCCGATCGCCGCCAAACTTCTCTCTCCTAGTCCCCTTGTCATCCTCATTCAACAGGTTGATATCCCCGTCTGGCGTTGATCCGTGTACACCCGACTCATTTTCAACAACCAATTTACTGTCAATTTTTCGTATTTAAAACTTTAAAATGGAAGGATTCGACGAAGCTGATGTCTATTATTCGTCAAATCTCGATACGGACCGGTCTTCGAAACCGAATCTGAGGACGGATTTACACGAAATGAAGGCCAAGTTCAAAGAATTTCTGAAGTTTTTCTCACACGGAATCTTCTCTTACAAATACAGGTACGTTTATGTAACGCTGGCATGTGCACTAATGGACAAATTTAACGCCCCACTCAATTTATTTATTTTAAAACTAAATCTATTATCTTTCTACATTATTTTAGTTGCTATCGAAGTCAAAATAAAATGTTTACGTCCTTTATTAACTTTTGAACTGTTTAATCCCATTTGCACAAAAAGCACTATGCCCTTCCATTCTGCTACGCCTAAAGATCGGTTTCAGTTCATGTTGTCCCTTCCGTTTATTTCATTTGATATTATTCTTATTCTTAAGAGTTTTTCAAAGGTTCAGATCAGTCATTTGTGAGTGAGGATGATAGTGTCACGATCATAACATTTTTGGAGAAAGGATACAGCCAGCGTGAAGTTTCCAGGAGAGTAGATATAAATCACTCTACGATAGTAAGGGCTCTTCGGCGTTCAGAGAAACGGGGCTTCACACTAGGTACACAAGGGTCGTTCTAGGTCTACGGACGAGAGAGATGATAGATTCATCTGTCATCAGGCTCTACAAAACTGCAGTATTACAGGAAATGAGATAAGAAATCTGCTAACACAAGTCCAAAATGTTTCGATTTCCTCCTGGATGGGGATAAAAGTGGCAGTCACAAGGCCCTACTGCACCTCCACCTGAATTGATCTATTTTGCGCCCTTGTTATTTTTTTATAACTGGCCAGCTTCAATCTCCCTCCATAGCTTTGCCAGCGGCTCCTTAGTTTAGGATTTTGCTTGTGATTTTTCTTTTCCTAGCAGCAAGAACCTTCACAGAAACATAGAATGTGTTTTGTAGTCTCCTGCTCTTCCTGGCAGTATCTGCACAGTGTTTCTTCTGTCTGTACTCCTTTCCAGTGCATGTGCTTTCTTAAGTGGCAATGCCCTGTTGTCAGGAGTCCAACCAGAATTCTGATTCAGTTGTGGTTGCCTTCCAGTAATTCTTTTGTAAGTCTTGCGGATGGTCCTTTTATGAATTATGGCTTAGAAGATGGCCAGGCTTCAATTCACACGGGAACATGTGAATTGGGCATTAGAAGATTGGGGATGAGTCCTCTTTACAGATGTGGTGAGAGTTAGCCTCAAATTTTCAGATGGGTGTAATTTCATTCCGGAGAAAGGTAAGCCCAATGCTGAATGGTTCCACAAGTGGTATTCCATGGTGGGTCATGATGTTCTGGTGTGGCTTTTCCTTGGACGCCTGGACCGTAATGGTTGTTGTGCGAGGAAGATCTGGAACTTCACACAGGTACAAGACATTCAAAAGTATGACATAATGCAATTCCCCCCCACATTGGTGATCTGCTAATGTAAGGGAATGGCAGGCCACATAGAACATGTATTGTAGAGGACTATCTGAATGAGGTTGGAATTGAGTGCTTGGTGTGGCCAGCTAGAAGTCCAGATTTGAACACAGTTGGGACCAACTTAAGTGATGAGTACAACGGCGAAACCCAGGTCTTAACACCCCAGAAGAGTTGGTAATGGCTGATCTTGGGGAAAGAATTTCTCATGATGATTTTATCAGAAATCTTTTTTAAGGAATGCAAAGACGTTTAACAAACTTGATTCTTGCCAGAGGTGGAAATACTCAGTAATAAAGGGGACAAAAAAGTTTTTATTGGTTTTTGAATTTTTTTTTAAACTCAATAATTGTTTTTTTAGAATTAGCTAATAAACATTTTCTTTTAAAGTGTCTGATTTTCACCACCACTCCTATTTTTGTTATGCAAAATATGAATAAACTTAAATTCACTGTTAGAGTCCTTGGGAATTTTAGGTCTTCAAGGAAATTTGAGATCACCTGGAAAAAAAAAAAAGTCAATCTGTAGACATATTTAAGATTGTTTTACCCTGATGATGACCTTAAAATAGATAGAAAGCTTGGCAGTAACAACAGAATATGCTTTTTTCTTCGCAATTGGTCATGTCAGTTTACCCAACAGGTCGTCCACTAATCGAAAAGAACAATTGGATTCTTAGCTTTAACTCATATAAGGTGAATAGTGTTGATGGATGTTTGAGTATGACACTTGAGTTGTCTTGTGACTTATCGTGCCACTAATTTGTAGTTGTCTAAGTTTTGAGGATCAAAGTTTGCTAATTCAGACCAGTGAAGTGTAGTAGATAGCCGAGTTGGTCAAAGTAGGACTATCCGATAAATAGAGAGACTGTTGTAGCCGGGTGGGTAAGGTAGTCACGGCAATTAGATCCCGTGGTCGTGGGCTCGATTCCCACCATTTTTTTCTGGTGCACAAGGGGTTTTAACAGAGGCATAGAGTAGTGCTCCTGAGAACGATAAAAACTTACTTGAAAGCTCCTACTCACGCCCTCCTAGCTAGCTCCCAGTCCTAGCTTCCGCTCCACCAATTGACATTGTCATACAAAGTAGAATTGCAATCTGACAGCTAAAAGAAGGAAAGGAGCCAATGATAGGAAACTTGGATGCGTCAGATAGGATTGGCTATGAGATGTGCCTAGGAAACAAATCCGGTATTTCTTTACAGCTTAAATAAAAAAACTCAGCAAGAAAGATGGAACAGAAGCACCAAGGGAAGGCTAAACCACAAGTTTCTACCCAGTATTGTGGATTGAGCCAGAGCATCGTGAAATACTGAAAGGACACAGAAGTTTCAAGGCTAACCTGTAACGGTTCTATTGAACCACAGTTCTCTATGTTCTGTCAGTGGAGTGGATGACAGTGTCCAACTAAACTGTTCAATTGTCACCTTTTTGATAGTGCGAGAGAATGTCCTTTTCCACCACTTTTGGCATCCAACGCTCAATGAACTAGTCAAAGAAAAGAGCACCTTTGAGGCCCTCAAACCTGTTAGCCCAGGGGGGTAGTCAATTAAGTACCTGACTAGTTATACATTTTTTAATAATACTTAAGTTACTTGTTGGATTCAAGGGCTACCCTGAACTATTAATTTTGGGCTGGTTACTCCTTGTTCCCCTATTTGTTTGTTATTTATTAAAACATTGTATGTATTGTTTTTATTGTATTTATTTTATTAGAAAATGTATTCAAAATTCAGCAGAAGGGACCTTTTAGATTAATAATAAGAAAAATATTTCCCTACCTTCCTTGGGCCTCCCCTTTTGGGGCAAGGCTGATAGAAGCTAAGTACCGTAAGAATGATTGTTGTATGTGTCCCCTTCCTTCCTTGTTGACTTGTTGATGTCCAACATGTTGAGTTCTTGATGCAGGTTTTTTTTTTAATTTTAAGTCAGATTTTAGAATGCCTGCAAAAAGTTTAGATAATTTGTTTGCAGGGGCTGGCCTATAGTTGACTACTAGTATAATGGATATGTCACGTTTATTGGTCTGGGATTCATGTTTATTTGGTTTTTTATGTTGTATGTTAAGGCTATCCAAAGCCATATAACGTTAATTCATCGAAGGGTTAGGTATGAGGTGAAAAAATAGAATCCTTGGCACAGCAGCCCTTGTGGCTTATCATGCTGCTTCTTATAAGTTCCTAAATGGTTTTTATTCATACATCAGGCATCTAAATATATTCTAAGTTCTTCATACTGAGTGGAAGTAGCGAGTTACCCAATTTAAATGCCAAGACTAGGACTTTCGCAGATTTCCCCTTGTCTATTGTCTTTATTTTCCTCCCCCTCCCACTCTTATAAACATAAATCTTGCATATTTTCATATACAGATCTGTTAGTGAATTATATTTTAAATATGATTTCAGGAATCAATTGAAAAACAACTACAATTTACAAAAATACTATGTTGAAGTTTGTCTCGAGGATATTGCAACTTTTGACGCTGCTGTTTGTGCTCGGTTGATGAAGGAGCCAGCCGAGTATTTGCCAGTGGTAAGTTAAGTTCATATTCATGATTTGAATGATAAAAAAAATCCTTAAATTGGAAATCTTTGTCCCTTTTAGTTTGAAGAGGCTGCAAAAGAAATGGCAGACGAGTTGACGACTCCTAGACCAGAAGGTCATGAAGAAATGGAAGACGTTCAAGTAATGTTGTACTCAGAAAGTGTCCCAGATTCATTAAGGAAGCTGAAGGTAAAATAAATCAATTAAGTTGAGTTAAACATTCTCCATCTGATAACTTTGATAAACGGAATCTACCATAAGGAGTAAATAAAAAAAAATATATATATATAAATTCTTATGAAAGTAAAACAAAATTTGGTGAAGTGAAGGGTATATAAATACTGATTATTTAAGAGGATTCGTATAAAATAAAATAAAAAATCCTAATTGACTTACAAAGGTCCAAATTTCCTAAAACAGACATATCTTCTAAATCGATATTTATAGTAAATTAAAAAATCTTTTACAAGTGGAGAGCAGAATAAAAAAAACAATATCGCTTTTACTTCCCAGTCAGCTCTCAGATTTTGATTGTACGAACCGGTTCAGATATGACCGTGAAAAAGATTCTGTCAGAGTAAGCTGTAAACTTCAAAGTCTTGCAATTCCGCAAGAAAAAGAAAATTAATGCCTGTATACATATGTGCATTTATTGGAATTCAATTAATTTTTTACATTCTCTTGGGGGGGGGGGGAATTTTGGCATAACAAAAAGTCCTTTTGTAAAATTATTATTAAGCTAGATTTTTTTCTGCATTTTTTGGTGTAAAAGATATGGACGTACTAAAAATGTGAACATTTAATCCAAATTTTTTAAACCAGATTTTTTGTGCATTGTTTGGTGTAAAGGATTTGCAATTTTGTGCACTGGAAATTGAATATTTTGACCAATTTTTTTATTATTATTCGTTTTAATCATTAAATTAGATTTTTTGAGCATCGTTGGGTGTAAAGGATTTACAATTTTGAGCACCTTTAGCACTTGATTTAAAAATTGAAAAGGTCTTCACAGATCAGAATGGGTTCTATGACCAGATAAATCCCAATATAACAGGAACCGTGCTATCTAGTGGAAATGTCTCAACATTGTCACTTAAAAAAAATCCCCTGTTGAAAATTCACATTTTTTTTTTTTAATTGGTACATAATTGATAATTGCATTTGTTCTAGTCATCGATGGTTTCACAAATTGTCAAAATTCCTGGGATTGTAATTTCTGCTTCGGGGATAAAAAGTAAGGCAACATCGTTGACCCTGCAATGCTCTTCTTGTGGAAATACCATTCCAAAAATATCCATTAAGCCTGGGTTGGAAGGATATACACTGCCTCGTCGTTGCATATCGTAAACAATTTTCAATTTTCTTCAATGACCTTGTTTACTTAGATTAAGCTTCAATTCATTTTTTATTTTCTAGTGAACAAATTGGACAGTCTCAATGCCCACTTGATCCTTATCAAATTCGGACGACAAATTGTCGGTGTGTGGATTTTCAACTCCTTAAATTGCAAGAGTTGTCAGAATCTGTCCCTCAAGGGGAGCTTCCACGTCATGTTCAACTATACTGTGATAGGTTTGTACGATTATTGAATTTATAAACATTTAAATAAATTTTTTTGAAATTATTATCAAGTTAATCTATATATGTACTTAGTAATCTTAATTGACTATTAATTATTTTAATTAATTACACTTTTTATCTAAGGCCTTAGTTGAGACGAAAAAGCTAGTGTCATGAGCAGGATTAATTTGTGTTATTTTTTCAGATTTTTGTGTGACAGAGTAGTCCCCGGGAATAAAGTACTCGTCGTTGGAATTTATTCAATTAAAAAACAAAAACAATTTAAGGTAAATTTTAACATTTACTGGCCCTTTTTTGGTTGTTAAACCCTTCGTTTTTGTTAATTCAAGAGAGGTGGAGGCCCTAAGGACAAAAATGTCGGCGTACGTTCCACATACATCCGTGTGATCGGTGTCAGTGTTGATAATACTGGACAAGGAAGCCCTGGGTGTATGTCATTTACACCCGAGGAAGAAGACTTCTTTCGAAGGCTAGCTTCTTCGCCCAATGTTTACGATAGAATAACAAAATCCATTGCGCCCAGTATTTTCGGCTTTGAAGATATTAAAAAGGCAATTGCCTGTTTATTGTTTGGTGGTAAATTTTGATTTATATATCGTACATAAATATTTGTAATAATATTGTGAAGGGGTTGAAAAGGCTGTTTTTTGTTAATTACTTTTCACATTATAGGCTCACGTAAAAAACTTCCCGATGGTTTAATCAGAAGGGGTGACATCAACATCCTTCTTTTAGGAGATCCAGGAATTGCAAAATCTCAACTTTTAAAATTTGTAGAACGTGTCAGTCCACTCGGTGTTTATACCTCAGGTAAAGGCTCATCTGCAGCCGGTCTCACAGCATCCGTCGTAAGAGATCCTCACACTGTATGTTGTTATTTGGTTTGAATATTTACCTTTTTCCTCTTTTATAATTTTTTTTTTTTTTGTATTTTTAGAGAAATTTTATAGTTGAGGGTGGGGCTATGGTTTTAGCTGATGGCGGTGTTGTTTGCATTGATGAATTTGATAAAATGAAAGAGGATGACCGTGTCGCTATTCATGAAGCCATGGAACAGCAAACCATTTCCATTGCCAAAGTATTTTTATTTTTTACTTATTCTTTTTCTGTTTCAGCGTCAATTTAAAAAATACAAACTTTCAGTATTAAATTATTTCTTAGCTCAAATATGGACTGTGTATTGCAGGCTGGTGTAACGACAACGCTTAATTCTCGCTGTTCAGTTTTGGCCGCAGCAAATTCAGTATTTGGAAGATGGGATGACTTAAAGGGTTCAGAAAACATTGATTTTATGCCTACTATTTTGTCTCGTTTTGATATGATTTTTATAATAAAGGACACTTGCAATGAAGCAAGAGATATCGTAAGGCATTAATTTGTTTAGATTTATATTAAAATAAAATTACAACGTTATTTAATTTTAGACATTAGCTGAACATATTATGAATGTCCATATGAAAGCATCAGAGATAACTGGAGAACAATCAGATGGTGAATTGTCTCTACAAATGCTTAAAAAGTTCATTAATTATTGTCGAAGGTGTGTAATTTTATCATATTCTGAGCTTTGACTGTTGTTATTGCTTTTTTGTTGTTGCAGGCGATGTGGCCCAAGATTGTCCCAACAAGCTGGTGAAAAGTTAAAAACTAAATATGTTCTTATGAGAAGTGGAACTCATAAACACGAAATGGAAAGTTCTGCTAAAGCTCTTTCTATTCCTATAACTGTCAGGTAGCATTTAATAATTAAATACTACTAAATGCCTATAGTAGGAAATTTATTTACATTAAATTGATTGTTTTTAGACAACTGGAAGCTATAATTCGTATTTCTGAATCGCTTGCAAAACTTGAATTGCAGCCGTTCGCTACAGAAAAGCATGTCAATGAAGCATTAAGGCTGTTCAACGTTTCCACTTTAGATGCTGCACTTTCTGGAACTTTGGCAGGTATGTTTATGTTGAGCATAAAGAATATATATTTTAAAAAAATGGATCTTAGAAGTTGTGGCTACTAAGGCAGTTGTTTTTTTGTGAAAGCCTTTTTTCCCATGAACAGTATCTCGCCTGAATATAAACTTTTATGGTATGTGGCACGTAATTTGAATCACTCCGTCTTCACCGCTGCCAGCGCTGAACTCATTTTTCAGTAGATATGGACAAAGCTGATCTTTTTAAGAGTTAGATCAAAACATTAAGTGAAATGAATCAGCTCTTTTCCATGATTCACCGTTTGTGCTCACCAACTTTATATTTAAACCCCCCCCCCATAATTCCATGGGTAAACTGGTTGGTTTTTTGAATTTTGTGAAATTCAAATCAGTAAGTCAGTGAATTACAGGGTTGTTATATGAAAGAAAATTAGCCTTTTCTTTGATGTTTAACACTTCCACACGTGATTAAAATATTCTGTCAAAATACATATTCATACTATTTAAAAAATGATGTAAATTTGTACTTGTAAGTTTGGCTGTTCCAAACAGTTCTCGATATACTGCTGACCCCACCCCAACAACTACACTAAAATTATGTACAGCCTAAACCTACGGTTTGCCTGGCAAGGTAATTTTCATTGTTGCTAATAATAAATTTCAATAAAAAATGAAGTTCGTTGAACAGTTCATCATTTCATGCACATAATAATTAACAACTCTGTAGTGTGTCTCACTTGTAAAGCAAGTGAATAAAACGAAAATAAAAAACATATAAACAATAATATAAATAACGAAAATAAATATTTTAAAGTTACACAGCTCATTCGTAAACATAGTAATTTCGTGTAACTGAGTATAACCTGTAATTAAATAAGAGTTCAGAGTAATGCTGTAAGCTGGGAAGTGAAATCGCAGAGTGTTGAAACTTGAATGGACGAAAACGCCACACTTTATTTTTAATTAATTAACATTTTTATGTAAGGTTTTGGCTGAAATGAAAAAGTTAATGTCATGAGCGGGATTCATTTCAACCAAAACCTTACATAAAAATGTTAATTAATTGAAAGAAGTAATTTGGTCAATCATACCACTAAATATAATGGATTTATTTTTAATGTTGGAATGTGTCTGTATTAATTACATCTTTCTGTGTCTTATTCCTTTTATTCGTTTTCAGGTTCACCTGAATTTACTTCTTCTGGAGATTATGAAAAAATGGTACAAATAGAGAAACAACTCAAGAAGAGATTCCCCGTCGGAATTCAAGTTTCGGAACAAACTATAATCAATGATTTTCAAAAACAAGTCAGTCCCTTTAATGTATTACACCTCAAAATTCATGAACTTGTAGCAGTGTCTCTTATAAATCACATGTTATTTATTTTTATTTATTTATTTATTTTATTTTTGCAGGATTACAGTGAGCAGTGTATTAGAAAGGTGCTTGAAATCATGATAAGAAGAGGTGAACTAATACACAGAGTACAGAGGAAGTTTCTTTTGCGTCTTCGGTAAATGAATAATTTGTACTATTAATTTTTTAACATTTTCTACTTCGCCCTCTTGTCCAATTTGTTATTAAAAGCAATTTCTCTTTTTCCTGTTACAAAACTGGCTTGTAATATATGCATACAGCTACATTTTCATTGTTTTTAAAGTTTTGTCCTATTAATTAGTCCTATACCTCAGCATTTGTGTCTATTAATTTTTAGGAATATGTGAATTATAATAGAGAAATGGTTGAGTATATCAACAAGATATTCAATCTGCATGATGTTTTTACAGTTGATTTTATAATAGTAAACCAATTAAATGGCCTCGTTGATCATACTGTTAACAAAAGTTAGTTCTGCCTAGATTTTTTTTTTTTTTTTTTTTTTTTTTTTTTTTTTTTTAAGCAACCATCTTATTTGTCTATCTTGTTTGGATTTGTTCTAAAATGATATTTATGCAATTGTCTTTTTATTTAATTCTTGCAAATTCATAGGTGAAGGGTTTTATCAGAACCCTAAATGATAATTATATTTAAACAATAACCTTTTGTTTATTAAAAAAATTAATACTATTTTCCTTAATTATATGTAGTTTTCTGTAAAATAGATAAACAATATAGTTTAAATGGTTTTATAGTTTTCGCCCTAGCCTCTTCATGTACAGTAGATTCTTATGTCATTTTAATAATAATAATAGCAATAGTACTTTATTTGTTATAATACAGTAATATAAAATAACTACACAATACAGCATGGAAAAATGGAAAATTCGGCCTGCTGGAGGTGAATGAAAACATAAATAAAGCAAAAAAACGTGAAAGAAGAGAAAAAATTTAAAAAAACATGAGAGTAAAGCCAAAAAGGGGATCGCAACAGCCTTGTGGTAAGCGTGATAAACTCTCAGCTCTAGATCCTGCGGTTGTTTGTTTGATTCTCACCGTTGCCCCTGGCCCTTTTTTCCATGCAACCCCCCCCCCCCCAAATAAAAATATATATACATACATACATTGCATATGAGATATAATGTTCCTTGACTAATATCAACGTTCATAAGGCCATTAAAAAAATAAATGAATAAAATAATAAAAATTGTACGTAATAAAGGTTAAATATTTATTTCTTTAACATAAATAAATATTGCCATGCATGATTGCAATATTTTACAATTGTGGTTAGTTCAGAATTTAGCCCAGTAATTAATTCATCTTTAGACAGAGAACTTTGGCCTAGGTGGAGCATACAAATTTCTTTTAAAATTGTGCATTCTGCTGAGACATGGTCTCAGCATCACATCTTCTCTGACATTATAGTTACATAGAGAGCTCAGGGCAAAAGGTCCCTCCATCCAAGGGATGCAATTTAACTAAGGTAGCTCACCTCATTTTAAAAACCCACCACAAATCACCCAAATTCACATGCTGATTAGAATCAGACAATAAATGGCAGTGGGAAACTACGATCGAGATCTCTGAAGGAAAAGACAAATTGATGTCAGACAAGCCTCACAGACTCCTCCCGATGACATACACTGATCTGCAAGATTATGTTTCCATGCTAAAATATTATTAATATTTAAGGTATGTGGGATGGAATATTTAGAAAATAAGAGTATGCCAGTGGGAGAACCAGAATGTGTTATTTTATAGGAATTAGGAAGCCGAGAATTTTCAGGGCATACTTGAAGTGAAGCCCCAGTGTAGATATGATCAATAAGTCCATGGATGTATCGAAATACAACAAACAGCTAGGAGTTGATGAGGGTAGTTCAAAAAGCTTTTTGAATATTTCAGAAATTTCTCAACTACGTCATACTGTTGATATCCCCCAGTGGGATGTTGTAATTTAACATTAACCCTGTACATATTCTATTAAATCTTAGCTGTAGTCAACACGTGCTTCAAATGGTATTGAAATGAGAGGTGAGGTGAAGAGGAACTGAAGTAGTGATATACATATTCAACAGGTAATCACTTGTAAGAAAAACTGTCAGTACTGACAAATCTCCCACCCTTTCTAAAACTGGCCACCTTATTGGCAAAGTTATCACAGATTCCATTTCACATTTCCAATATGTTTATGTACCTCTGTAAACTTATTCAATTATCAGCTATGAACAACACATCATCAGGATATGTTTTAATTTTATTTAAAAAGTTTTTTTTTTTTAACATGGACATGTTTGAATCTAATTTGTCTTTTTTAAATATTTTGGTTTTTGTTAAAAAAAATTCCTTTTTTAAGTAGATTCCTTATTTATTTAAACATTTATTTGGATTTTTCGGAATTTAATTAATTTCACGTATTTTCTCCAATCATCAGCATTTCCAGCAAGAAGTCCTTCATTATGACTTATTGATGTGTTTCTTTCCTGGGTAGAATGTTTTTCCAAGTAATCTTTTTTTTTAAGGAGATTTTTACTATAATTAACTTTAGTGTTGCCAATTCGAACACCGCTTTCAATTATAGAAGGAAGGTTACCAATGTAGAGTGAAAAATGGATGGGACTTAAAATGCATCCCTGCCTAACTCCACAATTTATAGGGGGGAAAACCTGAAATTCCCTCTTTGATCCTAATCACAGAAGCAGCATCACCGAATAAACTTCTAAGGCTACTAAATTACTTTAGACGAGTCCCAAATCAAATAATTATTAATGTTAATGTCATTTTGGTTTCTTTATTAAATAGCTTGACTTTTAAGGCACCATTTTTGTTTAATGTCATGCTTTGTTATTGCATCGCTGAATCCTATGGACCTGTAACGACGGTTGACTTTCTTGGTAACATGGTTCTCCAAAATGCCTTCGGCTCATTTTATTTTCATTTGTACAACTGCTTTAGTGTAAAAAGTCATTTGGTAGGTTCTGTTACTTTTCTTTATTTGTAAATATAATATATGAAGATAGTCCTCCTTTTACTTAGTGTCACTGTTTCCATGTATTAAACCTAAACTTTAATCAACAACTTACATCATTTTGTTCTGACATTAAATTTACATTCTATATACGTAGGAGATGGAAATTTTTATTCTGATAAAAGGATCGTCCTATCGATAGTACACAGGCGATAAGTGTTGACCTTGAAGACGATATTTATCATCAGGAGGTTATGTAGCTGTATCAACAGGTATCGCCATGGCATAATAAATTGACATTTCAACTTAATGAAATGTAAAACTTAGAACATTGTTTTGACATGTTCGTATAATATTAAATTTCAAATGTCATGGTGCAATTTGAAAGTTATCGCACGTAAGTAATTACATTTTTGTTCGTTTCACTAGGAATGAAATTACATATAATTGACCCATCGGTGTCAAGTAGTTGTAAACATTATTCAACATACTCAGCATCGCTAAATAAAATGGCCTTCGAGTGGAAAAATCTGGGTTTTAAAGTATAATATGACTATAAAAGAGTTGTCAGTTGAAAAGCTATGATTATGTGGTAGGATGAGTGTGACTTGAGTATCATAGAAAGATATTGAGCATGAGAACTATGCTTATAGAGGTGTTGGTGGCCACAATGGTTTAGGTGTTGATGTGGTACTCGTCACTGTAAGGTAAAGGTCCAGGGTTCGAACCCGACATACTTACAAATGGGCTTTTTTTTTTAAACACCAACTCTCCAAGTGTGATATGAACTCTGTTGTTGCAATTTTTATTAAATCTTTCAATTAATTATTCTTTTTATGTAAGGTATAAGAAGGTCATGGGTAAGTTCACTGTGTACAGCCTGATTCTTTGTCTATTAAGCGCATAAGCTAAATATGGTACTATCCCTTAGTGATAAGCACATAGTGTCAGTGCCTGCTTACAATGGCACAGCAAACTGGAAAAAACATAGATTCACCAGACAGGATTAAAAATAAGTCCTCTGTTCAGTGGGAATGTAATCGAGGATCACGTCAAAGGACCATTGCATAAACTAACAACTAACTAAATTTAGCATGTGCTAGGACTAGAATGATAGTTGGAATGTTGATTGGACAATGCAGACCCCAGAGTATGGGTTGAGTGTGCCCATTTTGTAGATGTTTTCTCAGATGCCAGTGATAGGTTAATAGTCTTGTCACTCCTCTGAATCTGGCCCTCTCCTTTTTGATTTATTTGGATCTATTCATGATCGAGGATTCTGAATTTGCTTTTGTTATCCCAAGAATAGGTTCAGGGCATATGGTCTTGCAGATCCTCCTCTGGCCAGTTCATTACCCAAAATTCCTTTTTGTACAAACACCCAAGACACAAGCATTGATGGCATGTATTTCTTGAAAGACTGAACTATGCTTCCCTAATGAGTTCGATTGCTCATATTTCTGGTTCGTACAAAAATACCGGTAAAAAGCTTAATGAGGAGACAATAATGGAGATGCACCATACCTCAATACTGGTTGTGGTGCGCAGGTTGTAAAAAGGCCAGTTCCTATTCATCGGATAATCTAATTTTCCACTGCCCACTTTGAATACCTCGCCCAGCCCCTTTCTGACCCTCCCTAGGATATTCTCATTAGTAACTCATTTGAGACTTGCTTGGAGAGGTATGTGTATGTGCTTAGTCTGTAGATGAGGTTGGTCATGGGCTTGATCTAAATGCACCTGAGCATTATTTCTATCAAACTATTCTGTGACATTTACTACCTTAAAACAAAGTCAAGTACATCAGAGTACCCCTGCCCCTCTGTTTGTCTGCCACCCAGTCTGATCAACAATAGAATATCAATATTAGAATAAAAGTAAAACAGCTATTACAATGGACTCTCGTTATCCACTGGGGATTCATAACAAATATCACCGAGGATAATACAAAACACCTCAAATTTCATGCTTCGAAGCATTTTCTTCTATCTGCATACCTGACACTTTCTGTATTGTGTGCTATCGTCAAAGTTATGTATGAATGTATGGCAACTTGTATGAAGTTATGAGCAGTATGACAAAGGTTGCAACATGTTAGCTCAGTTGTTTGTGATTTACCACGTTCCCACTCTCCTCTAAAACTCAGAGGGCATCTGTAGATGAGTAAAAGCATGGAGTCTAGTACATGGCTGCCATCTTCAGGGAGCCTTTTTATTTGTCAGCAAAAAAGGTGCAGATTTTATTCCTATGGTTGCCGTACAACAAGTAAATTAGCAAATCCCCTTTGATTTTTATAAACTAAATAAACAAAAAGTAACACTGAAAAAAAAAAGTTCATTACAAAATAAACTAATAAAATAAATTATTTGGAATACATTTAATTTTTTTCAGGTGGGGTATTGTTGATTGGCTCTGGAGGTTTTGGATACCTTCATCGTGTTGCGTTTTACGCCAGACAGAAAAGAAGATACTTGCAAGTATGTCATACTGAAATATAATTGCAAGTTGCTCCTATTTTTAAAATATGTCTTTCTTTGTGTTTATTATTGAGTTACTTATTTGACTGATTCACTTTTGTCCATTAATTCTTAAAAAATTGTATTGCAAGGGTTAGACCATTAATTTTTTTTCTAGGTTTGAAAACATCCTATAAAGGATTTTATGTAGATATAGGACCAGTTGTGGGAAATTGCGACAAAGTATGGACAATAGCTTTAAATTCAAGTTCAACAAGAGTACCATTAGTTTTACTCCATGGACTCGGATCTGGGGTCGCCCTTTGGTGTTTAAACTTAGACTCACTTGCTGGTGACAGGCCTGTTTATGCAATTGATTTACTTGGTAAGAATAGCTATATTTTCTCTTTTGTTGCTTTTGGTTTGGTGTCAATTATTTCCCTATAGAAAACTTTTGAAATATTAATTCTTATGAATAATTATAGTGTGCTTTGGACTGCTTTTTGACAAATGTAACAATTTTTGTATGGTATTTTTGCAGTAAAGTGAAAAATAGTGAGATCAACATATTGAATAGAGTTTATGTGTAAGGTTGCTCATAAATACAAATGTAACAAGTAAAAGTAATGATGAATAAGGCAAAGTTGTAAAATAAGTCCATAGTGATTTTCAGTTGTGGCGTGTACAGTGATGACACTTTGGAAGAAAACACGGAAACTTTGATTTGGAAATGCAAGGCGCTCTGATCCTCATTCAACATTGATGATGACAAAATTCATAGCGATATATGGGATCACATGATGATCCTAAAACACAATGTAAATGACCTATATGCAGGCACTGACTAAGTAATAGCTAAGCAATAGAAGGAAATTTAGCATATGCACTTAACTAGTTTGTGTACGATCACTCTCTACCAGTGGTCTTCGTAGACGTGTTAGAAATCACCTGGGATGTGCTACCCCACCCAGCCTATTCACCTGACATTGCCCCCCCCCACTGAGATTTCCACATATTTTAGGCTCTGAGTTTGCTATCAAAAAACACTATGGTTTGTTTCACAACTGATATTCTGCTCATTTTGATTGACAATTAACCATCTGTTAGCAAATGTTAGGTAATAAAATAAGTTAAAGAGTGAATTAATGTTGAATTTATAAATTACATCTAGACTAGTTTAGTTTAATAGTTATACTTTATATTACATACAAGTGACCATTTTATATTGATACGAGAGTTACCTACATGTCTGCTTTCACCCATTGGATTATAAATAGATTTTTTTTAAGGTTTTG
Source organism: Cimex lectularius (assembly GCF_000648675.2). Taxonomy (NCBI): domain Eukaryota; kingdom Metazoa; phylum Arthropoda; class Insecta; order Hemiptera; family Cimicidae; genus Cimex; species Cimex lectularius. The sequence goes on from NW_019392733.1 coordinate 1,239,466, forward strand.
GTCGAAGTTCACGGCCTTTATTTTCATCAGATGGTTTGAAAGCTGAAGAACAATTTATTTTGTCAATTGAAGAATGGAGGAAAGAGATGAGGATAGAAAGAATGATTATATTAGGCCATAATATGGGAGGGTTTTTGGCGATGGTCTATGCTTTAAAGTATCCAGAAAGGTTACCTATTTTTTTTTCATTTGTTATGTGCCATACCGTTTCTAATAGATAATAATTTTCAGGGTAATACACCTAATAGTTGCGGACTTATGGGGTTTCCCAGAAAAACCAAAAAACGATGGAACCATGAATGAATCATTGTTTAACAAGCTTGTAACATACATGTCCATTCCTCTTAATCCTCTTTTCGCTTTGAGAGCAGCAGGTCCATTTGGTAAATTACCTCTGCTGTTATTTCTGCTGTAACATTTCTGAAACAGTATTGTTTCAGGTGATTGGCTTATAAAAAAAGCAAAGCCAGATTTCGTCAAAAGATTTGCATCAGCTCTTGACAACGATCCTGGAGCGATATCGCAGTATATTTTCCAATGTAACGCTCAACCTCCTACGTAAGTAGAAGTACACAATTTTTAAATATTCCAGTGCTACCCAGACATCCTTTACAAACACCTTTATTACCTTATCCTAGAATTTTTAACTGATCCCTGCTTCAGAGTGAAGTGTGATGAATATTCTAATACCAGATACAAGCCGGTGTTCCACAAGGGAGCATTCTTGGTCCCAACATTTATACTGTTGACTTACTTATACATCCCAACACTATCATTCCTACCTATGCTTGTCATTTAACCCGAATCCTATCCAAGCAACCTCCAACATCCAAGAACAATGATTAAAGGCTGAATGAGGAAACATGTATACAAAGTACATGTACTTGTACAAAGACTCTTATGGCACAAATCTGTTTTTACCAGCAAAACTGACTCTATACAAGACATTACTGTGTCTACTTTGAACATATGGAGTTGAACTGTGGCATTCCGCCAAGCCATCCAATATCCCGTGGATCCAATCGTTTCAATTGAAAGTCCTTAGACAAACTGTCAAAGCTTACTGTCACTAACCTTATCTTAAACAACCTCAACATTTCTTTTGTCAATTAGCTGGTCTGATCCTGCATTCAAGTTTCACATCAGGGTTTCGATCCCTCTTAACCCTACTGCTCAAGCCAGAGATGATACCGCAATTCTGTCTTCTAACTTGAATCCTATCCAAGCAACTGCAAACCTCCAAGAACACCTTGAGTATCGAAGATTTCCAAAAGGACAGAATGACAAAAAATATACCCAGTGTTCAAACAGTCTTGCCCTTCTTCGAACATGAATAACAAGGAGCTTTCTTCTACTCAAGATACTTAGTCAAAGTTAGATTCTTAGTACTATACCTGGACAGCAGACTGACTTAGAAACCCCACACAAGACTTAAAATACAAAAACTTGAACAACTGTCAAAACCTTTAAGGTTAAATAGTTTTGATTGTCAAAACTCAACTAACTCTATACAAGATTTTAAACTAAGGTCTTGATTGAGATGAAAAAGCGTCACAAGCAGGATTCAAACCCACAACCTTCGGCTCGATACACCGCTGCTCAAACCACTTGAGCTAACTTTAGCAGATAAGTAGCACTTTTCTATTGTTTTTTCATCTCAACCAAGACCTTAGATTAAAAGTATAATTAATTAAAATAATTATTATGGTTAATAATGACTATTAGTGCATGAATGGATTTATGCCAAGACATTACTGCAACCAAGGATCCAATTATTCCAATCAAAAGTCTTGAGACAAATTTTCAAAGCTGCATATTATTGGGTGTGCGTTTTTTTTTTTTTTTTTTTTTTTCAAATTACGTTATCCTTTTTTATCTGCTGGCCCTCTTAGTTCTAGGGTGGGAAAAGCTCTATGGAAAGATATTGTTAAGAAAGGGGTAGTTGATACCAAAAGCCATGAATTGTCCCTCAGGAATAAGGAAAACTGCATGGCTTGTTGGGTTTAACTCCCGAATAGGAATAAATAAAAAGGGTTTATTTCCTATTTGGTCATTGAGGACAACAAGGCCTTTACAAAAATGTTAAACACCATAGCTGTTTGCAAGAAGAATGAAACGCGCTCTCGTAAGGTTCTATTATCTGTTTGGTGGGATATTCAAAGAATAATTTATAGAGAACTCTTACCACACAAACCCTTACAACATTCTGTGCCAAGCTATCAGGCCAGAGCTTCCAAACAAATTATGTATAAATATAAAGGGAAAAGTTGAACAAAAGTAATCAGGAAAAACATCAATCGATGAGGTAGTGTCATTCAAAAGGTGAGCAATTGTGGACCTTGTATTATCAAGTATGTTGGTCTGGTGAAAATCTATATGGAAAAGTGGGCCGTGGTCCGTTTCTTAAGGTGTGCTGAAGGATCCTTAACCTGAGAGGATATCTGGAGCGTTGTTGTTAAGCATCTTCCAACCAAAGGAGGAGTCCTTCAAAGCTCGAGTGATTGAACTTAAAGTTTGTGTAGAGGGAAGAATGGTCATCATCCGATTCATGACCAGTACTCCTGGAGGAAATAAATTCAAGAGCTCAGTTCTGAATCCTTTCCAGACATCGATGTCTCTTTTATTAGAGAGTGCCCATACAATCCCTGCATATTCCAATTGCGATACAATTAAGGATTGAAATAAGACCTTTAAAGCAAACAGATTAATAAATTCAGCAGTCATTCTCTTAACAAATCCGAGGTTTGCTTTTTTAATAGTAGTATAGATGAGTATTAAATTTGCAGTTGGAGCTAAATGTGACTCCTAAGTCCAATAGTTGCTGTAATACTTAATGTTTCACGATGGCACCAGGCCGAGTAAAATTGCCAAGTTAGGCTGTAGTTAGCAATGATTACCCCACCCTCAATACTCTCCAGATCTCGCACGTTCTGATTTTTACTTGTTTCACTCCCTAGACAAACACTTAAAAGGTAGAGAATTTTTGCATGAAAATGCTCTGAAAATCATTCTTAAGATTTCTTCTCCTTCTAGGTCATCAGACTTTACAAAAAGGGGATATTAATGCTACCATGTTAGCAGTATGTTATAGAAAACTAAGGAAATTATGTTTTGGATTAAAAATGCAAATAAATTTTTATTTTGACTTTTTTCTGAAAATTGAAAAAACTTATGCGAGCACTCAGTACATCACCAAACGCCACTTCCTTCCGTTTGCTGATGAGCTGACCTGTACCCGTTGTCAAAAGTTCCTAATCCTAACCCTACTACCTTCTCATCCTGGGAACCCCTCCATTTGACGGCCTCAAAGCCTACTCGCCTCTTAATCCCTCATATTGAACGCCAGAGTTGACTGGTTTCTCTTAACCTTAGCCTTACAACCTTACCTGAGTTTGTTTATATATATAGTGTATATTTTTTAATATTTGTTATGTGCGAGATCTTTCGATCTTGTGTTCTATTATCTAACATTTTACGTTTAGTGGAGAGGCTGCTTTTAAAACTATGACGCACGACACTGGCTGGGCGAAATACCCGTTGATCAATCGAATCGACAATTTAGATTTAAGAATACCCATTACCATTCTTAACGGATCAAGATCGTGGATTGATTACACGACCGGAGATAAAATCAGGGAGAAAAGAAGCATCTATTCTTGTGTCAATATTCAGGTTAAACATACAATTTCTTCTTGGCATGAGAACAATTTTTACATTGTTTTAAAACTTTTTTTTTTTACTTTTTATTTTACAGGTAATTTCAGGGGCAGGAAATCACTTGTATGCAGATAAAAGTGAGATTTTCAATCGATACGTAATAGAAGCCTGCAATCGTTCAGACTAAAGGCCACAATCGATAAATACATCCAAAATTATTGTATATATTTAATTTATTCATATTAAATAAACCCCTTGATGAATAGTCTGCGCCGACAAACCTATCGGGGAAGCAGGGTAATTAGGATCCCCGGGTATATACATATATATATATATATATATTTTAAATTGTAAAACAAATTAATGCAGTATTATAAACTGTCATTCAATGTGATAACTTTTAGTCATATTAATAATAGAATAAATATGTACCTAAATTGAAATATATAGTAAGTTTTTTTATTTATTTTACTAATTTTTTCTCCATAATAAATCAAGGAATTTTTTTAATGAAAAAATTCATCAATGAAAGAATAAAAGAGACCAGCCATGTTTTAAGCATCTGGTGTGCAAAGTGATAAACTAGGTAGATCGTTCATTACAGTTCATTGATTGGTCTGTGCGTTATGTTCATTTTTGGCCCAACCACTGAAGTATACTTAAGCATTTACCATATGGTTTAACCTACTTTTAAATCCCTTCCTTGGGGGGCCTTTCTTGGTCTGGCACAATTTTGTACAAATATCCTCTACTTAACTATCTATTCTGTCAGAGCTTTCAGGTGTGACAAGATTACTCCGACTGATACTCTCTGGCCATGGGAGTGCCACAGGGCAGTGTGCTTGTACTCCTTTATAGTCCAAGCACTTGTAATTTTACTTCATACTAAAAAGTCAATCTATTTTCTAATTTAATTTAATTACATTTTGATATATAACAACAAAACTATCTGTAATAGCATGAACCAATTCGGCCAATTTTAAATAGGGGAATCTTTGAAACCCCTTGATGAATAATCTGCGCCGACAAACCTATTAGGAGAAGCAGGGTAATTAGGATCCCCGGGTACGGATGTGACCCTGTTTGCCAGTACTCTCCAACCTCCTTTTCTTGTCCAATCCTAAAAAATATGTATAAAATAAGATGGAATGTATTCTATCAGGAATTAAACATGACAATAAAGTTGAAGTATGAAGCAAAATAAATAAAATTATAAAAAACTCACATTGTGATTGTATTTGAAATAATATGCGGTGCAATAAACTGCAAATATAGCCATACAAAATTTTCCGGTAATTTTCCTTGCCAGCAAAGCAGCTTCTTTACCCTGGAATGAAATTTAACGTAACAAATAGTTCGATTTTCTTATTTCCTTGACATGTTTAAATAATTTTGTTTTAGAAACCAGTCTTTTATATAATAAACTGGCAATAAACAAGGCAAAAATTCTTAAAATACACCCTAACAAAAAGAAAGTATCTTCTAGACAAAAGCTAAAAATATCAATATGACAAAAGTATAAATAATCACATAATCTGCCTTTTCATTACCCTCCAAACCAGATCCAGCCCAACGGGAATTTCCATTTCGTTTTAATCACATTTTTACCATCAAGAGGGCTGGATCATGGTTGTTAGAAAGTCCTGACTTTACCTGCCTTTTCATTACCTTACTGATCTATCCATCCAGGTACTCAGACAAAAACCTCAATAACAAATATCAAATTGGGTCACAGAGTTCATGGTATTTACACTGACATCTCCAAGACTTTCAACAGGATTAACTTTCGGCTTCTCAGGAAGCTGTGTGGTATAGATGACCTTCTTCTTTCTTGGCTCGATTCCTTTCTACATGGAAGACCTTACAAGATTCGTGTATAGTGGTTCCATCTGAAATTCTGTCTGGAGTACCTCAGCGCTCTCACCTCGGGCTGATACTTTTTTAAAATTCCGTGGCGGTCGTGAATAAGTAGGTAAGTCGAAATTTTCAATTTTTCAGTAGGACCGTTTTTATGTTTGGCGTTACATTACATACTTGAAGATACCTAAAAATGTACATCTCTATATCCAGGTTTCTATTGGGAATTGAAGTTACCGACTTATACATGACCTAAAGCTACAAGGGAACATTCTGATGCTACTGTTAACTCATTTTCGAGTTAAGTCGACTTACCTACTTATTCATAACCGCCACGGAATTATTTTTCAATGACGTTTCATCAATTTTTTGTTTTTTTCATACTTTTAACTGACGAACTTAAATTATTTTCCAACATTTCTTCCATTACGGATTGTGAATTACATCAATTAGATTAAATGGTTTTGTTACCAAGTGTTGGGATAATGATGTGTACATCAATCAATCAAAATGCAAAAGCAATTATATTCATTGTGTCTTCTAAGCCGAAGGATTGTGATTCTTGGTCGTATCACATTGCTGGTCTTCCCCAGGATGAAGTAGATTAAATAAATGACTTAGGTTTAATTTTAATGTAATTTTGTGATGTCATTTCCAAGATTAGACTTTAAAGAATTCTCCGTTTTGTCAAATATTTTACTTCAGACTTTGGTAACCTTTTTGGTATTAAATTCATTCTTATTTTCACACTGACCAAATCTTTTAATAAATACCCGAATTATAAAAAATAACAGTGTTAATATTATTGGAAAGGCAAGGACATAAAAAATACCAAAATTTCAATGCGCCACTTTTTTTATGTGGAGCAGTGTATATTTTGTTACTTTAATATTATTTATTTTAGCTTAGATCTTACCTGTAGAGCTTATCTTATAAATAAATAATTAAACGAAATTTTCTCACCATAACTGGTTCTAAAGGTTTGAAAAGCCTATCGAGCGGGTACCAATAAGCCCTCCTAAAGGGGTTATACAATTCTTTATACAACTCCGGTACAACTCTGGGCTCTGAAGGGTGCAACTTCTGGTCCTTGATCCACTGTTTTCTCCAGGCCCTTTCTTCAACTGTCATACCCTCGCCATGGAGCCTTTCTCTCTCCCTGTACAGCCTGCCTTGGATGGAAAAAGCTTTTACACCTCCCGTGTTCGAAGCCATCGTAAAGCTTTAAGATAAATTCGTTGTATTGAAAAATTTCTATGACAAACAGGTGAAAAAATCCAAAAGGTCAAAACTGTTAACCCGATGAAAGGTTAGAAATAGCCACAGCCTCGATCTAAAAATATTTCAATTATTTTAAAACAAACAAAAAATGGTTTCACAATGAACAATAAACTTTTTTTTTTAATTAATTATCGTAAAATAGCACTCAGAGGTGATACTTTACATTAAATTTAATTATTTTTCCGGTGACTTCAATGACATGAGGTTTCTTTTTTCATCTGGTTCACCCTAGTTATAACATCTGATCGGTCTGTTTTTGTATATTCTCAGCTCTGTGTTGTTTGGATTTATTTCACTAAAATGAGCGCATTCCGAGTGACTAAAACGGTGAGGGCAAATCCAATTCCTTCCTATTCATTTTCAAACAACTTAATTAATTGCTAAAGAGTTTCTTTGTTATTTATTTAAAATATAACTTTGAGGGTTCTTTTATCTTGTGTATTTCTATGTACGTTCAGACTGTAGGCGTGTTGACAGTACTGCTACCTGAAGAATAACAACTAGGATTCCACGTACAATTATTTAATCATACACAAAACACAGTGTCTGCTTTCTGATGTCTGTAGCATGACTGACTCTATAAGCTTTATGTATCTATAGGCATTATATCACTCGCAGAATTTTTTTCACAAGGTGTGAACTTGGTTCAATCAATTGATCATATCACGGATCCGTGTACCGCATACAGTATATTAGGTAGTTTTGGCACTTTTTATTTTTGATGGAGTTCCCCCTGAGTACTGCAGCTTTACAGTTTCTTGCACTCCAACCTGGTTCCATTTTGTTAGCATGTAACAATACTAAATTGAGCCCCTTGTGTGCCATTTTTCTTCCATCGAAGAAATTCATTCAGGGTCTCTGAGATCTGAACCCGCCAGACCTTCTGTTAATGAGTAGTTGTTTCAACTTTTATTATGCTCAGAAAAAATCCAGACAGTAGCAGTGGGAATCGAACCCACAATCGTAGGATCGATTCCCACCATCGCAGATAATGCAAGGGAAAAGAAGAGACAGTTGAACATGTCCCCTGTTGGACTTGACCTATGTGGGCATTTTTCACGGTCTAAGTTCCGAACTTTAGTTTTGGCACAAGTGTTGGTTTTGCACTAGTCAGACGCCCACATAAGTCTTTCAAGGTCATTACAATGTTAGCGCATTACCATGTGGCCTAGGAGGTGCCCGTTTTCAAAATTTGTCTTTTACATCTTCTTAGATTAGGATTTTGTGGGTAAAACAGACAAAAGAAAGTAAAACAATTTGACTACATTCCACGAGGATTCATGTAATGCTTTTTTTTTTATTTTACTCCCCCTGAGGGGGAATTAATTACTGATTTGACTATATTTGTTTTTGTTTGCGATTGATACATGATCACCTAATTTAGTGAAACCTGTCTTACATGGATAGAAAGGTCAATTGATGTGCCTAATAATGGACAACATATCTTGTTCCATGAGGCTTGCCACCCAAAATTACAATAGATAAAATTATTAGTTATTACCATAACTAATCCATTGTGCATTTCCACTGTTATATAGAGCTCCTAATTAAGCTTTTTGAAGGACTCCTGTAGCCTATATAAGCCTTTGCACCAACAGAGGACATGTTCCGCTGTCTCCTCTTCCTCTGCCACTCTGTCTATATTACTCTGGAGTCTACATTGACCAATGAGCAGACCTATTATTTTAGTCCTAACATGCAGTAGATTTTGTAGTTCTGCTGATAATTTCTGCTTCTGTTCTGAGCTGAATTCACATTGAATGGAGGACTTTGAGCGATGTGGTCCTCGATACCATACCCTGATAAGCCCTAACCATTCTTTTTAAAATTTATGATTAAAATACAATAGATTTTCTGCTAGTGCCCCACAATAGCTAAGAAAAGACAATGAGGAAAATGGAGAACATACTATGCAACTGCCTTACAACAGCTAGGAAAAAGCTGTGGTACATAGAAAAACCATTCTTGGGCAATGTAGAACTCAATACCATACCCCTGATAAACCCCAACCATATATGTAAGTTATAAATTTGAGCAGATGTAACTTATATGAATACATATGAGGAAATATATATGATGAATCAATATATGAAACATTATATGAGGAAAACTGACCACAACCTCTGCAATAGCTAGGAAAAGGCTGTGGTACCTAAGAAAACCATTTTTGAGCAATGTGGATCTCATACCCCTAACAAGCCCTAACCATCCCCCTTGCATAGGACTTATGATTCTTGAGAAAAGCAACAAGTTTTTCCTCCCCCCCTTTTTTTAATAAAAATAGATTGCCTCTTTTATCTTTATATATAATTGTGAACTCCCAAGACGCCGACTAAAATTATGGCCAAATTATGGCTTAAGCAAAAGCCCTGACCTCAATTTTATTTAAAAAATTTCAAAAGCATAAATTACTAATTGTGAGGGCAATAAATAAGTAATTAAAATATGAATTCAAACTACGTAAGTTATCTGTCAGTTGTTTTGTATGACTCTCACCTCGCAATTAGTCACAATAAGTTTTAGTACTAAAAACCAGTACTTTTCAGTACTAATATTGTTGTGCTATTGTGTATTAGATTTTTTAAATTATTATTACAATACTTGTTTTAATCGTGCACTGTATTTTTTATAATATTAATCAGTGTCCTGTGACTAACTATACAATTGCTCTATTTTATTATATTGTTGTATTTATTTATTTTATACTATGTATATTTTTTGTACTGTATTTGTTTGTACTAACCCCTAACCTTAAAAGTTAGAATGAATAATCAAGAAGTGGTGGCCGCCCACCCAAACAAAGGCAGGTTTTCCATTCTGAACAAAAAAAAAAGCAGTCTTTCTTGCTCTGTTATGATTTCCGACAAATTATGTTGAATAAAAACATCATGTGCACTGCAATTCTAAACACTTTGAGGACAGATTCACCAATTCGTATCGCATTTGTTGCCATGTGAGGGTGAAGGTTCGTCATACGGTCAATTATGTTTTGCAGACTCCTTGACAGATGTCAATGTGCATTAAGTTTGCACAAAAATTAAAAGATTAGACTGCCCAATTTTGACAGCTCTTGGTGGTATTTTGACTAAAAAACCTTATGAGCAAACAGGACTGCAGCTCAAACAATGCAACATGAAAGTTTTAACTTCAGTTGCATTTTGTTGATAGTTTACAGATAGATTTAATAAACCTACAGCAGAAGAAATTGCTGTAGTTTTCCATTCGTCAGAAGGAAAACCGCCAGGTAATTGAAACATTGTTGTGCACTATCGTCAAATTGGTCCAAAGTTAATTTGTTTTAAGCCCTCATTATGAACCCATGCGGTAACCACTGATCTATCCCTGTGGTGAGCCAGGATGGACCCCAAAATGGCCCATAATGGCATTTGACAACAAAACCATCATGAACAATTAACATAGTTACAGTTGCTATTTGCAATCCGTTTTCTCACATTCATAAATCATATTGTTCCATGATTTTGACTAAAGAATGTGGCTATTGCCCTGACAGGCAACTAGTTATTTATAATATCTTATTACCTGACTTAGTTTTGAATGTGTGAAAATTGTTATCACGGATAGTGTGAGTCTATGAGTCAAAAGTAATACTGGAGTGAAAGACAGTCACTTAAGAATGAATGATGAATGATAACATTCAGTTCTTTTATTTTTTCAGGCTACTGGCCTGACAGGCCTGCCAGTTTCAAAGACTCCTCAACATACGCTGAGTGTGCTGTATGGGAAGATTTTAAATGTGCTTGACAGTATGCCAAAGGATGCTGCTTATCGAAAATATACAGAGGAGATCGTCAAAAGTAGAGCTGCCATCGTTAGTCAGGTATTCCATTTTTGCAACATTAGTAATACTTGTTTTTAACAATAGCTTTTCCATATAGGCAAAAACAAGTGAGGAAATCGAACAAAAGATTGAATGTGGTCAAGTAGAAGAACTTATCATCCAAGCAGACAACGAACTAGCCTTAGCAAGACAGTTTGCTCGTTGCAAGCCTTGGGAACCCCTGATGACCAGTGCACCGAAGGACCAATGGGTTTGGCCTCATACAAAATAAAATTTCACTTCTTTTCTTCAAGAATAGGGCTATTAGAATAATTTGAGCTGTTGTAATTTAAATAAATTATTATTATTCAATAAACTTTTGTTTATTAAAACCTTTCTATTTTTAATCATATTTAATTTTAAATTGTTCAAAAAACAACATACTCTTTTCTTCATGAGGAAAAAGTTAATAAGAATGTCTATGTAATTAGCCCAAATTGAAAGTTTGACAAATTACAACAGCTATTATACATTAAATAGACAACTCCGATCTTACGATCATCAATCGTATCAGCCAGGCAGCTTTAAAGGCTCAACAAGCTTATGATATCAAATAAAAACTAGTCTAGAACTGCCTGAATACCCTAAAAAACAGATCTATTTACAAATAGTCTGGTTGCGTCCCAGGTCTAGAGGGAATTTCAGGCAACAAGGCAGCAGAATTTCTAGCCCTAGCTGAAAAGGGAGCATTGGAAGAACACATAGGCCCAAATTTATTTTGTGGCATAAACTATGGCCACATTAAAAAAGAATTGGAATATTGGGTAACTAAAGAACAGCAAATACTGGGAGTAGTGTAAAGCCAGGCATGTGGCAAGCAAAAAGATTATGAACTTGTGTGGTGATTACGCAGAAAACAAACACTGAGTGAGTAAAAAAACTTTGATTGAATATAAAAAATATATTTTTTTTGCATTTTATAAATTCACTTTTTTCATCATCCTACATGTATCTGTTAAATTTAAACCATGTTTATAAATCCCAGGCCCTTAAGATGATCTCAATAAAGATTGAAACGTTGGCACGATAAATAAAATGTTTTTCTGAAACCTACGTCACACCAGACCGCATCTCACGATTTCCGAATAATTATGAACTTGCAAAAACAACCCAATGGGAGAGAGAAGTTCTTAAAAGAAATTACAATAAACAATTACTTTATGTAAAAATAAAATTATATAAATGAAAAAAAATTACATTAAAGGCCTAATAAGCCTGTAATTATGGTAAAAAAGAAGCATGAAACAACAATTCAAGTGACATCTACAAAGAAAAGAAAACTATAAACAAGTTAGTAAAATAAAAATATACAAATAATATAATATATAAGAACAATATATGTGTAAGGAAAAATAACATTTGCGTATGAATAATAAGTGCAACGTGTAGAGGTTAGTGACCGTTAATCGATAGTTATTCAGATATCGTGAGATGCGGTCGGGTGTGATGTAGGTTTCAGAAAAACATTTTCTTTATCGTGCCAACATTTCGATCTTTTATTGAGATAGAAACGTTGGCACGATAAAGAAAATGTTTTTCTGATACATCACACCCGACCGCATCTCACAATATCTGAATAAATAAGTGCAACGTTGTTTAGTATCAAAGAGATTGATTTTGGTAAGTATATGAGATAATAAAAATCAGGTTTTATTAGACATTAACATTTTGACAAGTTTGTCAATGATGGCAAGAAATCATGGGATAAAAAGGATGTGCCTATTCGACAGAAAGGAGTTAAAAATTCCCCTTGTATATTTATGGGAAATACTCCAGTCAAATACCACTTTTAAAAAAAGGGACTATCAACAGATGACCACTGTCAATTATTTCTAGAAGAGATGAAAGAACACATCCTATGCAACTGCCCTGCAATAGCTATGAAAAGGCTGTAGTACCTAGAAAACCATTCTTGTATAATATAGACCTAGATATAATATATACCTCTGAGAAGCCCTAACATCCCATTTAAACTATATGAGGAAAGTAGACCACATCTTATGTAACTGCCCAGTAATTGTTAAGAAAAGATCACAGTACCTAGGAAAGCAAATGTAGACCTCTATACCATACCTCTGAGAGCTCCGATTTAAAATATGAGGAAAAAGGAAAAGAATCCTTGCAATAGCTAATAAAAGTCTATGGTACCTAGGAAAGCCATTCTTGAGTAATGTTCCTAGGTGTCATACCCCTGAGAAGCCCTAACGTTACTTTTTATATATGAAGAAAACAGATCACGATCTCTGCAAAAGTGGGAAAAAGGCTATAGTACCTAGGAAACTAAGCAATGCAAACCTCAATACCTCACCCCTGAGAAGTCCTAATCATCTCATTTAAAAAATACGAGGAAAACAGTACAGATTGTCTACAACAGCCCTGCAAATGCTGCAATAGCTTAGAAAAGGCTATGTTACCTAAGAATGCCATTCTTGGACAATATAGACCTAGATACCGAATACACGGAAAATATTCGGTAGTTCAATAAGGAAAGGAAAATATTCCACAAAATCTATTAGCAGATATCGGTCACAATAGACAAAAGTACCAAACAGTGAAATCCTTATGACTCTAAATGGGAAATGAAAAAAGAAAAATAGAATTTTATTTCATATAATTTTCTACATGTCTCAGTTTGTATGGGTAATAGGTCTTAGTTGCGCTCTTTTTCGTGTTTGTTTTATTTATTTATTGTTTTTGTATGTCCATATTTAAATTTTCTGTATAAAAAAACATTGATATAAATTATAATTCTGGAACGACCGAAGAGGGAGAATATAGTTCAATCAGTTAACGATTCGGTTCATTTTCCGATTCGTTCAGTGAAACCTCTCAGATTCGGAAACGACTCATCGCCTGGCATTTGGTAAGTCGCCGTTGAAATATCCAACGTCACCAGTTTTCACCGTTCCAATCCGGACAAATTTTCCAAAATGTTGAGCACGGTAGTCAAAAAATTTTACAATGAATATTCCACAAACACGTCCAAAAAGTTGAAAATCATAGACGCTTATTTATTATATGTCCTCTTGACCGGCATCGTCGAGTTTGTTTATTGTTGTCTTGTCGGAACGTTTCCTTTCAATTCATTTCTAAGTGGATTTATTTCATGCGTCAGCTCTTTCGTCTTGGCAGGTAATTAGAACATTAATTTCGTAAATTCATTTTATTTTTAATTTAATTTTTTTTTTAATCTGCCTTTTCAGTCTGCTTGCGTCTCCAGGCGAACCCACAGAATAAGCTGCAGTTCGCGAAAATAAGCCCCGAAAGAGGATTCGGAGACTTCATATTTGCTCATATAATTCTTCACCTTGTCGTCATCAATTTCATCGGCTGATTTTGATCTGGTAAGCCAAACTTTACATATGTGAAAATCCAATTTGCTAATTTAATGGCTTCAATGAGACACCCTAAGAAATTTGGTAATATTTTATATCTGAACAAACTTTTTATATTAGTCGAAGGTCAGTCTCGGGGCATGGCAGCGCAGGTACCTCAGGACTATAGGGATATTTAACTATCAAATGGTACAGTGGTTTGAGATGAGATACACGGTGTCCGACCCTACCTCTTTTTGATTTTGGTACACCTAAGTCCACAATAATCGTTTTTATTGTATAATAACATCTATAGATATAATATCTTACATGAATAAAACCTTTTTATTCTTTTTAGACATTTTGTTGTCTTAGGGATAGGGATAAAAGAGGCAGCCACAAGGACTTCTGCTCCTCGACCTGAGTTGATATCTCTCTCTCTCTCTCTCTCTCTCTCTCTCTCTCTCTCTCTCTTTTTTTTTTACCCAACTCATTAGCCATCTTCAGGTTGTTAATCAACCTCATAGCCTTGCCAGTGGCTCCTTAATGTAGGATCTTGCTTGTGGCTTTTCCTGTTCTTGTTGCAAGAATCTGCACCTGAATAGACCTTCACAAAAACATAAATTGTGTTTTGCAGTCTCCTCCTCTTCCTGGCACTATCTGCACAGGGTTTCTTGTGTCTACTCCTATCCGGTGCATGTGCCTTCTTAGGTGGAAGTGCTCTGTTAGGAGTCCAACCAGAATTCTGGTTCTGTTGCAGTTACCTTCCAATAATTTCTTTGTAAGTCTTGCAGATGGTACTTCTTTGAATCTCTTCGTCTCATACCTGGTGTATTGTTCTACCAGGTTTTGGACTCCTGGTTTTTAATGTGTATCCTCTTGTGTAGCAAGATGCTATGCCACAGAAGGTTTCAGAATCTAGAGAGTCCATGTTGGCCTTCTCTTTGGCCAACATGTCAACCTTTTCGTTGCCTCTATGTCATGATTGCCCGGGGACACGTGCCAGGTTCAGGACATTGGTGTCACTGACTTCTGCCAGGGCCTCCATGCATTATTTGGAGATCGTGAAATGCGGTCTGGTAAGTTTTAGAAAAACATTTTCTTTATCGTGCCAACGTTTCGGTCTTTATTGAGATCATTGTCAGGTCCTGAGATTTATAAACACTGTTTAAATTATACAAATATATGTAGGATGTGAAAAAAGTGCTAGAGATTTTAGACTCAATTTGTATTTGTACTCACTCAAAATATTTGTTTTCCCCCCCAGTTAAATTGGGTGTTGTGTTGAGATTGCCAGTGAAATATTGATATTTTATGTTTATATATGTTGCATTTTGGAGGGGTGGGGAAGCAAGTTAGGACAGAAAACATTTTTATATGAGGAGTTGGCTTCTTTGAGGTAAAAGGAGCTGACAGTGGGAAAGAATGGGTAATGGCTCGGCTCGGCCTGGAAGTCAGTGATTCCTGGGCAGTGTCCATGGGCATTCAGGACATAGAGACAATGAGCAAGTAGACATGGTGGCGCAAAAAGGAGCCAACATGAATTTTCTAGGCCCTGAACCCCATTGTGGCATAGCACTTGGCCACAGAAAAGGATACTTCCAAAAATAGATCCTTACTGAGTTCAAAACATGATGGAGCAATAACCCAGGCATGAGGTGAAGAAAGCCAAAGAAGAGCCATCCATAAGATTTACAAAGGAATTATTGGAAAGTAATCGCAACAGAACCAGGATTCTGGTTAGATTCCTGCCAGGGCACTGCTGCCTAAGAAGGTGTACGCACCGATTAGGAGTATAGACAGAAAACCACTGTGCAGGTACTGCCAGGAAGAAGTCTACTTCTTGATTATCCTCCCTGCCCATTTGGCTAGATGTAGACTTGCAATCCTCCTTTCAGCATGGTTTGGTTCTTAGTTCGGGTCCGTTGAGTGCAAATACAGCTCTTTCTTATGGTAGTTTGTCAGCTATTTTATTTACCTTAAACCTTCCCATACTTACATGCTAAAGCTCGAAGTGTTAAACAATAGCAGTTGAATTTTAGTCAACATATTTATATAAATATATTTTCTTTGTACATGCCTTATTCATGTGTAATTTGTTTTCAGGAGTTTCAGTTTGAAGAATATGGACTTTTTTAAGCATCATTTTTAGAAACATTATGTCAACATCTGCAATTATTATGTTCAATAGTTATATTTTTAAAGAAAATATTATAAAAGTTAAATTCATGTTTATAAGATGTAAAGTGTAATTTTTAAATACATTTTTTCTGTAATTATTATTACATTATTTACTAATATTATTGTTTATTTATAAATTGAATCCTTTCTTCGATGGTTTTGTAAATTGATTTGAATAAATATAATATATTTATTATACTAATATATCATGAATATACAATTTAGTAATTTTTCAAATATCCTCGTCTGTGGAGGTTGGGTCTAGATTCGAGAAAGGAAAAAATCATACCAGGTTGGACATAGGCCACACCAGGACCACACACAGGCTCCTTCTAGCAGGACTGAGTGAAATAAAGAACTTCATCATTCCGCATGATCTTATGGCACAGCAGCGGGGCAGGTATCGATCACTGATCCAATACTTCACAGCCAAAAATATTTTTAACTGTATATAAATATTTGTGTTTGTTATTTATTGAAATAAATTATTTATTAGTGAGAATAGAGGGGCCCCGAGGAATGAGATGTATGTAGTACAGGTGATACTATAGCACCAAAGTTTTCCAGTCAACTATCCACAATATTATTTAATTTTAAGAGCTCAGGTTAACATCAAAATCATAAAAAAAAAGTAAATAGGAATGGCGTTTATTTTGTTTGTTTATCTGTAAAATGTTTATAAACAAAAGAAAAATCTTTATGGCCTAGTTGTTGAGTGATGATATTTTCATAAATTTCCAGTGTCTTCTTTCCTACTTCTAACGTCAACCCAATTTCTTTTGCAGCATTTTCAGCTATTTTTAAGTCTTTAGCAAGCATTTCGGTTGTAAAGCCAGCCTAAAATTAAAACAAAAATAAAATAAAATAAAAATAGATTTGACTCTAAATGTAATTTTACTTTAGTTATTATATACCTTGTAATCCTTCGAACTGGGTACATTTTCCATGACCCCAGGAACTGGATTGTATGTGTCTGATGACCAACAGCGTCCGGAACTGCTGTTAATTACCGAGGCTAATAGTTTCGGATCAAGGCCTAATTTTACACCAAGATTCATGGCTTCCGAAACGGCTGCCATTGATATTCCAAGTATCAAATTGTTGCAAGTCTTCGCTACTTGTCCACTGCTTACGGCACCGCAGTAGATAACCCTGGATCCCATAGCCAATAACACTGGTTTAGCTGTTTCAACGACACTTGGATCACCTCCTACCATAAAAGTCAAAGTACCATCTTCTGCTGCTTTTATGCCTAAAAAATCCTTTAGGTAATGTTTGTTTTTTTTTCTTTTTTTTTCCCCCCCCCATACCTCCTGATACTGGGGCATCAATAAATTTGGCACCTACTGTTTCAAAATGCTTAGCCAGTTCTTTTGAAACTGATGGATCGATTGTACTCATGTCTATGATGAATTTATTTTTATCCAGAAATCTGAAATTAAATTGAAACATTCATATGTTAATTAATTTTTATATGGTTCATAAACTGATAAAAACATCTAGTCTATTGCTGTTATTTACACTTATACTGTAATAAAAAGTATAGTAATTATTATATTGGGTGGCTACATGCTTTCTATATGGAGCCAAGGCACCCTTCAATTAAGTAGGACAAATGGAATGACCTTTCTCAACATGCCAGACACCGAGTAAGATGTCCAAGGTCTATCCTTAAAAGGATGAGGATGACCCCTCTTCTATGAGTCAAATCTTACGGGCTTGTCTACTGATCCAGCCCACCAATGCTGTCACTTTCTTTAATCATCATTTTAGTGTCAGAGGGCCGGATCACGGTTAATCCTGAGGTCATAGCCTTAGCTGCCTCGTCCAGCTTCTTTCTTAAAAATTTTTGCATATTACATATATGATTTTTTTTTTTTTTTGTATTGTGTGCTTTAAATTTGCCATTTTTGAGAATATATGTGAAGAATATATATATTATATATATAAGAATATATAGTGAATATATATAATAGAATATATATAAGAATATATATTGAAGAATACATGTGAGATTGCACGATTCATTTTCACTTACTTCGATAATCCATCATCTTCTAAATAGAGAGATTTCAGATGAGGACTGGCAGGAAGCATAGTTAATATGAATTCGACATTTTGTGCCAGTTCTTGGGTAGATCCGGCTACTTTGGCACCAACTTTTGAAACTCTTTCACATGCCGCTTTGTTGATATCAAAAACCGTCACATCAAACCCCTAGAATAAACAAATTTTTTTGAATATAAGTTTATATAGAAGGAATAAAATAAAGACAAGGTATTTTATTGACTTAGAGATAATAATTTTGATTATATGTATATTATTATCTTAAGTCTTAATGCTTGATCTCGGAATATTTTTTTAGGGTGTTATCCTGGTAAACTTATTAAGTTAAAATTATTTACAATGATACTTAGGTAAAGTATACCTTTTTCACTAAATTCATGCTCATTGATGCTCCCATGTTTCCCAATCCTATGAAACCGAGTTTCTTTAATGGAGTTCCATCTAAAAATAAATAAATAATCATTATAATACATATTATATATTTCAAAAATATTAAATTAATCCATATTTGCTCAATGGTCATAAGTGACCATATTAATTATGTTTTTAATTAAATTTTGTAGTTTTGTGTTTTAAATTTTAATTATTTGAAAACTACTGTTTGCTGGCAAAATATGAGTAATGAGTCAAGGACATAACTTAGGAGATAATTTAAAAATGTGGGTTCACTCTTGCTTTCTGCTCTTCTCTTGCTTAAAAGATATCAACTTGTGTTTGTTGATAATGACCGTTTAATACAGTTATATAAAAATAATTATTACAAAGAAAGAAAACAAATAAATCAAGTTTGTAAATTTTGACCAAAAGAAAAACTACTAACTTTTTTATTTTAACCAATACCTTGCATAAAGATTAATTAATTGAAACATTAAGTTATTTGGTCAATCGGACCACGAAATCCAATGGATTCAAACGAAAAACGTTGAAATTTATACTATTATAAAAAATACCCCTGGCTGCAGATTTAAAAAAAAAAAGCTCAAAGAGCTGGCGATGACCTTAGGTGTTTGACGGCCCATAAATTTTACACATTATATAAAATCACATCATCAATGGTGGTTTATGTAACACGGGTGACAGATTGACAAACGAGCATGATTGGTAACCCAAAAGTACAACCCCTCAGAGCTCAATAAATCATCTCACAAAAATCCATCCGCTCTCATATTTTCATTGTAAATCCTGAATTCAAAATCATGATCGATTATTAATGTTTTTGACCTTAAATAACAAAAAAAATCTGACAGATTGAAACGGTGAGGAAGGCCTTAAAGAAGTAAAATAATTGAAAGATTAGACAGCGATACATCAATCACAGTTTTGAATGGTAAATAAATTAAACAATTTAATAAATTAATAGTTATTAATTGCTCTAAAAATCATGATTTTATGCCATACCAGACTTGGTAGGGAAGTTTCTAAAAACAGTGTGGGACCTACAAAATTGATATTACTGTAGCCTGCATAAATTATTACCCCTCCTGTCAGAAGACAGTTGGTCTACCTATAAAAGTTTAAAAAGCATTCCCAATTAGAAACTCAAATAAATTCAGGATTCATAACAACGATCCTAAAAGAAAGTTAGGAAAAAGGAAGAAAATAAGAATAACTATAATGAAAGAGATATGACTCTTCAGTACCATTTTGGTCTTAATTAAATATAAAAACGTGGGGCTGAATAAAGGCTTTTTTTCAACTGCTAAACTTAATAACATTATTTTCCATATTTTACAATATTAGCATGCGTTGTCAATGGGACGAGCATTACCTAAGCTGGTGCTTTGAAGCCTAATTTGTTGACAAGATGTTTTCAAGCCGACGAAAACGGCACGTACAGAGTGAAGCATGGACATTGTACTCTTCCTATGTTGTATGCTAAACTGATGAAAAGTGATAGGGCATGGGCGAGTTTCTCATTAGATAATTCAACCCCATTTATAATAGTTTAGGAATCAAGGTCGGCCCGTTATCTAAACGCCTTGGCCATGTTGGCTAAGTAAAGGATTAGAGAATAGAGATGGGCAAAAGAATCGACCATCCAATCGATTCCTTTAAGTGAGTTGCGGTTCAGTTCAGGAAACGGATTACGTCACACGATTCCCGACGATTATTTTTTCTGTAACAATTCCTTTTGATTCTTCTAAGAAACTCTTCGATTCTTTTTCCTGTAACAACTCCTTTTGATTCTTCTAAGAAAATCTTCAACTCCCGGAGTCGGATTTCGACTCTTCAATTCTTTTGGCGACTCATCAACTCTGCGATTCCTTTGATTCTTTCGATTCCTCAACTCCCGGACTCACAGTTTGATTCTTTCCAAGATCCAAAAGCTTCTGCTATTGTGGAAGTTGATAAATATATAGCAGAACCTCTTGTGAACTATCGCACTGACCCTATGGTTTGGTGGAACGATAGAAAAAGTCTATTTCCTAATTTGTATAATCTAGCCTTGAAAATATTGTGCATTCCTGCAACCTCTGTTCCCTGTGAGAGAAGTTTATCTAAAGGGGGTCAGAAATGTACCCAAAAAAGGTCCCGTCTGACTTCATCAAAAATTGCACAAATGCACTTAATCAAAATAAAGATATGCTTTAGAGTAAATAATAGTTAAAACTCTGAAGGTACAAAGTTGGTTTACTAATTTGATTGGAACATGTAGATTTCATAAACATACTGAACAACCAAATTATGTTGAACTTTCTTGGTGTTTTTTTATTAAGTTAAAGTTGTGAAATAAATTTTGCCAAAGATAAAAATGTGAATTACTAGATTAACTCCACTTTCCTTTTTTTTTCACTTTTCTTATTGGCTTCACTTTTTTCCCATTTAACATAGAATTTTTGTATTTTGTTTCGATACAATAAAATGAAAGTGTACACTGCTAGAAAGCTTTCTAAACGAAGAAGTTATTATGAAATTTTCCAAACTCTACCATGAATTTCCAATTAAGTTGCAAAGTTTAGTAATTAGTTTTTTAATAAATTTTAAATTTAGTAGTTTTGAAAGATTTAGTGTTTTTTAATCAAAAGTTAAATTTAAAGTTCTAGAAGGCAGTCTTATTAAAGTAAATTTGACACTATTTTCAATGTTTTTGTTGGATTTACCCAAAAATGAATAGGCTAAGAGCAATACAAGTAGATTTATGTCGACAACCATAGGTCGTTAAAAAAGTTGAATATCTGCCAAGCATTGAACCAAGTTTTTGTTGCATTTGAGCTGTAGAAGCACCTGACCAAATTTGTTATACGAATAACGAATCACCTTGTATAATTTAGAGTTTGTTTTATTATCTTGCAACCAGAAAAATCAATATTTGATTCAGTTCTAATTAGATAGAACAGCTAATGCCGGCAGGCGAAGCAAAAAAAATTAGAAGAGTGAATTTTTATTTAAGGAAAATAGTTTTTTTTGTAGAAGCTAAGATAAGCTTTTTGAATGATTTTATAAAACCTGTAACTGCATAAATAAATTGAAATTCACCAATTTAAATTTCCATTCTGGTGACGTTTCAACGTCCTTGATGTCATAAATTTTGTTGTAATGTTTGAACTTGTTTACCGTTGTAGGAAGCGTTTAGAAGGTTGCAAACAGGTTGGGGAATGTACATTTTTTGAGTCGAATTCCCTTTTTGTATATTTTATTAATATTAATTATGACCCGTTTCAAGATGTAAACGTCGGGAAAATTATTTTAAAATAACCATTTTATGAATTGATTCCACTGCAGTTTTATATGCCACTTGTTAAAAATTGAGCGTCCAACAAATAAAGGTGAGCGTGAATGTACACCTCTAGCATTTGTTTTAAGTTCGGCCCGTACACAATTATTCGGAAATATGTTAATTCCTGCCTTAAAATACAAAAGTTAGTTACTGTTATTTTGATCCTTTGTTTAATTTATCTCATCTAAACGCTAAAAAAAATTTCTACTTAATTTACATCCTTATAATTTTTTTCCCCACCCCAGGACAGCAGTACTTAACGGAGTAACTACCATTGTTTAACCATATTTTGTCTAAACTTTTAGATTTTAGGTTTCTTTAAAGCAGCGTTTATAACTTTTATGTCTCTGCATGTTTATCAAGTCTAAACATACCGAATCATTCGCTATTAAAAAGAGCCATTGTTTGACCCTGATATTTGTTTGGATTTCGATTTTGGATGTATATAAGCTCAATTGTGCACATGTACAGAGTTGAACCTATCACTTCGGCAGTTCCAAATTTTGTAATTAATTACATAATTAATTAAACAGTAAATTACCGGCAGGCCTCATGGATCACCCACCTTGGGTGTTGGCAGTCTGTAGTCAGACCTTGGCCTTATCCATCCAGTAACGAGGTTCTCCAGGTGCTATAAACAGATAGGTCATTTCAGCCCCCAACGTAATACGTCTGTAGAGCCAAACCCATTCATTCAGGGTGGTGGAGTACTCCATATTCTTTTATCATCCTTTATACCTATAATATAATTAACCTAATTGAGGGTCGATGGGTACTCAATATTCCGCCTTTGGCCCTCACTATACATTCATGCTAATAAATACATTCAATCTCAATACATGCTAGGGACTCAAAACTATCAGTACTATATACAGTAAAATGACCCTGTTTTCTCGAAGAATCGGAACAGGGGATCCAAATATTCGCTACTGTACTCATGTATAATTCTCATTTGGGTGGATTTCTATGCGCTCTCTACACGGAGCCAAAGATTTGGACACCTCAAGTAGGTGGACACATTGAACGACCTTTTCCTACATGCTGGGCATATATGGGCTTTGGCCCAAAATAATTATCTGTGTGTTAACCTCGCATGGCCTGTCGTTAATCAAATAAGTACGACTTCTATTACGTGTCAGATACCGTGAGGACCACCTATCGACAGTACTTTTGATATGCGAGAGCTTGGTGGATTGGAAGCGAAAATAACTAGATAAATTTATTATTTGCCAATCGCCTACTAAAAAATTTATTCATGTTACACTAATACAAAATAGTTAATTCCTAAATTACACTGGGAATTTTTCTTTTTTAAATAATTAAATAAAAATCAAGTTTATAATGTACACATTTATAGAATAGAGAATAGCTTTGATTTTTTTTTTTTTACTTTTTAGAAATAGTTATGTAATAGCATTTTTTAGACTGATAACGTTTGCATAGAAAATGAGCAATTTGATTTTTTAACTTAAGAAAGCTTTTTTTTATTTATTTTTTCTTACTACGTGCTATCAATTGCACTATCTTAATTAGTTCTAAAGATAAGATTGAACACTTTTTATTCCTGATAAAGGTTGAATATAATTTATATAGTACATGTAAGAAAAGATATTGCACAGTGAGATAAAAAATTTATTTTATAATAGATTCTGTTAGTAAAATGTGCATCGCATGACTGTTTATAGTGTTTTGCATTTCATGATATTTGTTCAAATCAGGTTTTGAATAGAAAAAGTACGTTTGCCAGGTTTAATAAATTTTTGATATCTCATTTAAAATTAAAAAATATGCTTAATCAAATCTGACATAATTTCTTAAATAACTTTTTAATTAATTATATTTTTAATCTAAAGTCTTGGTTGAGATGATAAAGCAAGTGTCATGAGTGGGATTCGAACCCACGACCTACGGCTCAATACACCGCTGCTCTAACCAAGTCATGTAGCTCAAGTTGTTAGAGCAGCAGCATATTGAGCCAAAGGTGACACTTTTTCATCTCAACCAAGAGTGTAGATAAAGTATAAGTAATTAAAATAATTAATATGGTGAATTATGCCTGATAAATATATTTATATTTATATATGGATTAATTCTTAAATAACCTTCACTCGAAGAAATTATATTCAAAGATTCTTTGGTGATTAAAATTAGCAAATTTTGTGGTTGAAAAGTTTGCCATCAGGTTAAATTTTATCATTACATTGTTTCAAATTACCTTACAAATTTCTTGTTACGTTTTTCCAGAGGCACAAGCCATGCCTGCAGTGGTGGCCTGCCGCCCTCAGAGCAGTGAGCAGATGTTCCAGGCCTTAAAGCAATATATACTGAAAGAACGACAAAAAAAGAAACAGGGTAAGATATTATAATAAGTTTTTACTCAATGAATATTGATGTTACCACGTCCAAATGAGAAATCTAGGCACACTCCACATCATTTTTTCCTATTTACATGCTGTTAACTCAAGTGGGATGCTGGTGTACTCAATATTCTTTCATCACCCTTTGCACATACTATATAACTAAATGAAGGTCGATATTGTAGATGTAGATGTCGGTGTGTACATTATATAGTGCCATTTAGAAACTATTGTATCCCCTGTTTCTTGTTACGTTTTTCCAGAGGCACAAGCCATGCCTGCAGTGGTGGCCTGCCACATCATTTTTTCCTATTTACATGCTGTTAACTCAAGTGGGATGCTGGTGTACTCAATATTCTTTCTTATTGCTTATTTCTTCGTGCTTATTGCACACCAGTGAGTCCTAAGAACGACTTACTTTCATTAAGAAGTTCTTATAATATCCCCCATATGAAAGTATTAAAATATCCAAGAATATACTGTTAAATTTGAACAATCTTTCTTTAGTCATGCCTGACACATAGTTATGCATAGGAATTGCAGCTTTGGAATAATTTTATTTTATTTCTTATATCTTACAAAAAAATATCGATTAAAAGCCAATACCTTACATAAAAATTAATTAATTGAAAAAAGTTAATTGGTCAATCGGACCACGAACTCTAATGGATTTAATAATTAAAATGAAGTATATCTTCACTAAAGCTCTGCGTGGCCAATTCATTTGTCGCTGAGAGTCAAATAGATTACATGACATTTGAAAAATGGCAAAAAGGAGGGAAAATTCGAAAGGTAGGTTGAGATGGGAAGTTAGTGTCCGAGTGGATGGAAGTCACGATAGCTCAAGTGGAAGAGCAACAGCGTATTTAGCCGAAGGTCGTGGGTTCGAATCCTGCTCGTGACACTGATTTTTTTTTTTATCTCAACCAATACCTTACATAAAAATTGATTAATTGAAAAAAGTTAATAGGTCAATCGGACCATGAATTCTAATGGAATTGACTAAAAAAATTAATTAATTGAACTTTGAAATGGCTCTAAAATTGACTTTGTTTGAGGCACTCTTTGTCTTGTAATTACTCCCACAATTAAAGAACTATCTTAATTTTCTAATTTTTGCTTTTTGTAATTCAAAGATTCAAATGAAAAACATGGTTTGTGATTAAAATTCACACAAGAATACTGTTTATCAATCTTAGGTTACTGTATTTTTAAAAGGAATTACAAACTTATTGTCGTTTTATTCTGTTAATAGAACAGGAGGCAGATGCAGAAGTAGAAAGGCAACGGAAAGAACGGGAACTGCAACAGAAACAGGATGTTATGACTTTAGAGGAAAACAGAGAACAGATTGCACAGCTAGAGCAAACACTAAATCAACTTAAGGATGAGAAACATCAGCTCTTTTTACAACTTAAAAAGGTATTAAACGAAGATGAACGGAGACGACAGCAGGAAACTAGGTGAGATTTCAAAAATACAAACTTTTATCTATAGTATATTGAAAATTGATTTAATTTTAGCAATGAGGTCGTGGACATGTATGGCGGCTTGTATACAGGCGTTTCTCCCATGCCTGGACAGCTTTCGCAGCTTGTTATTCAACAGCCTAATTATGTTCCTATGCCTGATCGTCCAATGTACAAGGTGCCACCAACGCATTCATTTCTTTCACCAGTAAGTTTTAAACATCTCTAAGGGTAAAAGTTGAAATTGTGTTTAAATTTTTTTTCTTTGTAATTTTAGCCATCTTTGAAGCGCCCGAGAAGTCCTTCTCCCCCGCCGCACAAACCCCATTATAGCCAACATTATCCACAGAAACCGGCTCCACCTCCACCACAACGTGTTGTTACATATCAAAGTGAGTATTGTAAAACTGTTTGTTTATTATTATTATTATTTTTTGTTTAAAGCTGGAAAAATAAAATAAAGACATTATTAACTTATTTCCTATTCAATTTCATTAATTAATGATTCAAAATCTTTGTTACAAATATAATAATTCAGATTTGTCTAAAATCAAATATCAATCATATTGCCATTGTAAAAGTTTTATTTATCATGCATTCACATTCTCACTTTAATGCTGGAAAAGCCATTTTTCTTCACAACTGTTTGAAAGAAAAAAATTCAAAAACTAATAGCTTTTCTTTATTTGTTTAATTGGCTACCAGCGGAAGCTTTTTTTTTTTTTTTTTTCCAATGTATCGTAACAGTTGTCAATTTAATATTAATTTGATTTAATAATTATTTAGCAACCATGATTGAAAGTCAAACTATTGGTAAGTAGTAATATTTAAGACTGATATGAGAGTAGTAGTCAATTAAAATAATATTTAGTTATAATAAATTGTAATTAATTAAATTTGGTTAATGCTTAATTCGTGCAAAGATGTGAAGTTTTGGAAATGCTCACTGAGTTATGTGAAGACGAATAACAATGAAAAAAATGACAAAAAATTAATGTTTTTAGGTCTAACATTTTTGCATATTAGTTTATACATCCATTAAAAAATGAAATGTTAGACTTGTTTAGTAATTGTGTGTTTTTTTGTTATATTATATCCTAACAGTTAGATTTATTGGTACATAAAGATATGGATACCTAAAATAAGGGAGGGATTTTTATTTTAAAAGAAATTTGTCTTAAAAAATAATTTAACGATATGTTATTACACTATTTTTTAGAAGGAAGCTACAGTTATTATCACCATGGACCAGGTCCACCTCCTGCTCAACCTGCTTTTGGCTATCCCGGTCAACAGTTTGGGCCTTCTTCAAGTCGAACTGAAGTTTCTCATCCTGACTCTCAAAGCTCTAAACATCACATATATATGACTCAACCAATGCCCCATCCAGTAACATGTAATTATTTTATTATATATTTTATTTAACAAAAAAATAATTTGTTAGGCATGGAGATATCTGAAAGGCTGGAGAACATGGTTTAGTTTTTGCTGGTCATCCCTAATGGTCGCTGAGATGCGTTTCAGAACCTCCCCAGATTCACTGGTTGGTTTGCGGAATTGGCAAATCTAGCAGACTAAAGTAGTCGTAAATAATCAATCACTACAGTATTTCACAACCAGGGACAGTTTATACTGAAGAAAGTATAAAGCTGGTTGGGGCGTTGCTATCCACAATGGTTTAGGTGTCAACATGGCCTCATCACTATAAGTTAAAGGTTCCTGTGACCCTGCATTCAAACCCGATATATGTACAATTTTTTCCCCCAAAAATGCATATTTACAAATGGGCTTTTTTTTTTTTTTTTTCAAAAACACCGACACCCTGAGGGTTCATTAATCTCGTAGTTAAAATACCGTTGTTTAAAAAAGAAGAAGAAAACAAAAAGTATAAAGCCAAAATGCGCCTGACAAACCATGGTGATTGGAGAATCACAAAACTACAAAAATTGATTTGTTAATTTCAAATTATCTACTATTTATTTATTTCATTTGCTGCTTTTCTTCATTTTTGTTGTCCTTTTTTCTTTTTATAGTTGGTTTTTATTTATTTATTTATTTTTTTGTAGCCCTTATTATGTAAAGGTGCTTTAAATTATAGTTTATTTCCAGGAAAAGTTCTAATTATAGTTTTATTTTGTTATTATTTTTTTTTATAGGTAAAAAATTTCTTTTTAACAGGCCTATTTGTTGAATGTGTTTTTAAATAACATTACACTTTCCAGACCTTTTGGCATCCATAAATAAAATACACCTAGCTCTTGAAAATGGCACAGGATGCCGAAATGTCAGAAAACTAATTTTATTTAAAAACACCTTACCTATTTCCTTAAATTTTGATTCAATTTGATTGACTACTTCTTTCAGGTAAACTAGGAATATCCTTTTCTATAACCACTATCCTGTTAAAACTGGAGTCCCACAGGGCAGTATCCTTGGGCCTATTTTATATTCAACATATACGGCCGACTAACCTACCCATCCCGAAACATTGATTTACACTTTTTTACACAGATGATACTGTCATGTTCCTCAATAAAGATCTTGTCCTTTCACATCGCTCTCTACAGGCTCACCTTGGATGAAAAAGCGGCGGATAAAAATAAATGTTAACCAATGCATAATCTTTACCCTCCGACATGGAATATATATAACTATGTATATATATAATATCCCTTCCTATAGTTAACCATGTCAAAGAAAGACTAACATAGAATCCACATACAAGACTAAAAAACGAGGAACTGTCTAGCCCTTATAAAAAAATTTAATGACTCTTAGATAAATGATCAGAACTGATACTTCAAAGCAAACAACTGATATCCAAAACTATAATGGACATATGGCATCAGACTGTGGGGGTTCAACCAAACATTCGAACTATAATCGCATAATTAATAATAAATTTCCACAAAATTCTCTGAAAAAACAGTAAATGCTCCCTTATCCGTATCCAATCACATGATGGACAATTAAAATTCCTTTAGTAGAAGATATCATAAAATCCTGATACATAAAAGCGGCAGTGGCCTTACAACTTGTAGGGAAGCGAGACGTGTGAAATGTCACCACTGGGTGATTCTTCACCCCCTATTGAGAGATTTTGCTTTATTTTACACTGCTAGCTTTTGTTTTACTTTGTTTAAATTTGTACGTATTAACAATTTTACAGTATATAAAAATAAACTGTTGTAAAAAAATAATTAAATAAATAAAAATCTAGTTAATAATCTTTCAGCGTGGCATACTCCATTGGATAAATTCAGTTTGAATGAGGACAAGTACTATCCTGTGGCTGTGGCTTCTATTCGACCAGCAACTCATGTACCAGTGCATGGTGGTGCGATTCCAATTCAGCAACCTGCCCAGGTAATTCAAATCAGTTTGTAATTATCAGGTTATGGTAAATTAAAAGAATATTAATGATGATTTTTTTTTCTAACTCTAGGGAACAAAGACTGGTGGAATAACATCAGGATATCCTATTAGACCTCCGTCTTCAGCGCCTCCTCAACCACATTTGGTAGTACCGTCTTCTAACACCACGCATGTAAGTGTAAATTCAAATATCAAAGTGTAATTATATGGATTCTTGGCAATATATTAACCACGAAATTGGATATTAGCAAAGAAAGAGAGAATTATAAAAAATTGTAGGTTATGATGATGAGTTGGTGAGTCGAAGTCATGATAGCTGGTAAAGCACCAGGACCCTTTTGTTTGTTCGACTCCTGCTCGTGATGCTAGTTTTTATCTAATAATTTGAAAATAAAAATACTTTGGTTAAGAAGACCAAGAAAAACGTATATAATTATCTTGTGTATAATAATTTTCCTAGTCAAAATTTCTATATGTTTCGTGTTGTTATTGTTGCAGGGCGTGTATCCAAGTCAACCGTCAAGCAGTAGACTTGTATACAGTCAGGCACCGCACTACCTGCCAAGGGACTTGTAATCTTTTCCTGTTACAAAAGCAAACAACAAACTACAAAAGTGTAGTTATTTGTAAACACTGTATAAATTTTCATTTTTATGAATTGATGGTATTTTTTCTCGCAGTAGGGTTTGACATTGAAACACTTAAATACTATGAAATGTAATACTATTTTCCAAATTTATAATAACCACAGTACATTATTAATTATAAACAAACAAGGATTTAATTGTAATAAAGACAAGATGAATTATGTTTTCTTTATTCACTTCTTCCTTCTTTTATGGTTTTATTTTCTTTCAGATGCCCTTTCAATATAACACACAAATTTCTTATTCTTTCTGACTAATCTTTATTCTGAACTCTTGAACATTTTTAAATGTAAATAAATTGCGGGGGAAAACCTTTTTAAGTGTAATAAAAGAACTATGTGTCCTTATATTTTATTTTTAGTTAACTTTAATGCAAATGCTCATTTAGCTGATAATTTTCTAGATAATTTCTCAATTGATTTTAATTTTATATGATTCTGAAATTGGTAAATGGGTAATAATTGTTATTGATTAAATGCTAATTACCAAATATTCTGTTCTGATTTCAATAGTTACATATATACATAATGTATTTTTATTATTTATTATTTATTTTATATTACAATACAATGTAAATTTTAAATTTCAGCTATATTATCTCACACGATTGACAATACATTGATCAGAGGAGGTGGTTCCCACATAAGCATAATTAAATGGTGTTTAATTCTTCTTAGTCTTCAATCCATATTTATTTATTTCACAATGTCTTTTTATATGCATAATGATTTTTTTTTACTTGTTTGTTTGACAGCTATCAGAAAAACAAATTTATTATTACTATAAAATATTTGGTAATTAATTTAATAGATTTCACTAAACTGCATCGTAAGTTTATTGAATTAAGACAAAATGGGATTGGAAAAGTTGTAATGATCGTTATACATATAATAAATGCTAAATATTTTGTTACAATATATTTTTCATTAGTACCTGTGTGATTAGGAATGAAAATAATACTATAAAAAAAAGTTTCTCTGGTGAATATGATTTTTCAATGTAAGTTGTCAATAATTGTGTTTTTATTGTCTTTAAGTTTTTTTATGTTACAAGGAGCTTCCAGAATCACAATCTTCTCTTCTGAAAATGACTAGGGAAGGATTAAGGTAACATATGCAGTGCAACAGTTTCTTCTATCTTTGCAAGGGCATAAGCATATGCATTTACATTATTCCTGTATGTCCTGAAACACTGAGGAATGTGGGTGTTTTTATATTTCAAGTTTATGTCGGTAATTGTGTTACTGAGCTGTTATATTCATTGGACTTTTTTCATTTCGAAATGTGAATCTCAAACGATTTATGTCCCATCTGCCAGCAATTCCAGACATATGAGTAAGAACGGACACAAAAATCTAGTAGGTATCAAAATATTGCCAGGATCAGCAGGGTGACCCTACAGACCCCGAAAACCTATGGCTTAATGACTTCATAATTTGTACCAAATTCACATATCTGATTGCACCCTAATCCAATATCTTGTTCATAATGTTGATAATACGATCATCGACTCTGAGTTGTGCATCTTGCCTTCTATCCTATCTATTTTTATTAAATCCATTATTTATTATGGTGGTGGATTGACCAAATTACTTCTTTCAATTAATTAATCTTTTTATGTAAGGTTTTTGGTTGAAATGAGCTGTTTTTATTATTATTATCTTTTATTTGGTAGTATATCAGTCAATACTTTCTACAAACGAACAAGCTTCCTGATAAATAAGTGCTTGATGGCCCAACCATCTCTGATACATTGAGAGAATGTTAGGGCCTAATGTACTGAAAATGTAAAAAGCTTAACTATCTCCTACATGATTTAGAGTTTGTAACAGGTCAGATTATGTCAGAAATATTTAGAGAATGTAACAGGCCTGATCATCCCTTAAATATTGAGAGAATGTAAAAGACCTCACCATATCTGATACAATAAGAGAAAGTAACAGACCAAACCACCTCTGATGTATTCAGAGAATGTAAAAGACCTAACGATATCTGGTGTATGTAGAGATTGTAACAGTCCTGATCGTCCCTGCAAAATTTAGAGATTGTAACAAACCCAACCACCTCTGATGTATAATACAATAATAATAATTGCTTTATTAAAACTTTTTGTTATATTAAAGAACGATGCATTATGGACATGGATCGTCTGATCCGTCTGCCAGAGGTCATTGGTTTACAAATATATATGCAGTTTAGAGAAGAGAGAGAGAGAGAGAGAGAGAGAGAGAGAGAGAGAANTATACAAAAAATAAAATACAAAGTATACCTAAAAAATAGAAAAAAAAAAAATAAATAAACAAGTGAACTAGTATTAACAATGAAGTCTATACCCAAAATTTTGATGGATTAATAATAATGAAAGAATAAAACTTAAAAATTAAATTCTTGAATCAATTCGTATCTGTAGCTCCAAGCATGTTTAGCATACTGAATCAAGCACCGAGAATTTGAGCCACTCAAGAACCGCAATAGCTCAGTTCTTGGGAGAGTAAAATAACCAAGGTGTAAGAACCGAATCTCACCCAAAATCGAGCACTCTGCCAAAAAGTAAAACACAGTCTCGACAGAATGAGAATTGCATAGAGAGAATATACCCAACCACATCTGATATATTGAGAAATTGTAAAAGGCCTATTTCTCATTTAATTTAGAGTATGTAACACGTCTGACATCTCTGCATTATTTAGGGATGGAAAATTTTTTAGTTAGGGAATGTAACAGACCCAACCATCTCTGATATATTAAGAGAATATAAAAGACCTCACCATATCTGGTAGATTTAGAGAATGTCCACCCATCTCTGAAATAGTTACAGAATGTAACAGACTACTTCTGATGTGTTCAGAGAATATAACAGACCGAACCACGTCTGTTATATTGAGAAAATGTAAAAGGCTATTTCTCATATAATTCAGAGTATGAACAGATCCGATCATCTCTGTAATAGTTAGAGAATGTAACAGACCCAAACATCCTTCATATATTTAGAGGAAGTAACAGACCTAACCATCTCTCCTACAGTTAGAGTTTGTAACAGGTCCGATCATCTCTGAAATAGTTAGAGTATATAAAGTCCCAATTATCTCTGATAAATTGAGAGGATGTAAAAGACCTAACCATATCTTTAGTGCTGATGATGGGCCATTGAGCCCGAACGCAAATATAATTCAAAAAATTGAAATAAATTTTCAACCACGGAAAACTTGGAGCTTCTTTTTATACCCATCCAGATAGAAGACAGATAGATGAGACGGACCGTGGATTCAATATAAATAAAGTAAGATAACCATACCTAGTACATTTAGCGAATGTAACAGACCCATCCACCTCTGATATTCGATCATCTATGAAATATTAACATTTCTGATATATTTAGAAAATGAGAATTCGTTGTCTTTATTAGATGATTCTTTTAGAACTTGTTGAATTTAATTCTTTCTGTTAATGTCATAAAACACGAGTAGGTTTTGGAAAAAATTTTCTCTGCTGTCTGTTGTAGTTATTTTTCTCTTTCTGATCACCCTTTTGCGTCATGACGTGAGTTGAGTCGCTTTCACTTTTGCCGTCTTTTTCCGCCGAAGCGCTTTGACGCACCAACTTCGGTGAATAATTGTGACGACATCCGATTGTGGAAATAAATTGAGCCTGGACGAAACTTGAAACGTGAAATCTTCACTTTGTCGCATTTCTGTCGAGGCTGCTATGGATGGAAACACAATCGGCCACCGGCCACAGCAGCAACCATTCAAAAGGCAAAGCAGATCCAGTTGTCATTGAGGGTTCGGAATGACAGGAAGGGTAGAAGGGGGTTTCGGTCTGGGACAAGGCTACAACTGACGTTAGGCCGTTTTGTTATGTTGTCCATTCGTTCTGAAATGTCTCACGTCCACCAGGATTTATCCTCACAGTGATATTGGCAGAATGAAATTTTACTTTTTCGAGTCGTGCAACGTTCAAAATTACCTTGCTCGGGCCAGATAACAGACGTTAATTCTTTTACTTTTCCCCCTCGGCGATTATTTTTTTACTTGCGCTAGCGATGGATTCTTCAGTCACGATTCTCGAGTTGAAGCAGGAAGTGGAAAGACTCACGAGGGAGTTGGACCAGGCGAGCAGCGAGAAAATCCAGTCTGCCCAGTATGGCCTGGGACTCTTGGAAGAGAAGGAAAACCTTCTTCAACGATGCGAAGAACTAGAAAGCCTATACGAAAATACAAAAAATGAACTGGACATTACTCAGGAGGTAATGTATTGAATAGAATCTTTATTCCAAATATTTACAACAGTTTACACATATTTACACAGGAGAGCCGAGAGTTTACACACAGGAGAGTTTACACGATAACCTCCTAATTAAGATTTAATTTTTAAAAAGTGTTTATCAACACAACAAAGCAAAAGTTAATTTAAGGGTAAAATACGTATGAAAAAGAAATAGGCGAGATTTAAACTAAAAAGTTCTTCACTCTCCTATGCCTGATCACAACGTTTAAAGAAATTCTTTATAAGGCGTTTTATGTGGTGTAAATACCACTAAAGGCAAACTCCTATTGGTATACTGATGGCTCCAAAACAGACGAGGGCACGGGAGCTGGAGTCTTCGGGATGAACCCAAAGACTGAACTGATGGTAAAATTAGGTAAATATGTGACAGTTTTCCAGTCTGAAATCATAGCGATTGAACAATGCACCAGGAAAATAAAAAGGCTAGGAATATATTCCCAAAGATAGCCATTTTCTCTACAGCCAGGCAACACTTAGGGCCCTAGCCTGATGCGAGGCGAAGGCAAGGAGTGTTTGGAACTGCATGGAGGTCCTGATGGAAGTCAGTGAATCTAAGGACTTGTTCCTGGCATGCCTGGACATTCGGGGCATAGAGGCAACGAAAAGGTTGACATGTTGGCCAAAAATGGGGCCAACATGGATTCTTTGGGCCCTGAACCCTACTGTGGCTTAGCAGCCTGCCACAAAAGAGGATACATTTTAAAATGGATCCTTAATGAGTCCAAAACCTGGTGGAACAATACCACAGGTATGAGGCAAGTGAAGAAATTCATATAAGGACCATCTGCAAAACTTACAAAAGAATTCCTGGAAGGCAACTGCAACCGGACCAGGATTATAGTTGGACTCCTGACAGGGTCTGCCACCTAACAAGGCACGAGTACTGGATAGGATACCGACAGAAGAAACACTATGCAGATACTGTCAGGAAAAGGAGACCGCAGAACACATTCTATGTTACTGTAAAGGTCTAAAGGTTTGTGCAGGTTCTTGCAACTAGCACAAGAAAAACCACAAGCAAGATCCAACACTAAGGAGCCGCTGGCAAAGCTGTGGAGGCTGGTTAATAACCTGAAGCTGGCCAGTTAGTTATAAATAACAAAGGAGCACAATAGATCTGTTTAGGTTGAGGTGCAGTAGGCCTTGTGGCCGCCTCTTTTATCCCTATTCTGTGGTGTAAAACCATCCATGTCTTGTGTTATTGTGGATGTCAAGAATGCAAGTGTAGTGGGGTGATGAGGCCACAAGCTGATGTGTGTTTTTTCTATCTGGATTAAAAAAATGTAGTGAGGCAATGTGATATGATATGGGTGGCAGGCCTACATGAGCATTGATCTTACTACTATTCATAGAGGACAAGTTTGTTTACTGGGGACTGTTTAGTGTATCTGCACAGTAAGGTAAAAAAAGCCCTAAATTGCAGCTTTGCCTTTATTCACTCTATCCCTTACATGTGTAGAAAAAGATAGCTTACTGTCAATTACTACCCCAAGGTACTTATGAAAAAATATTATTCAGGGTGTGCGACCAAGACCCGAGGGGATAAATGCCTGGGTAGACTCGTACCCCATCCCTAAAAGGTCCGGGACTTGGTCGGCTCACGTGTCCTGCATAAATCTCTTGGACTCGTTCACAAACCCCAAGATTTTGGACCATTTTATCTCGAGGAGTGATTTGGTGATGTCCGCTCCTTCAAAGATTTCAAATCTAGTCCTAGCGTACCTATCATACTCTGCAAGGTAGTGCCTTGCCGTTTCTTCTTTTATTTCACAAAAACGGCAAAAAGGATCTGGTAGAATACCCATTATGGAGAGGTGTCGTCTCATTGGGCTGTGACCCGTCAGGATACCTATCAGCCTCCTAATTCCCTTCCTTGAGATAGAGAATAGCCATTTTGATTCTGCTGGTTTGATCACCTTAACAAACTGTTTCAATTGCCTGTGTCCAGGGGATAGATTCCACTCCTTAAGGAATTGTTTCATGCCCCAGTTTTTAGTACTCTCTTTCACTGTGCTCATAAAGTGAGGTAATACCAGTTGTGGCCCGACAAACGCAGTATTAGAGCCTTCTTTGGCCAGGCTATCCGCCTCTTCATTGCCATGGTGTTCTTTATGTGCTGGTATCCAAATAATGGTTACCTTGTACCCCCAAGGTACTTAACAGTAGCAGACCAAGGTAGTACAACACAGGCCTGCACTTTGTAAAGAGGGTAGCCTCTGTTTTTGTGGGATTTATTTTAATCCTCCACTTGTTACAGAACCTGCCAATACTACATGGTCTTTGTATCCACTCTCCAGGAGACAATGGCATCAGCGTAAAAGGCCAGGCTGCAATTGTTAGGTTTTGGCATTTTATTGAAAAATGTAAGATAAAAAATAGGTCCTATTATATAGATCTCTGTGGGACACCAGACTTGAGACAACATAGAGTTGAAAGAGATTCGATTACATAAATATGGGTGAATTATTTTAGTGAGGTATGGAGAAAAGTTGTAGTCTTATCAGCCTGTTTATCACTCCAGCATACCAAACTGTGTCAAACATCTTCTGGATGTCCATCAAAACCAAGCCAATGTGCTTTCGGTGGTTAAACACCCCAGTTACATCATCAACAACTCTAGCTAATTGGATGGTAGTGGAGAGCCCTGACAGGAACCCAAACTGCTCATACAGGATAATGTGGTGAACATCCAAATGACCACCCTAGCTAACAGTAGTCTTTCGAACTTAAGTTACTTTTACTTAGCGGGCGAAGCAGACCAATCGGCCCGTAGTCGTTTGGATCATTGAGTAATTTGGCAGGCCTCAGAATCAGAAACACTTTAGAAGTTTTCTAGAGAATGGGGAAGTAACCTAGTGTGTGAGATTTGAAGTAATGTAATAATTCAACTTGTTTCACGCACATTAATTAATAGAAATTCACTAATTAACACTGGTTAAAAAACCGAAAAAACAACATTTTCATTCACTGAACATTCATGTAGAAGCACTACGATCACTGGAAATCCTAGTTGCTTTTGAAGGTCTTTCATGATAAACTGGGTTGCTTATCAACAAAGATAGGACTGCCTGTGATAGTGGTAATCTATCTGATGCATGTGGTTCTATTTGTTTTTCTTTTCAAAGGATCTCTTATCCTTTACCCCTACTTTGCTCAGAAAGAGTTTGAGTAATTTTTTTAAAATATAAAAAATATAATATTTATTTGTATTCTGTACATGATACAGATTACAAATTGTTCTTAATGGTATAAAATTTGGGGTAAACACCCTACTGGGTAGTAGAATATATGTCAGGGATGATGATCGACTGGCTGTGTAATATGTATGTTTTGTTATCAGGGATGTGGTTCGCAAAAAGTATGCTCTCAACGAACACCAAAAACAAAAAATGAATACCCATAACGCTGTGCCCCCAAAAATTCACGAAGCAGGAATTCTTCTAGGCCTATTGTGGCAAGTGTCAATAGCCCAGGCTTCGTCTCGTCCAAAGTTATTGGCAACATTTTACGGAAACTTTAAGAGGATAGAGAATATGTTGGAAATTCTTATGCATTTAAAGAAATTGTAAATAATATCACAATAGAAGCTGATGAAGCACTCATCTCCTTTTTTTCTTTCTTTATTTTATGGCCTTATCAATTGATATCCAGCCAACGTAAGTGTAAGTGATGCTTAATGAGGCACCATGATTGCCCAGGACCCATTTTGAGACATGTCTAAGACTGCACCTGAGCAGTATTAAAGTATTAAGTATTAAATGTTTAGATTATTTGGAG
Organism: Cimex lectularius; assembly: GCF_000648675.2. Taxonomy (NCBI): domain Eukaryota; kingdom Metazoa; phylum Arthropoda; class Insecta; order Hemiptera; family Cimicidae; genus Cimex; species Cimex lectularius. The sequence continues at coordinate 1,277,290 of NW_019392733.1, forward strand.
ATCGTGAGATGCAGTCTGGTGTAATGTAGGTTTTAGAAAAACATTTTCTTTATCGTGCAAACGTTTCGATCTTTAGGGCTGAAATCATCTTCAGGGCTCAAAGTGTTTGTTTTCTGTGTACATGTGTTATTCTTGTGTCGCGTTGAGAGTGCCTTGGCAAAAAAAAAAAAAAAAAATTTGCATTCCTTGGAAAAGTTTTATGATAAGATCCTGAGGAATTCTTTCCCATTCGATTTAATTACTATTGAATTAAAATTTCATCTTATGATTTAACATTAATTTTGCTTAATACATAATTTCTTTTTTTTCTTTCTCTCTCCAGGCATTGGCTAAATTCCAGACAACCCACAAGGTTACTAAAGAATCTGGTATTGAACAGGAACAATCACTGTTAACTGAATCTGCAGCTATGGAAACATCGTTAAACTCTACTATTTTAGACTTAGAAAACGACTTGAGACAGGTAAAAATTTTTATTTATTTAAATAATATTTTCATTGTATTGATTTTTAAAACTATTTTACTAAAACTAGATAAGACAAGAATTGGACCGAGCCGTTGAAGAAAGAGACAGGGTTATACAGGAGTACAATGATTTGAATAAAGTGAAACAAGAAGCTGAAAAAGAGCGGAAACAACTAAGATCAGAGTTAAGAGAACTAAAGCTTAGAGAAACACGCCTTTTAACTGATAACTCAGAGCTCGAGGAAGAAAATATAAGCTTACAAAAGCAAGTGTCAGGATTAAAGTCCTCTCAGGTAATTAATGTATATATGTTATCGGTTTCCTGTTTACTACGGTTTCACCAAAAAGTTTTGTAAAAAAAATGTTTTATGATACAGGTTGAGTTTGAAGGTGCAAAACATGAAATAAACAGGCTCCACGAAGAGCTTGAAGTTTATCAACAGCAAGTAGACGAACTAACCAAATTAAAAAAGATCGCTGAAAAACAAATGGAGGAAGCTTTGGAATCTTTGCAGGTAAATGGTGAAATTTTATGTACCAATAATTTCAATACTAATTTTAATGATTTTTTATTAAATAGGCCGAGAGAGAAGCCAAGTATGCTATGAAAAAAGAATTAGATCAACGTTTAAATAGTGAATCGATGTATAATCTGAGTAACCTAGCCTTCAGTATAAGGAGTAAGTAAATATTTTCTTTGGAAAATATATATATATATTTTTTTTAAACAAGGGTTTGTAACAGCAGAGGTCATATCAATCACCTAGGGGTGTCGGTGTTTTGGAAAAAAAGGCCAGTTGTAAGTGTCGGGTTCAAATACAGTGTCACTGGATTTGAACCTGGGACTTTACCATACAGCGATGAGCACCATGTCAACAACTTAACTGTTGTAGCCACTGTCGCCTCTCGGAAAGCAATTAGTAAAATATTTTAGTAGTGAATGATGCATACATTTTTTTGTAATACAGTGCACCTTCCCTATAATGGACATCGGTGAATGAAATATTATCTGTTTTTGGGATAAGAGTGCAAAAAAATATGTTTATTATTACAAGATTCAGAATGGGGATGAAAACATATTGACATCTTTGAAACACCGAGGATTTTTATCCTTTCCTAAGTCCAAACTCTTTTCAAAAAATTTTTTTAAATGTTTTCTTCTAAGGGCTTTTCTCAGATAAGTGGACCAGACAGTAGCATGTTACAAGCCCAATAGGGAAAATGCAAATGCATTCTGTAGCCAAGCCAGTCTTTTAAGAAAAATTCTGCGGTATTTCCGTGTTTGTCAAATTTATCTAAAAGTTTCTTTTTTTCTTTAGAATTTTACCTGCCTGGGCCTTTTCAATGGAAAACTTTGCCTCAAAATCTCACACACTTAGTTTTTACTTTTACTCACTTTAGTAAGGTATATTAATTTTTTTCTTTAAGTGCCAAACACATATATTATATTAGAAATATTGACCACTTTTTCACTCACGAACACTCTGGATCAAGGCATGGTCTTGAAGAAGAAAGCAAATTCAGTTGTTATTGCCAAGCTTTTGACTTCATCATCAGGGCAAAACAATCTTGAATATGTCTACAGATACATATTTAAGTTTTTTACAGGCAATCTCAAATTTCCTTGAAGACCGATTCAATCCTAACATTGCCAAGAAATTCAGTTGTTTACTACCAAGCTTTTAACTTATTTTAAGATGTGGCAATGTTGGGACTGAGTCGGCCTTCAAGGAAATTTAAGATTACATGTAAAAACTAAATATGTCAACCTGTAGACATTGTTTTGTTCGACCCTAAAAAGAGGTCGAAACTTGGCAGTAACAACTGAATTTGCTTTCTTCTTCAATACCACACCTTGATCCACAATATTTGATATTATCGCATTGAAATTCAGAGTCAAATTAAAGAAGTACATAAAGATGTTTGCAAACTGTGTTGGATTCCACGATAACAGATCCAAGATAATTATGGATGCCTGAAGCTTGGGGGAAAAGTTTGTCCTGGTTTTGATAAAACAAACAAAAAATAAATAATTCGGGCACCACACTATTTTGCTGGGAATAATGAACCTTTGAAAATATACTTTGTGCTTTAAAAAAAACAGAAAAAAAAAAACGGAGTCCTTTGGTGTCTTCCTCTTTTCGTTTCTAAGGAGCGTGCTCCCTCAAAGTCCCGTACAACAAGAAAAAACTGCCAAACTTCAGGAAACCAACTTGTTTTTCTGCTTGTACCCAGCGTCCGTCCCCTGTGTCCTGCTGTGACTGTAGCCTGCCAGTCCCTCTCTTCTCAATTGCCCCAGTGTGGCCTGAGATAATAACCTCACTGTCCTTTCTTTTGCTTTTTTTACCCCTTCCACCATCATCGTCCAGCTTTCTGGTGGTCTCCGTTTTGAGCAGACCCTCCTTTATCTCTGTTGCGAAATTTTTTTTCTTTCTTTCATTTTCTTGTTACAAATGGCAAATCTTGTAATTAGAGACAAAGGATTACACTAGATAGTGGATGAAACATATAGAGAACGAGATGTTCCTTAGAAAACGTTAATTTTCGGGAGGCTGCTGTCCTTTAAAAACTGTCCATGTCTGTTATTGGGAGTTATGCTTTATAGAAGATTTTAATATGAAGATACTGGGGAATGAGAATTTGTCCGTTCAAGGGTGGTGTCTGCTTTTTAGAGGTATCCATTAAGGGAAGTTTCACTGTAACTCTGTTTATTTATATTTATTATTTATGACATTGAGCCATTTTGTGTTAGCCGTTTATGCTTTGGCCTAAAATTTTTGCATGGAACATTCTAGGTATGGGAGAAGAGGGTGCTCTTGGCAGTGATGATGATGATCTTCCTGTGCTTAAGAGATTCGAAGCAGACCTTAACAACACCGAATTAGCTTCTCCAGAAGCTAAACACGTCGATTTATTCAGTGAAATCCATTTGAATGAATTAAAGAAACTTGAAAAGCAACTTGAACAGGTAATTCATCATAAAAAACAAAATTGACACATGCGAAGAAAATTAAATGAGAAATTTCTTAGGTCGAAGGTGAAAAAGTTGCATTAGTTCAGACTTTGAGAGAATCTCAAACGAGCGCAGAGAGATACCAGTCAGATTTGCAAAGTCTTAGAGGACGGATAATCAAATTGGCTTGTAATATTGATACTTTACATAATTTGGCTCATCCTCAAAAGGTGGTTACTAGTGAAGCCTTGTTTGAATTTACAATCTAACTGAATTTTACGTTTCAGGATACAAGCACCTTTAATAATTCTCAAAATTGGTTTAAATTGGCCCAAGCTGAAATTGACATATGTAAACAAGAAATAGACTTAATAGATAAGAATCTTAATGTGTCGGATATTACTGCCACATTGCGACAAGAGCTTACATCATACAAAAATAAGGTAATAAACTAGAATTTATTTTGTTTCCAACTTAAAATTTAAAGAGGAAACATTTGATAAAACAATATTCTACATATAGAAAAACAGATTGCAGTTTGTCAAGTGTGACTAATATTTTTTGTCTCTACTCCTGTTTGATGATTTCCTCAGTTAACTTATTTAATTGAGGTAGTTTATTAGTCCCCAAGTTGTATATCTTTTTTAATTTAGTCTTAAATGTAAATTTTAAATGGAGCAATTAATTAATTATACATTTTATGTTTCAGCTTATTTTAACCGACCAGAAACTCATGGAGTCCCAAGCTGAGATTAACCACTTAACAAATATTACATCGGATGCAAATACTTGCTTGGAACAAGCTCATAATGATCTTACGAATATATCTGATGAGCTGGCACAGATGTACCATCATGTTTGTACCGTTAATGGAGAAACTCCAAACCGTGTGTTGTTAGATCATGAAAAACATTTGAATACAGGTATTTAGAAAGTGTTTATTAAAATTGCTGGGTATTCAGAATATATTATAATTTAAGGAGGAGAAAATAAACTGACTGAACAGAAGGAAGAGACAGCTGAAGATACATTACCAGATGCCGCTGCACTGTCACGAAAGGTTGAAACTATCTTGGACCAAATCAAACATCTTAAAACAGCCGTTCATCGCACCATCGGAAGAGCCAAAGCAGGCGGACAAAATTGCTCAGACAGTATGTTTCATTTTATTATTACATCAATGATGATATTTTAAATGGTATTTTTCAGTTTCCTTCAGCAGCCTCGGTCCGGACGAAGTCAGTGAACTTCAGGAGCAAGTTATAAAATTGAAATCACTCCTGAGCACCAAGCGAGAACAGATCGCAACACTTAGAACAGTGTTGAAATCGAATAAAAATACAGCTGAGTTCGCTCTATGCAATTTGAAATCAAAGTACGACAATGAGAAAGCAGTTGTATCAGAAACAATGATGAAACTCAGAAATGAATTACATATGCTAAAAGAAGAAGCTGCCACATTTTCAAGTAAGTGACAAAACTCAAAAAAAAAAAAAAAAAATGGGTGAGGTGAGAATAGAGAGCCCTGACAATTTACAAATATTTTTTTACAGGTTTACGAGCTATGTTTGCTGCCCGATGTGAAGAATACGTCACTCAGGTTGATGAACTTCAACGCCAATTGACTGCTGCAGAAGAGGAAAAGAAAACGTTGAACCAATTGCTTAGATTGGCCGTTCAGCAAAAATTAGTCTTGACCCAGAAATTAGAAGATTTGGAGGTGGACCGTGAAATCAGGAATGCAAGAAGACCCATTTCAAACAGTACTAATCGTGGAAATTTAAAACCGCGATTTTCTCAGTCATCAAGAGCTAGGGACTACTTCTAGTTTTTATGTAATGTTTATAAGGCAGTTAAGTATTTTTCGATACTTTTTATACTGAATAGTAATATTAGACTCAGATAAGTTAACACCAGTCAGCTATCATGAGCTGTGACTATTTCCAATTTTTAAACATAAAAATGATTAACTTTTATTTATAGACTGTTTTACTAATAAAGACAAAATGGGGTATCTCAATTTCCCTGTACTTTTCTACTGGTTATAGAATTGTATTTGTTTTTATTAATATACTTTCATAAGACTAATTAATTTATTCATGACTTCCAAATAAAAGTCAATTTTTTCTTATTGCCAGTAAACCAGTGGATTATAACTTGAAGTCACACATTTGTATATATTCTTGTATATAGAATTCATTAGAAATGACACACTGAGCTCGTGTGTATAGAAGAATATGAAGTTTTATCAATTTGTAAAATAATTTATGAATAATAGTTTGTTTGAATATGTTTGAAAATTCTTATTCCATTTTAATACAACCGTTAGTTCACTCGTATTTAGAGTGTAAGATACTTTGCTATAAAAATTTCCCAATTACGCTTATTTATCAGTGGAATCACTAAATTTTGAACATGAGTGTTGTGATAGAAAAGTCGATGTCTCTGGGATCGAAGCCACAGTTGCCCAGTAGGCTAGTGTAGGGTACTGTTCCGAAGACCATGGATTCAAAACCCACATTTTTATCTCAAATCTCATGTCAAAAATTAGTAAATGCAGTTTTCTGTCATTTTTCTCCCTGGTACTTGCAGCAACGAACATCAATAAAAAAAATTCTATATACGTTGTATTTCGTGTTATGTAATTAATCTAGGTTGGAAATTACACAAATTAAATTCTGTCCGGACTTCTCGCATGTGACATGCACTACAGCAACTGTGGTGCAATTAATTATTTATTCCATCAAAACAACTGTTAACTGTAATTAGAAGTTCAACATTATTTTTCTTAATCTGTAGAATTTATTATCCCTTTCAGGATGGTAAGTGTGATAGTGCTCTTGCTTCCCCGAGTGAGGTACGGAGAGCCAGTCATCACGCTCTTGCTTCCTCCAGTGAGGTACCTAAGTACTTAGAGACTTACCTAAATTCTTTAGAACCTGCCTCAGTACCTGCATAGAGATAAGGATGAGCACATATCATCTCTCAGTATCTCACTTGGGGGATGCAGTGTGCTCTGACCATCCTGAAAGGGTTATGTAATAAAAAACCTAACTATCTTTACCTCTATGGTAGTGATAAAATGTTAAAGAAAATAATAAAACCTAAAAATTAGCTTAACTAAAGATGACCATAATGTCCAATCTTCAAAAGCTTAACATTTTAATTTCTAATGGAAAAAGAATTTTTGAACAGTCATTATTGAAAATGTTTTATAAGCTCAATTTTTTTATTGGTGTAGATAAAACAAAAACATCAAAAATTATAGGAATTAAATTTTTAAAATCTAGTATCAATTTTATGTTTGTGTAATATAATTAACTATACGATTAATTTCATAGTACTTAAATTGTTCTAACCATCAATCAGTGTGACTGTAGTTGCAAAATTTTTTTTTCTTTTTTCTTATAAAAATAAATTATATTATTTTTAAAGAAAGTTTTAACAACTCAAGAAAATCCATGTAATGGATTCTTTCATCGGCTTGTTGAATAACGCAGCTACTGCTAGCTCCATATTTAAACTCAAGCCAATTTGACTCTTGTAATTTTAGATTATATTTAAACAGATGTTTGAATTAGAAAAAAGGAGAATACTGTTTTCTTTTTTAAAAATTTATTTACAAATGTTTTCTTTTATATAGCTTGACATGTAGGTACAAGACTTTTCTTTTTAAAATAATTTGCACACTAATTTCTTTCTATTTTTCAAACTTGAAATTAAGTTTAACTACAAAAGTGTTAAATATTGGTATAGATCTAGAAATGTAATGGATGTTTTTTCATCATAGTCCATGCTTGCTAAAATTTGTTCGTTAACGTTAAATCACTTGTAATGTCGATAATTTTTGAAAAAAAATTATATAGGTTTTGTTAGTCTTGGAAATATTCATTCAAGTACAAGAAAGAATCTATCAGCAAATAACGTATTTTATTAATGGAAAATATTTTGACATGGAAATATTTCTAGGTGTTAGTTATGTTGCAAAAACAAAAACAAAACTAACATAGCATCGGTGCGATTTCGTTTTTAATTTTAACAGTATTACTTTGATATATAAATGGAAGACTGTATCGGTGTATCAAACTGTACTGACAGCTAGTTGAAATATTTATAATTATGGGCTAATGTTTCTATTTATTTTTATTAATATTTTCATTTCTGGGCTCTGGTGTTAATGGAATTTTAAAATTGGCTTAATTTATTTATTTTATTTTTTAAATGCCTTCCAATTTCAGTAAACAAGAAATCATAATTTAGAATAATTTATTTAAGTTTTACGTACTTTGTTTCTAACTCTCCAAAAGCTCTCAAAGTTAACAGTCATGTCCAATGAAAGGAGAAAGTATCAAAAATTGAAAAAAAAAAAAAAATCAATTTGATACTTGTGACATAATAAATATTGGATTATTCATTAGATTTACAATTTATATATTGGTGGGTTTAATCATATGTAAATGTATGTTGAATGTTAATCATAAATGAAATGCCTATTTTATTTAATGCCGAGGCATTTATTTTTACACTTTTGTTTGTTTTTCTGGGTGCTCTATTTGTTACTTAAGAGCAATTTTTTAATCCTACTAAAAACTGTAATATTACACCATGGTGGATTGAAGTTAGAATTATTTATTAAAAATGTTATTGGTGATATAATTTAAATCAACTGGTAATTTAATTTGATTATAATTTGTCGTTTTATTTCCTACATAAACTAACATGTTGGTTGTAGTCAAATTAATTGTTTTTAAGGACTTAATCACTGTTGCATTGTAATATAAGATTTTGAGATAGTTAAAATGGGTAGGCTTTTTAATGTACACCTTTAAGAAAAAGTGCAATAAACATGCATCAGCATGCTTTAAAGAAAAAATGTTACTTATCCTAATTTATAAAAATATTCCTTGTTATTTTATTTATGTTGTCTCATTCTTGTAGAGTTCACTATGTCTGTATATTATGTTTTGTTTTGTACATTTTAGACAAATTATTTATTAAAAAATGTTTTAATATTTTTCACTTAAATTTAAAAAAATCGTTTATTACTATTTCAACAATAGTCAATTGATGTTATATGAGTTTTAAACAATTTTTACTTCTCAGTTCATGTTTGTTTGATGTAAAACATTATAATTGATTTTATGATGCAAAATAGCATTGAACGGACTTCGATCAAGCTGCTCTCGTCCGTCCCAAATTCTTCTAAAATGCCGTCCCTAAATTACACAACTTGCCCAACAATATTTGTTATAAAATAACATCTTTTCTCTATGATAAAATTTAGCCCAAGTTGAATGTTAAAAAATGTCTGCAACTTTTCACAAGGAGAAAAAAAAGTGCTTATATATAGGGCCAGTTATTTTTTATCTTGGCTTTTGTTAATTGTTTTTAACTTCAATGTTTAACCGTTATTTTATGTTGATTGGTACAAAGTTGTTCATGTACTACGGAAAATACAGTATAATACAAAAAACAACATGTGTATTTTTTAACCTGAAAGTTGTCTCTCCGAAGAGAGTGCTCCCATTTGTAAACGGTGTGGAAACTATACACATGTAACATGCCTTAGAAAGAGATGCTCCAAAAAAATAGAATAAATTAAAAATGATAATAAATTAGTAGTAATATAATATTGATTAATTAAATAGTAAATAAATAAAAAGGTGTAAAAAAATAAAATTAGAGCAAATGTAATTAAATTTAAGTAACTAATAGGGAATTTAATCAAAAATTAAAACACAACCTGGATGGAGCATGATGGGACAGAAATAAATACCCAAGAAGAAAGGCTGTTATTTCAAAAGGTATTTTACATTTTACATTTATGGTTGGTTATTAGTTTTAAAAAAAATATTTTCTTGTTAATTATATTTTTATTTTTATATGAGTGAAATTTATTTTATGTTCCAATAATTGCATTGTAAAGTAAAAACATTGAAATAAAAAAAAAAATTATATAAATTAAATTATTATTAATTCAGATATCGTGAGATGCGGTCGGGTGTGATGTAGGTTTCAGAAAAACATTTTCTTTATCGTGCCAACGTTTCGATCTTTTATTGAGATCATCTTCAGGGCTTAATGGAATTAACGGTCACTAATCTCTACACATTAAATTATTATTTTGATGTCTTTTCCATAAAAAATTAAATTAAATAAATAATTAAAAATACTATTAATTCTTATTTCTATCATATATTATTATTTAGAGGCATTGATTATAACATTTATACCAATTAATATTTTCATTTAAAAAAATACTAATGAGTAAGTATAAAATTGTTCCTTTAATACCTCTGGGGCAAGTAATATTTTACTTGTAGAGCCACAGCACGAATTGGAACACTTAATTTGGTGAAACACATGTCGCTAAGCGAGGTGAGGTCATGTAGCATATGCACTTGTTTATTTTTTGTGTCGAAGGAAAAAAATTAAAAATTACAAAAACGAGAGATTAGAAGATTCATAAACATTGCAAGACTTCTGCAAGTCTCTCTCTCTCTCTCTCTCATTTTCTTTTTCTCCCTCTTTCACTGTCATGTGTGAAAGAGAAAAAGTGTGTGTGTGAGATTTTGATTTGATTTGTTAAACAATTTGATTTACAAATCTCGTAGATGTGGCCAATTTGACCTTTCTTACATTCAACGAGAAATGAACAATTTTTACAATTTGAACTTACATAAATGCACTTCTAGGGGATCTTATGTATATAATAATAAAAAATTTAAGCTAAATGTGAAGAGAGAGAGAGAGAGAGAGAGAGAGAGAGAGAGAGAGAGAGAGAGAAAGAGAGAGAGAGTGAGTGACTGAGAGAGAGACTAAGTTTTGTCTGATGTCACCAGATTTCTATGCTTATTCCTTCAAAAACATCTCATGAAATATATAAAATTCTAATAACAAGAATAACAATGAAAAATAGAAAAAAATTTGAAAATCCCTCAGTTCTGCCTTTTTGATATCTGCAGATTTCTGTGCTTATTCCTTCAGACTGGAGGCTTTCGTATGACCTAGATTTCAAGCAATGCACGTGGTTTATCTTTGGACTTTTTGTCCGCACCTTTATCTATTTTAATTTTTTCCTTTTATTACTTTTCTTTAATATGAACATAAATTAAAGTTAATTATTGTCAGATAAATTAATGTATTCTTTATCAAATAGTACAAAGTTCGAACTTTATAAATTCTTTCACCAGGGGAATTGAAAATTAAAAATGGTGTATATTGTATAAATGACATTTAATTTTACGCTTCCGTTGTAATATACCTGGTGAGATAGGTGTGTCCTATTAGTTCTGGATTCTTGGAGAATAAAATGAGGCGAACCGGTCCGTTGGTCTAGGGGTATGATTCTCGCTTAGGGTGCGAGAGGTCCCGGGTTCAAATCCCGGACGGACCCGTTAATTTTTTTCTCAACGGTACAATTTAAACAATAATTTCTCATTTTTCTTTTCTTTTTCATTTGTTATATTTTCTATTTTACACCACGCTTTTATTGTTAAATTGTAGGATACAAAAAAAAAAAATCTCAAAAGTTTGAAATTATACTTTATTCGCAGATAATCGTACATCTTGTTTGAAAGATTGAATTTCTTGGACGAGCTGTTCTATGATCTTGTGGTTGTTTCCTCCTTCTGTCCATCTTTTGGTCTCCGATCCTGAAATTTTATGGATAGCCACTGGCAAAACGGCTAATGGATTGACAAATAATTAACAATGGCTATGTACAATGATAGGATAAAAAAAGTGATAAAGCTCACCGTTTTCGTTTGCCCGTGGATCGCTGGCCTGCTGTAACAAAAGCCATATTAAATTTTCATTTTTTCCACGTTATGGATGGACATGAAACATGAAAATTTTGTTCATTTTTCAGCGAATAAATTTATTATTGATTTATATTTTAGTTACGTGTCTTATCTTCAACTGTCAGATGATGGACAATGCCATTCTAGAAATATTGGAGAAATATTGGCATACTAGTACTGACGATATAAGTACAAAATGAAATTTTTAGCAGAGATTATAAAATATTCGTTGAATTAAACCATTTTTAATTTGAAATTAACTCTTTTTCGCACCAAATTATCCCTTTTTAACTTGCATTAACCCCTTTTAATTTCAAAACGTTTTATAAAGCATTAAAAAACTTTGGAGATGACATGAAATATCAGCACGGCCAACTTCTCTATGGGAACTTGAAAATTGATTAAAATTAAAATTAAAGATTATGCAAAATTAATATAAGAATAAAAACCTTAATTGAAAAATAATAATTGGTCAAGCGGACCACGAAAACTAGTGAATTTTATAAGAATAAAGTAGACTTCTTTTAATTTGAGGTTTTTTAAATATAAAATAATTGGGATGTTGAAAACTGTGTGAACATTAATTACAATATTTTTCAATTAATTAATCTTTAAGTAAGGTATTGGTTGAGATAAAAAAGTCAGTGTCACGAGCGGGATTCGAACCGTCGGCTAAATACGCCGCTGCTCTAATCATTCTAATAAATAATAAATCTAACCCAATCGAATTAATTACAATTTAAATTACAAACATTTTAATATAAAATATAAAAACAAAGGATTCTACTTTTAATTTGAAAAATGTGAGAAATTGCGGTTTTTAAAAGCTCAATTATTTTATCTTTAAAAAATTCAAATTAAAAGAAAAATTATTTGTTTTTCTACTTTATTTTATATAATTTTTAATTTTAACATGGTCTTCTAAGAGACAAATTATTTTATATTTAATATTTTTATACTCTATATGCTTACATTTCATATTTCCTAGGTTTTCTTGGCTTAAAAAATGGATTAAATTGTAGTTAAAAACGATTAATATTATGTTTAAAATGGCCAATTTGATAATAAAATAAAGTGTCATTAGAAATTAAAAAAAGCTTAATTTGATGCAAAAAAGTTCATTTGAAATTAAAAAGGGTTATTTGGTGCAACAAAGTGCTAATCTGATATTAAAAAGCGTTAATTTGGTGCGGAAAAGTTTAATCCGAAATTAAAAAGGGTTAATTTGATGAAAAATGGTTAATTTAATGCGGAATAGGGTTCATATGAAATTGAAAAGCGTTAATTTGATGCGGAAAAGGTTAATATGAAATTATAAAGGGTTAATTTGACGCAGAAAAAGTTAATTTGAAATTAAAAAGGGCTATTTGGTGCGACAAAGTGTTAATCTGATATTAAAAAGAGTTAATTTGATGCAGAAAAGTTTAATCTGAAATTAAAAGGGGTTAATTTGATGAAAAATGGTTAATGTTGTGCGGAAAGGTTAATCTGAAATTAAAAAGGTTAATTTTAATATAAAATAGGGTTAATCCTAAATTAAAAAGCGTTAATATGATGATTGAAAAACTGTTAATTGGACTGGAAAAAGATTAATTTGTAGAGGAAAAGCTCTATTATTACATTAGTTATTGAACAGACCTTTGTTTTATCAATTTCCCGAGAAGGAACAAGTAAATAAAAATATGTTTACCTCTGTTAATAGGTCAATATCTGCAATTTCTTCCAGAGCAATTTCCTTGCAAATATTACGAAAGGAAGAAAGCAACGTTTGCTCCTCTTGAGCCAAACGGGTAATTCTGAAAAAAGTGACTAGTAGAAATTAATATGGAAAGGACAAAAAGCCTAATATAAGTGACAAATCAAATGATAAACTGTACATTCCAAATTCAAATAATGAAAAACGTAAACAATTTTCGGCAATTATGTTAGACTGTTGTTCCATCTTGTACTTACTTTATTTTCAAACTACTTTGCAACTGTTTAATTTTATGCTCCATATTTCTCAGCCTTAGTTGAAGCAAGATTAAATCTGAAACATTGGTTAAAAAAAAAAATTTGTTGTATCGTCGAGGTTTGGATTTAATCGGGCATGTAAATTAATAATTAGCAAATACATTCTGAAATAATTTATAAAGATACAAACTGTTCTTCAGAATCAAAATCCGATCAACACTTGGGCCATGAGTTTAAATTCCAGGATATGTCCCGCACCACGCTTTCCCAACTTCCAACTGAAATGGCCCATCAATAATTCAAAACAATCGAGGTTTCGAATAATCTGTTGGAAAGTTCATAAAATGTTGAAGTTTTTAGCTAGTTTGACATTTTTAAAAATGTAATGTAAGGAGCCGCGATGTAAAGACGTTGATACAGAATTACCATTTCGCAAATTTCATGAATGTCGTGCGGTTATTTTGTAAGTAGACTAGCAATTTTTAGAACAAAAGTGGACTAATCTAAAAGGAAATTCGATGTTACGTCTAAAAATGGGGTCTCAAGTTGAGAAAAGTTACGTTAGAGAGAAGAAAATTCAGGTTTTATGTAAAGATACGTGTTTTCTTAAATAAAGACTAAAACAACGAACGGGTTGAGATAAAACCATGAGGTTTACGGTATTCTATTTCATTTTAGATGTTCTGTCACCGAAGAATTTTTTTGAAACACGACGAGCTGACCAAACCACCCTCAGGCAAAAAATGTCGTACTTAAATCATCCGTGTTTCTAAACTGCTTGGACGGCTAAAAAATCATAATTTGGTGACATTTTAAGTCAAAGATTTTTTTTTGTAAAATTTAAGATGTGACATCTTTTGTAACTGCATTTCAATCAAAGCTAAGTTGTAAAGTTACCGGCTGACTTTAGCTGTTCGGCATCATTCATTTCCTCCTGCTGGCTTTTAATCGACTGAAGGATGCTACTCGCTTTTTGAAAATATCGCTTTAGCTTTTCATTCCTGAAACCAACACATTTTACTCCAATGACGGTCTGTTTTGATGGCATTTTTCCATTTATTTTCATACCTTTGGAATTCCACCCTTTGATTCGTCACCATTAAATTGTCCAAACATTCGTCTTTCATCGAGGAAGAGATTTTGGTCAAAACTGATGTCCCAATGTCTGTGTTTAATTGGTCTGCCTTGCTTCCCCTGTAGAATTATTATTTTTTTTTATTATTCTTGTGAAATTTAATTTAAAATTTGACCAAAACTTACTTCATATTATAAATAAATTGAACTGTGAAATTCTCGATAGTTGACCGTGCACGTTTGAGCCCTTTATGCCAGTGGAGGGACTTATAAACAAAGTGCGCATGGGTTCATTTATCATCAACCGTGACATGTTATGATCGTAACTAAGTAGGGCTTCTGCTTATTTCCGGCCTGGGGTGGTTGGGGACTTCGTCAACGGTTACAGACGAGGTGATTCACTCCCTAGGATAATCATAGCTCGAACAAGAAGAAGTTGAAGTTTTCATTATACAGCTAACATGTTTTAACATTCCCAGATATATAGGTATAAAGTTGATTCAAAGAATCTTATTTTTACATAGCATTTTACATCAAGGCTCATCAAGAGACTTTATACACTGGCAGAAATAATGTATAATATGAAATTTTCAATCTGAAAGTAAAGAAAGAGAAAAAGAAAGAAGTAGTAAAAGACAAGGGGTCAATACTGATCGTTCACGTCTTCCTCACATTTACATTACTAACATTTTTAGTAATTTTTTAGCATTGCTAAAAAGTGAGTTCTTGATAGTAAGTGACTTTTTATAAAATAGAACTTCCAGGGGAATCTGATAAAAAAAATCTCAGCGGTTTTTCGACGGAGTCGACGTGTTGAAAAGTTTACAATTTGACCAGCATTACAAAACAAAGCTCGGTACTTCGTAAAGAATTAAGCAGTGACCAAAGCGTTAAACTTTGCTACCGTTTGAGGTGATTATTGAGGGAAAACAGGAATTTAATAAAACACTCAAGTATTCGTTATAACCTTAACGAACCATTTTCAGCTTCAGAAAAACCCTAACTTTTGGCTTATTAAGGTTACGTGATATTGTTCACATACCTCACAAGGACACAATTTCTTTGGAGGGGGATAGGAAAGATGTGATAAGAGTATCTACTACTGCACTACTCGAATTAAGAGCTAAAGATAGTCTAAAACAAGAAAAATATAATAGGATGATTATGAATATACTTTGAAGTTGGGGTTTTTGTTTCCCAAGCTTTCTGGCTATACTTTTCCTAATGTTCGGTGCAATTGACCTGCACCTGCATCGATCCTTCTCTTAAGAATTACTAGGTCATTGACTGCTGTTGCTACAATTTCTTGGGTTTTCTTTGAAAGGCAGTTATGGCTGCATTGAGTGGTTGGTTCATATGGTTATTTCAAGAATAGTTTCAGCGTCTATGCATGATCTTGCATATCATTCTCTGGCCAGTTTGCCTGCCTTTTCATTACCTAAATTTTCTTTGTATCCTGGTACCTAAAATAGTTGTGTTGCCTAGGTTTTTGATGTGATTTTTTGTGTGCTAATGCTTTAATAGCTACTTGGCTATCCGTTCTTATGAGGATTTTTGTTCAATGTACCCTCTTTTGTGCTCAACCTACCCCTTCAGAAAAACCCTGACATTTGGCTTATTAAGGTCAACAGATATTATTCACAATACCTCACAAGGACACAATTTCTTTGAAGGGGGATAGGAAAGCCTTGATAAGAGTATCCACTTACTACCCGAATCACGAGCTAAAGATCATCTATAAAAAAATAATAATAGGATGATGAAGAATTTAGAAGTAGGGGTTTTACGTCCCCAAGCTTTCTGGCTGTACTTTTCCTAGTGTTTAATGCAATTGACCTGCACCTGCATCGATCTTTGTCTTAAGAAATACTAGGTCATTGACTGCTGTTGCTACAATTTCCTGGGTTTTCTTTGAATCCCAGGTCATTGCTGCATTGAGTAGTTGGTTCGCATCGAAGATGTGGGTGGCAGTTTCTTCTTCCTCATTGTATACCCTACGGTATAGGTTTAAGGTCTATGTGTGATCTTGCAGATCCTCTTGTCTTCCTTTTCAGTTCCCAAAATTCCTTTGTGTCTTAGTACCCAAGATAGTTGTTTCCCAGGTTTTGGATGCATTCACCGTCTATTTTGATTTTGGATGTAATATTGTTACATGTTACTTGGGTATCCGACCTTATGAGTATTTTTTGTCAATGTAACTGAGGGGTACTTCCCTAAAGATTATTCATATTTTGGGCTTGGGGATTAAACTGTCAATGCACTTTTTATTCTAATTACCAAAATGTCATTTATATAAATCAATAATACAACAGGTCCTAACACAGGGCCTTGAGGAAACCGTACCAGTGGATAAACAGAAGCAACACTGTGTGCAACCTGTTGTTTCATAATTTGTTGAAGTCGTGTGGAGCAGTCAAGAATGAGGTAGTAAAAAACACCTTTTTTATTTTCTTTGCCGACCTTAATTTGGATCATCTTCAGGGCCTGGGTAAATTACAAAACATATATTAATTGGGAAAAATAGCAGAGCCATGGGCAGCAATCTAGTCCCTATACTAGTAGATATAGTGATGACACAACTACCTTTCATTTTACCCTTTCTCATCAAATACATTGACA
Organism: Cimex lectularius; assembly: GCF_000648675.2. Classification (NCBI taxonomy): domain Eukaryota; kingdom Metazoa; phylum Arthropoda; class Insecta; order Hemiptera; family Cimicidae; genus Cimex; species Cimex lectularius. Next base: position 1,294,156 of record NW_019392733.1, read on the forward strand.
TTCTAACATCAGTACCCTCAGATCAAATATAAACAACATTAAACGCATTTACCAACGTTCATCCTCGCTTACAATTCACACATAAAGTCGAAACAGAAAACAAAATACCATTCTTAGACACACTCGTAATAAGACAAACAGATGGCACACTAATTACTGATTGGTATCAAAAACCAATGAACACTGATCGCTACCTCAATTATACTTCACACTGCCCCATACACACAATATTAAACACGGCGAAATGATTATTACACAGAATCATATCTCTAAGTCATTAATCCTTTCACCAAAAAATATTCAAACATACAATAAACACAACTTTATTTTAGAAATTTGCCTTTATTTAGTTATAGATCACAGTTATTGATTTGACCTTCCTTACAAATTAGATTAATTTGACATTCCTTACAGATTAGATTATGAATATGGAACAATTTTACAACCCAACAACCCCTTTCCCGTCCATATTTTTGGTCTTACATTGACTCGTTTTAAATTGTTGCCTCTCATAACAAGCACTTTTATATATAAATCAATATTTGTATTGACTTCTTGTGCTATATCTTCAATTGACTTGAAATTAAGCGATGTCACTGTGCCAAATTGCATTATAATGTCTCCTTCCATTAAGCCCTGAAAAATATTAGTGATAAGTAACAAATAAAAAGAAAATCATAAAAGTTTGTTACGCTTAGTTCAACTGGTGATCCTTTTTGCACGTCTTTAATAACTGCCAACTGTTTTGAACACTCGTCTGTCTTCACTGGAGGATAAACACCCCAATCACGCTCACCGTCTGGGTATGATGGCATCAGTTTTTCTAATAACTCCTTGAGCCTTTCATTAATATGAATAAGATCATTTCTTGTCACTGTAAAAAAGAAGTTAAATGGAGAAAATCTCTTATAACTAGCTAAACTGGAAAAGAATGATCTCAGTATACCATTGGATATGGAGTATACTGACTGGAAAATAACGAATTTAGGATGTGGGGGTATTTTTTAAGGAAGATTCTTGCTACTTTTGCAGGGGAAAGGAAGAAAACCTGCTTTGCTTACTTGCATATGGGGGAAACTATTTATCTTCAAAATTTACTACTTTAAATTTGACATAGGTTTTGAGTGGCAGAGGCCCAACATTTGTCTACTTACATTGATTATAACAAATGAACATTATTACATAAATAGTTACTTTTTAAAATTAAAATATTTTAATTTCAAATTAATAATTAAATGAATGGAGTGCTTACTTATGATAGTTCGGCGGGCTTTCCTTACGTTATAAACGTCAATGTCTGCACGTGGATAGCCTTCTGTATCTACAAGAGGGTCTTCCATTCCTACATTTTGCTGAAATAAATTAAAACATACTTTAATAACAAATGAAGGAATTGTAAGCCGATCCCCATCTTAGCATAAGTTAGGAATAGTTGTTAACGTAAGATAAAAATAGTAAGGAATTTTAAAAATATGTTGGAAATAAGGTCATAAATCTGACAGATCGCCCACCCAATAGGGGGAAAATAGACATTTCCCACAAGCCTGGATCAAATAGAAACATGGCAGGCCGCAAGTCTATCGACATAGGACTAATAGGCTACTTACTGCAAACTAATGAGAATTACGAGTTATTGCGCAGCTGTCCAGGTCATGACCAACCCTTGTATATCGAATAGCGTCGACTGTCAAGGATTTATTTATATATGGATACTATCTTTGTACACGACTACTGGTACACTGACGGCTCCAAAACCAACAAGGGCAAGGGAGCTGGAATTTTTAGGATAAACCAAAGGACCAAACTGACGGTAAACCAAGGTAAATAAAAAGGCTAGGAATACATTTCCGGAAGATAGCCATCTTCTCTGACAGTCAGGCAGCACTAAAGATCCTGCCCTCATGCGAGGTGAAGGCAAAGAGTGTTTGAACCTGCATAGAGGCCCTGGAGGAAGTCAGCGATATTAATGACCTGACCCTGGCATGGGTCCCTGGGCATGTGGGGCATAGAGGCAACGAAAAGTTTGTCATGTTGGCCAAAGAGGAGGCACATAGACTCTGGGTCCTGAACTCTACTGTGGCTTAGCAGCCTGCCACAAAAGAGGATACATTTTAAAATGGATCCTTAATGAGTCCAAAACCTGGTGGAACAATACCACAGTTATATGAGGCAAGCGAAGAGATTCATATAAGGACCATCTGCAAAACTTACAAAAGAATTACTGGAAGGCAACTGCGACCGAACCAGGATTCTGGTTGGACTCCTGACAGGGCCCTGCCACCTAACAAGGCACGAACACGGGATAGGAGTACACAGACAGAAGAAACACTGTGCAGATACTGTCATGAAGAGGAGGAGACCGCAGAACACATTCTATGTTTCTGTAAAGGTCTATGTTCGTGCAGGTTCTTGCAACTAGGACAAGAAAAACCACAAGCAAGATCCAACACTAAGGACCCGCTGGCAAAGCTGTGGAGGCTGATTAACAACCTGAAGCTGTCCAGTGAGTTATAAAAACAAGGGAACACAATAGATCTACTCAGGTCAAGGTGCAGAAGGCCTTGGTGTCAGCCTCTTTTATCCCTAACCCTTATCCCCTCCCCTATCATTGTTCAAAATTACATAAATGGAAAAATTAAAAAAAGAGTCAGGTTGCAATCTATATATGTAAATATTTAGTAAAATATACTAGTTTTCCAAAATTATATAAATGTATTACAAGTAATTACACATAGTATGGTGTTATTTACAATAATATTCATGTGCATAGAAGATAAAGGCAATTTTTTTAAAATGTAAATACAATGAATATTCCTGTCTAGTGGTCAAGATTTGTTTAGCAAATTGTGAAGTTGGTTCAGAAAAATTTTAATAGAGGAATTAAATAATTATATGTGAGGGTTTTCATGTGCAGTGCACATTATTCTGACTGGAAGTGAGTTTTTGCCATAGTATTGTGGCTATAATTAGTAAAGAAGGTCCTATGCTGTCTAAGCTGATAAGGAGTGGTGAAGTTAATATTGCTTAGAAGTTGAGGACAGTCAATGTATGAATAAATAACTGTAAAAAGAGATAATGAGTTGAAGTGTAATCTGGTGTTTTTAATGGGATTAAGTTTAACTTTGAGTGAAACTGGTTATAATAGGAAAGGTTTATTCCCAGCTTAAAGGCAACCATTCTTAAAAATTTATTCAGTGAACTAGAAAAAGCTGCAGGTAGATCATTATAGAATTTACTAAAGGATGTGGAAGCTGGTGTTGGCGAGCATCGTTTGGGGTAAGTCCTCTTTTAAATAAGCTGATTTGCCTTGTTTGACTGTTGGTTGGTTACAATTTAAAGATGGCCCAGTGTGGAAATAAATATTACTTAATACTATTTTTAAACCTAACTCCCCCCCCCCTACATGCACAGTAATTAAGCGAGTATGCTCAATGTTCTATTATCACCAAGTGTTAACCACCTCAGCGCCCGCTTAATAAAAAAAAGTAAAATATTAAAATTATAGTTTGACCATTTCTTATCATCCTGGTCTGCCTATCTGTTTTGGACTGTTAAAAGCGTCATTTCTATGGTCATTTCCATTTTTTATGGTTTTCATTGTTGAATTGGATGCCTACTTTATTAAGGTTTCTCTTGGTAATTTTTAATTTATTTTATTATTAATCTGGAACGGATCAGTTTGTTGACAAGAGTTCAGGTTGTGGATAGTGAGATTAGTCAAAGAAATTTGACAAATTGTTTGTGAACGAGTGATTAAAAGATCAACGTGCTGGTTATAGGACAGCTAGGCAGAAACCCTTCAGCTTAAAGTGGTCACAATATTGTATTGGAGTCTGTTCAGTTTTAAGCCTTAAAGTCTTTTAAGTCAGCCTCCTGTCTAAGTATAGTCCTGAGTATTTATTTGACTTGAATGGAGTCTGGTATCTAGGTATAGGCCTATCTACTGGTTTTTATGAGCATACAGTGGAGGGCAAGATTGTTTTTTCAATGTAAATGTACTGTTTGTCACATTGTCTCGAGGTTGTGGCTTCTTGGGGTCTGCAGGGTTATGAGCCAGTTGTTTGATCGTTTTATATCGTTTTCATCAGTTTAAACACAACTAAGAATCAATTAAAATTTAATGACATCTTTATAAACAGAAAAATTGATGTTTGACCTAATAGATTGGTTAGGGAATTTACCATTTTTTATGGTTTTCATTGTTGAATTGGTTGCCTACTTTATAAAGGTTTCTCTTATTAATTTTTTATTTATGTTTATTATTAATTTATAAAATACCTCGGCAAGTATTTCGCTCATTTCTTTCATCACTTTTTCAAGGGAATCCCTTTTTTCTCTCAATTCCAAGATTGTTCGCTTTGTCTCAGACGACGATGACGGTTCCATTTCGGTCTAAAAAAGAAATTCTCATGTTTAAAAAAGTGACTGCATTTCCCTGGCAACGAAGCCGTTTAAAATCTTTTAAACTAATTTTCCCTCACCTCGAGGTTTTCTTTCCTTTCCACTGGATCAACTGAAATAAAAAGAAACTAAGACAAATCCGCGGGTTGTCTCTCACATATAAGACAAAGTTGCAGCAAGTCGGAAGTCCTAAGACTGTGACAAGGCGCGGTACACAGGCGGCAGGCCTAACAAGTGCACAACCTACCCAACAGTTTTCCCCTCAGAAGTTCCAGTCATTCCTGATTAACTGGCTAAAAATGATGTTTTCCCCCTTGTTTTGTCAATACTCCTAAACCTGAATTAAATTCTTCCACATTTATTTAATTTTATTATTGATTAAAGTTTATGAACTTAAAGTTGCTACTTTGTGAAAATTGTTCCCTATGTGGGAAGGGGGTCTTCCATTCTGTTAATTTTCTTTTTTTCCCATTTATTTATGCACGGATACTTTTACATTATATATTGAGGGGTAACAGAGAAAGATAAAAAAAATATATATATAAAAGATAAAAATATGTTATTTCCAAAGTACAAGTTCTTTAACAATATACAATTTTTGGTTTTTCTTCTTCTATCACTAATCTTATCTTCCCACTATTTCTTTGAAAAAAAAAAAAAAAAAAAAAAAACCAGAGTTAAAAAAGCTTCAAATGCTATTTCCTCTAATCTTAATCCCAGCGGTGTGCCTCAAGGCTCTATTTTTGGACCTTTACTTTTTTTTGGCCAATTAACAAAATTTACAATTTTACAGATATGGTATTTATACAACATTATATTATAAACAATAGATTTGTATTATATAACAATGGCATTCACCCAAAAGCTTAATGGCTTGTGCTGGGTTGAGATGATCAGTCATTCTTTCAAAATAACAACACAGTGAACTACATATTGTTATTTAAAGTTCAAATTGTTACACAAATATTATTTATATTTTTTTTAAATGATTTTAGTACATTTAACTACATATTATTATTTAAAGTTCTTATTGTTGCATAAAATATTATTTATAATATGTTTTTTGAATGATTTTTGGTCAGCAAAACTATTTATATTAATTTTGTTGGTATAACAGAATTCAATAGCAATATTAAATGGGTTTTTCTTGCAAAAGGTTATTCTATATCTTTGTAGGCTGATGGAGAAATCAATTTTGGTTCTAGTGGAGAAGTTGTGGGCGATTGATAATTTATTATTCCAATATTTATACAATTAAATAAGTAAATTTAATAAATATATCTGATTGAAATTATGAACTTTAAAACTCTTTATACAAAAGAATGGTGGTAAGTAAAAAAAGGTTTTTAAAAATTATTTTAATTATTGTATTAATTGTTATAAGTAATCGTCTTTTAGTAGATAAATTTGCATTACTTCAAGCTACCATACCATAAGAGAAAATCGACTGCACAAGTGCTAGATAAACTCGTTTTATGGTATTTATATCAATTATATCTCATAATAATCGAAATTTATAAAATAATGATCGGATTCTTTTTATTATAGATGTTATATGCTCTTCACATCTTAGGATTTTGTCTATGATTAATCCTAAATATTTAATTGAACAAACTTGTTTAATTTCAAAGCAGTTAGAGCAATTTTTAAACATGCAATCGCCGTTATGTACTATTAAATTATTATTATTTATATTGCTCTCGTTTTGGATACTAAATATAATTAATTTAGTTTTTTCTGTGTTCAATAAAAGTTTATTTGTATGATACCAGCTTTGTATTTTATTTCTATTTCCAGAGGCTTTTATCATTAATTGTTCATTTGTTTCATCCTCAATTAGTAAGACGGTGTCATCAGTGAATCCAGTAATTGTGCAGTCTACGTCAAGGTCAAAAATATCGTTTATATAGATCAGAAAAAATAATGGTCCCAGACTGTGCCCTGGGGAATACCATGGTTTGTTTTAATTTTGGGGGGATAATGTAGTATTTATTTAAACTATTTGTATTCTATCCATAAAATAACTTCTGATCAATTTTAAATCTAAACCTCTTATGTCTTTTTTATCAAGTTTGTTGAATAATATTTCATGGTCTACTGAATCTTGCTAGTTGAAGCCTTGCTAATATTCACAAAAACTCCCATCAATTTTTTTGCTTTATCCAGTTTTTCATAAATATTATTTATTACAAAGTATATTGCATCTGAAGTACTTTTTTATGTGTGAAACCAAATTGGTATTCTGCGAAAAAGTTTTGCTGATCTAAGAAGCCTTTAATTCTTATGTACAGACACATTTCTAATAACTTTGAAAGAGATAACGTTAAAGAGATAGGTCGATAGTTTTCAATACATTTTTTATTACCACTTTTGAAAATCGGCACAATTAATGATTTTTTGAAAATTGTAGGATAAACCCCTTGATTAATGCTCAGATTGAATATATATTCAAGGGGGTTGACTATGAATAAACTATACATTTCAATTATTTTGTTGTTCACATTGCTAACATAAAATGTATTGGATGGCTTTAATTCGTTAATATATTTTTGAATTTATGTTTTTGTTACTGGTGTTAAGAAAATTGAGTTTTTAATGTATATAATTTTTTTAAATAATTTAATGGTGTAGTAAATGTTTTTTTAAAAATCTTTTATTAATTTGTTTACCAATATTGGCAAAGTATTGATTGAAAATAACACTCTGCTATTTCAGGTGACAAATTTAGTCCAGTTCCCACATAATAAAATAATTTCTTTTATTTCTTTATCATATTTTTTAATCTTAGAGTCGTTAGATATTTCATTTATAGTTTGCCATAATAATTTGATGCCATTATTACTTTCGTTGATTTTGTCCTTATAGTAAAATGTTTTAGTCAATTTTATTAGTTTTTGCAATAAATTTTTGTATTTTTTGAAATATGTTTCTAACACCTTATTTTTAGGTTGTTTTTTAAGTTTAGCATACAATTCTTCTTTTCTTCTAATTGATACAAGTCCTTGTGTAATTCATAACTGATATAACATAATTCGTAACTGCTAAGGTCATTGTCGGCTCCTCACATAATTTTCCATCATGTGTTTTTTACTTAATACTAGTATAAGGGATGCCATTTTATATTCAACCCTTCCACATGTGGTGATATGTTCCTAATTTAATATTACAAAATAGCCTAAACCCTAAAACTAATATAAAAAATACAATATATTATTTACAAATCTACAGTTGGGAAGCCAGCAGAATGTTTGTTCATAACTTGAATTCCTCCCATCATTCACGCTAATAAATACATTCATACAGAGTAGAATCTTTGGAGCCGTGCAAGTAAAGGTTGGGTAGATGCTATGGACTACGTAACTCACCTTTCACCCTCCATTTAGTCACACGATACTAACTAATGGGTCGACAGGTCTATGTGATACTCTACATTCCGCCATAGACCCCCACACACATGCGCGCGCGCACGCACACACACGCACGCACACACACGCACGCACGCACGCACGCACACACACACACTGACTCTTTTTCCACTAGTAGGTACCACTTTATATTTCTTTGCCAATAAGGAGGTGCCCATGGGTTAACTGGTTGTGGTCAAACCTCAGGCGGGTCAGTACTATTCTATCTCTTGTTTTAGATTCTCTATGGCCCATGATTTAACTGTGCATTTGTTATATTTTAGCTTTTTTATCTTAGTCATCCAGCAAGTTGGCCATCCCAACTGATTCTTTTCATCCCTTGTTTTATCTCTTCAATGAGCTCTTTTCTTTCAGTATGATTACTTTTTCATGTATTTCCTGGATCAATAGGTTTATGGACAATTTATTACTGATCGCTGAGATTCGCGCGAATCCATGCAGATAACAGACATTTTCCCAGGAGATGCTCTACCTTGCTTAGTGGTACATTATTAAAATAGGACTGCTATTATTTCTTTCATTTATTAACTTCTTCCTCCATTTCTTCTGTTAATTTTCTTCTTTTTGCAGATGATCTTAAAATTTATCGTGAAATTTCGAGGGTCAGAGCACTGAGACTATACTGGTGGACTGTGCCAATTTACTAAAATTTTGGTTGTGTGAAGGGGGCTAAACTCCTCAGATGCGGTTTGAGGAAGGTAAGGATTTTTTAAATGTTTGTTTCCATGATTAAATTACTATCCTAAATGAAATATTTACAATAACGCAAAGGTCACTAGCCTTAAGCGTATGGGTATATTTAAAACTTGACAACTGCTGCTGTCATAACAATTTTATTTAATTACAATATTAACAAATTATTAACAATACAAAAGTACAAGAATATACACATTTTAACATGTAATTAAAAATTGAAAATCGGGTGACAAATTAAACACACTCAAAAAAACTTTGTACAATTTTGTTGATGTCACTCACACAAATGATAACATTTTAGTAACTACAATAAACATGGATAGTGGTAAACTACATTTTTTCCTTCTAAAACATTAAATTCTGACGGTGGCATTTTTTCCCTAAAAGAGGTAAAAGTGGTAATGAAAATGGTAGACAATATGGTTAAATGATAAACAATAGATTTTGTTTGTTATTAACTTCTAAAGGTGGGGAAAAAAAGGAGAGACAAAAGTTTTAAATATGTTCATATACTACATTGCTTTTAGATTCACTGGTCTGCACCTTGCTCCGAGATGTTTTCTTAATGATTCTGTCGGTGGATGTTCAGTTGGCCGTAGAAGTTTACGGAAGTTATACGGACCTTCATTGTCATCGTTTATCTGAAGCTCAGGTTTAATGTATTTATTCCGGTACCTTAAACAATTAGTTTATACTAATTAGAAGCACAGCGATGAGATAATATGAAAATATTCATTAATGTGTACTAAATCATTAAATATAAGTTGTACTCATTAATACCTGAGCAAGACACCTTCTATTGCCATGCATTAAACAAAAATACAAAATTTACAAAAAAACAATCAATTATTAATCATAAAAAATATAAAAGGAAACATATTTTAGCAACTCAATGTGATGTGTATGTCAAATTTGCATTTTACTATGGCATTATCAATTTTGGAACAGAAGATTCAAAGATTCCTAGTTTTTAGTTTCATTCTAATTTATATTTTAACATAGGCAGTAATTTCTAATTAAATTACCATCTTTATAAATAAAATAAAGTGAAACTACTAAAAATTTATAATTAAAGTGAACAAACGAAAGTAGGTCATAAAGTTTATTGCTTTTTTAATCTCCAGGGGTCCAGTCAATTGTCAATTGTATTTGATGACCTAATAGAAATAAGTTAAGTAATATCTGTCATGGAGGAGGTCCTAATGCTTAACTATCTATCGGATGCTGTGGATAAGGGGTTGGAAATGCTTTACAACACTTTTTACAAATCCCAAAGGCTAGGCCTGGATTCAAACACAGAACCATTATGAGACAGACACCCATTCGCGAATTTTATTATACTGATAAGGAAAATAAAATAAGTTATTGAAATTACCTCCATGATCCGGAAACTTTCTCTTTGTCAGAAGATGAGCTGAAAGAAGAAGGTGAAACCGATTTCGATGATTGCTCCACCTATAAGAATAAATTATTGATGTGTTACTGTTAGTGCAATTAAACATTCGAAATTAAAGATTATAACAGTAAAATAAATCATATGAAAAATTAAATTATAATTTTAAAGATGTGCCTTCTCATGGTAAGCAATTGAAACTTTATCATTATTGATCACCTCCCTTGAATGGGCCAATTCTGATTTCCCAGTGTTTTTCCATTAGTTTCTCCACATTAAAATCTATAAAGTGAATACTCTCAATAATAAAGAGGACAGCCTTTTCTTCTATAATCTGACTCTAAAACTATAGCAAAAGCAGACGGCAGCTTCCAGAAAATTATCCGTTATCTGAGAAACGCCTTTTTTACCTTCCAATATTTGTAGATTTTTATTATGCCACTTTGCAAACATGTTTAAATACTTCTTTAGTGCGTTCAACACTTGAAGAAAAAAATTAATATAATTAAAGTGATTGAAAGTGAAAAACTAAGTGTGCGAGACTTGGCTGTGAAGACTTCTATTGGAAAGACCCACTCAAATAAAATTCTATAGAATAAAAAAGAAATTTTAGATAAATTTTGCTAACACAGAAATGACTAATCCCGCGGATTTTTTTCCATTAAAACATCTGGTTCAGCCTGGACATATTTGAATGAGTTTGCCGAGGTCGGGCTTGCAAAATACCACTATCTGGTCTACTTCTCCAAGAAAAAGCCTAATTAGTATTTAGGGCAAATAAATTTTACACAATCTTCAGGTTGGTTAGACAAATTTAGAACACAGCATAAGATTTCTTTTAAGACTATTAATGGAGCGAAGGGCCAAGTTGTACAAAACTGGATGGAAAAAAGATTGCGCCGATTTTGAATAAAAAAATTTAATTGTGATGAGACAGCCTTATTTTTTAAAGCATTTCCAGATAAAACTATGCCATTAAAAAATGAGCGTTGTCAAAGAGGAAACATTTCAAAAGAAGGTTTAATTTCGCACTTATGCAAAAGTATGCTCGGTGAATTTGAAAAACCCTTAGTTATCGAAAAGGATAAAAATCCTTGGTGTTTCAAATGTGTCAATATCTTGTAATACTAAACATTTTTTTCAATCGTATCTCAAAAGCAGACAATATTTCATTCCTAAGAGTGTCCGTTATAGAGAAGTTTGATTTATATGCATTTCAGCTCTATTTTATCTTCATTTACCATATACTTTTCTGACCAATATTACTCATATGTATGAAATTATATTGTAAAAAGCATTTTTATACCTCATTGTTTAATACGTCATTGCTGATTTGCCTTAGATGAACTTCAGATGCATTCTGGCGAACATAATTTTGTACCTGCTTATTTTTTGAATGGATCTGAAAATAAACATCGTATGAATGTAATTAATATACATTGTAGAGAATATTAGTTTAAATTGTTGTCCTTTTTCTCTCTTAAGACTCAAGAACTAATAAGCTAATAAATTAATTGTTTAATATCAATTATATAATTATATTTTGAAGCCAATGTTCTTAATGACAATAACAAAATTGTCAAGAGTGGTAAAAGCTGGGCAGAGATCTTAAAAATTATTTAAATTTATTAAACATATTAATAGCACTAAAGGATAGGGCTTACATCGTTACATAAAGCATTAAGTTCATGTTGCTTATTTGAATCATTTTTTAAAGGTCCAACAACCGCTTTCTGAAATAGAAATTGAACAATTGAAAAAAGCCTTGTTTATGTAAAATTTAATTTCAATATATATAATTAATTACACACTTGAAGACATTGAGGTTTTCTACTTTTTGTGACAACCTGTTTATGATTTAAGTTGACATCTCTTTCCGCTGAAAACAATCGACTCATAAAAATAAAACATACAATATGGACAAACTGTAAAAGTGGTCAAAGTGTGATTTGGTGAAGTTACTTTCTCAATTGATACAATACTTACAATAAACATCATTTTTCAGGTGATTGATTCTTCTCATTTTGACATTTCCCCAAGGCGTTGAAAGTTCTTCTTCGTTATCAGTTTGCTGTTTTGTCGGCTGTTGTTGCCTGATCATGTATTTGAATTCATTGTTCACTTTCTGTTTCCCATTTGATTTTGTAGTGCTCTTTCTTGCCAACCATCCTCGTATGTAACGCTGCAGAGTGACTGCACTATACATCAATTGTCTCCTCAGTTTATGACACCTCTGCCTCGCTAACCACCCTCGAATGCAACTCTGAATAATAATAATTTTTCGTATCTGAAATTTTAAAAAATGGTGAATTTTTGTCACAAATATTTTGTGGAAATGTAATGTTTTTGTAACGACCTTATCTTCATAAAGTTTGGTGAGGTATTCAACATGAAAATATTTGAGAAAAACTTTCGTCTTTCCAACAGCCCACCCGTTCATCTTCAATCGTAAGAGCAATAGCCTGCAGTGATCTTTGGTAGGTAGAACATGTTCGTTGTATCTAAATGCTAGAAAACCATAACTGAAACAATACATATTATTATTTTACAAATTCATCAGGGAAAGATATAAGCGTGAGTAAATCACCTGTTTAATAAATCATTAAAACTGATTCGATGAGAAAATCCTTGTTGACGTATCCTAATCGTTTCCATAACTCCAATGTATCGCAATTGCTGATTAACTCTTGCTGAATCGAAGACATGCGGTAACCTTCTATCATTTGGCTTTATGCAGCGTACAAACTGAGGGGAACCTATCACCATTTTCTGAAGTAATTCCATTAATGAATACCTAAAGTACGTTGCAGCTGTCTGCTGAGATCTTGAATGCGATTGGAGAACATTTTCATAATAGTTGTTCTATAATATAAAAGAGCATTATTATACCAAAACTAACTACAAATATTGGATTCAATACCTTTGCACATTTGGTAGGATGGTCTTTAGATGCAGAGTATAAATTTCCAGTTTTTGAAATTGGCCCATCAAAGAGGCATTTAACAATTTCTAGGTTCGAGGACCTCAATAGTTTTGTAGCTCTGGGAGCCAGAAAATGTCTATTTTTATTTAAAAAGCCTTCTGCTTGATAAAGCACACCACCAGCATAATGAATTATTGCAAAACACGGAGCATTCGATTTCGGTTTAACATAAAACTTGCTCTTGATATTACTATGAAATTTATCTAAAATAATAAATTTCATATTAGTATAAAAATATTTCCCAATAGAATTCATAATTTGTACACTTAAAAATTCTTCAATCTGTTTGATTTTTATATTTGAAAAATAAACTTTACCATGGGACTTTCCTCATATAACTAACTACATCAGTACTACTGATACAAAGATACATATACAAAGATTCAAGTCTGATAAGGCTATACAATATGTCTATTCACTAAAAATGAAAATACTCTACAATAAATTAAAAAGGGACAATTAATTTTTTTGTGGCTTTGTAATAGTGTATAGCTGGCCATGTATGTTACTTGGTGCTGACAGCCCTTGAGACCAGACCGATAGGACATCCGAACTCTTCAATTAAAACGGAAATTACTACCCTTGTTTCCTTACTACGGACTACTCCCTATGGCAGTGGATAAAAACCTTACATGGTATGGTGTATCCTGGAAAAGTCCACCACCATTCTGCAGTCCGGGGCATAACACACCCAGAGAGGGCAGAGATGTCCTCACCAGTAACTCAGGAGAATATGGTGCAGCGAGTGCCTCGAAGAGAACACCAATTGGAATGCTGTTATGTTTACTGATGAGTCAAGTTTCTGCCTGTATATGATACGAGGAGCTGAAGAGTCTACCGAGAACAGGGGATGCGTACAATGCCCCAGTTCATGCTCTCTTCATTGCAGTTTGGAAGAGGCGGTTTAATGGTCTGGGAATACACCCCTTAAACCAGGGATCTAATCTGCAGGGATTTTCGATTTCTGGATGACAACGCCAGGCCTCATAGAGGCAGAGTTGTTCATCAAAACCTCAATCCCATTGAGCACATGTGGGATGCATTGCAGAGAAGGCTTTTCAATCACCATCCGCAGCCAGTTGACCTGCAAAACTGAGTGCAGCGTTGCAACATCTATGAAGTGAAATTCCTTATGAAATTAGTGCCAACCGTATTAACAGTATGCCTAACAGGTGCACAGAGGTTTAACTAACAGAGACATTGTACACGGTATTAATTGTTTAAAAAAAATTATTGTGTCCAATAAACAAAACAAGTAAGGAGAACGTCCTGGCTAATTCATTGTGGTAATCCCTACATCCTCCTACCTACAATGGGTAACAACTTGAGCAACATACAGTCGAGCATTATCATGCATTAACATGAAGTTGTCCCAAATAAGTGGATCGCATGAGACCACAGCTTCCAAAAGAACTTTCTTAATGTACTTTAGTGCATTCATTCTGTATGATAATCAATTTTGTATAGGCATAGACATTGATTCCACTCCATACCATAACTGTCTTTAAAAAGGCTGTGGAGCAAATCGTTCTCCACACACGGTCCTGGCCATCTGATTGCCACAAACCAAACTGGCACTCATCTGTGAAGAGAATAGACCCCTAATATTCAAGTGCCCAAGTAAGACGCTTATTTGTGAATAGTTGCCTTTCTACTCAATAGCTCTACAGTAGTAGAGAACCTGAAGCTGGATATCTAGAGTCCAGGCTATTCTCACAAAGCCTTCTGATGACTGTTTTAGAGCTCGCCTTTACATTGCGGATTGTTTGGAGTTGACTACCTATCAAGGAAGGAAGCTGTTAAATGATAGTTCCTTAGTGCGTCAAGAGCAATAAAATGATTGTCTCTAGCTGTCGTACATCTTGGTCACTAGCTTCTCTTCGATCGAGATTTCCGGTGGCCCTAAACTGCTGTAAACCATTGTGGATGGTAGAGCGGGGCACACCCAGGACTTGGGCTATGTAATGGATTCTATGTATAATTATCATTATAAGGGCTGATATAAAAATTAATGATATCTGATAAATTTATCAGTAGAAATTCAATTTTCTGACTAAGGCGGTAAGCAAGTTGCCAAACATAACAACAACAACCAGCCAAACATAAATCTAGATTTATATAAATGAGACGGAATGGTAATAAATGAGAACTACTTGCCTATTAATGATTTGTCTGTTGCCCTTGGGAATCTACTTTCTTCATCAAGTAGTGCTAACAAGCCCAACGGACGAGATAGCAGCATATCAAGTACAGGCCTGTTGTCTGTAAACTCTACCAGATCAATGGGTATACCTTCAGCCATGTACTCCTATTGCAATAAAAATATAAATAAAAAATATGCACATTTATATTTGAAATATTAAAAAAAGTTTATTAATTTACCTGTTGTTCCCATGTGAAAACATGTTGGTTAAAGTAATACTGTATTTGCTCATTTGCTATATTTATGCACAATTGCTCAAAGGAATTTCGTTCAAAATTTTCAAAGCCAAAAATATCTAGTATTCCAATAGATAATTGTTCATTTCTAAAATATTTTATAAAACCAATAAGTATAATAGTGTTGAACATAATTTTCAAGTGTATTATAATGCGCGTCTGTATGTTCAATGTTTGTTTTGTGTTTGTTCACAGCATCCTTGTGGGACATAGATGCAAAGACTTGTATGACAATTAATTGTTGTGCTATTAAGAAGAGAATATGAAGAAAATACGTCTAAATTATTCAATTATTATTATTCCTTGGTTCCTGGCCTACGGAGGCTTGAACTAGAAGGGAAAAGGTCATACTTACCACATTCCTACGTGTTCTTATATGGAGCAAAGGATTGGCACCTTTCAGTTTGGTAAGATACAACCTTTCTCTGAATGCCGGACACTTTGGCCTGAAGCCTTGCATGGCCTATCCTTAATCAGGTGAGCATAACTTTCTTATATGAGTCAGGTCCTCTGTTGGCCAACTATCAAAAGTGCTTTTGATATGCTAGAGCTTCTCTGCCGATCCATCCTACCGATGCTGCCACTTTCTTTTAATCGTGTTTTTTATTGCGTTTTTAGCATCAGTGGATTGCAGTGGTTGAGTCCGGAGGTTGGGATGTCCTCGCCTTAGTCGCCTCATCCACATGTTCATTACCCTCCAGTCCGGGTACTAAGATACAACCACTAATTTGTCGCGACACCCAGCTTGTGGTATTTCTCCAACAAGAACACAAAACGGACCGTTCATAGATAGCAGTAACTGCACTGAGAGAGTCTGTGCAAATCAGGTAAGTAGAGCTACAATCATCCCGAATCTCCTCAAGTGTGTGCCAAAACGTATACAATTCCTCTGTATAAACGCTATAGGTGAAGTAGATGCACCCTCACAATGCACGGCGCATGGTCTTAGACCCATCTCTGAAGATGAGACATAAACCGTGATCTAAGTTCCAAGAATTTAGCTCGGTAAAGGTATGCAGAGAAGATGACTTGGCTAACACAGCGAGATCATCCCGGACAAGTACAGCTGCAAGGACCCAGACAAAGCATATCGATTGAATATTCTTCTGTGCACAAATTTCTTTTTGTAATGACCTAAGACTAGCCTGACTGTCAGAAAAAATTCTAATATTCTTTCCCTTAATTTTATTTTCCAAAAGTGTTCTATAACACACATCAATGGCCCAGATTTTCATCTGAAAAACGGAGGTGTAGTGCCCAGAGGGGAGGAGATGCTGATTCCTAATTTAGGTATGTAGATTCCTGCACCACTCCCTCTACCTTTGATAAGTGAACCATCTATGTAGCAGTCTATGTTGCGATGGTCATCATCCAAACTATAATTATATTCACAAGGGGTGACTACCTGAAAGTACTTTTTCTATGAAGGGGTTTTAATCTTTTTATCACTAACGCTTAATAATTGGCCGTTAACCTTACTCAAGAGTTGTCAGATTTTCGAGTGATTTATGTTATTGCACTTATGATTCCAGCTGCCTTTGCTAATTAATCTGTAGCAGCTGATTAGTGCTCTGACTTTAACCTCAATGTGTAGAGGTGTGGTTTGGTTATGATTTCAAGTGCTAGGGTGGGTGTAGTCGAAAATGCTCCTGTCATCATCAAACAACCTAGTCTCTGAAATGACCTTAATTTATTACTGTTCCCTTTATTTTCTAGACCTTTCCACCATACTAGAACAGTGATAAATAATCTAGGTGGAATAATTGCAGTGCATAGCCATTTGGCTACCCATGGTTTGGTACCCCATGTTTTACCGACAATTCTCCTACATTGTGCCTTTCCTGTATATGTCATTAATATGAACTTTCCAATCAAGTTTCCTGTCAAGCGTCACACCAAGGAATTTGATTGAATCCACTAACTTTAATTCTATGCCCTGAAATTCAGGGTTTTTAATGTTCAATATGTGCAAGAAAATCAAGAATCTTTGACAAAAGTCTCTTCCTGGAAAGAGTATGATCAAATTGTGACAATTATTCAAAAATGTTTCCCTGCATTTTGACATAAAATTATATAGAAAATATCGTTCACACTAAGAATAATTAGTGATTGAAGGAAATGCCTACGAATTCAGCATAGCCAATGTATCACAAATAATTTGGATCTTGGTTGCAAAAATCATCATCATAGGAAAACAATCTTAAAGATGTCTACAAATTGACATAATTTTCAACAGATGGTTTATCAATTTGTCAATATCTTTAAGATTGTTTTGCCCTAATGATAACCTTAAAATAGGTCAATAGCTTGGCAGTAACAATTTTTTTTTTATCCAGACCAAACCGCGATCTAGATTATTCATGAGTAAATAAATGGTTGATACATTTATCACTTTAGTCAATTTATGCTGATTTGAAGGATGTCATACTTACAACTAATCAAACTTGTAGTCTGACAGTATATAATGCAATTGGTTGCTGGGTATCCAGGCCAACTTTTTACAGTATTATACTGTATGCAGTGCTTTATTAACATGGATTTTTAGGATGGATTTTCGTGACCTGCGTGGCTGTTTTTACAGTGTTAGGTTAGGATGAGTTTGATTAGGGTTAGGTTAGGCAATGAAGAGTTAGATTACATATTCTATGCTCTTCTGTGCACAAGTTTTCTTTAAGCAAGTCTTTTATTTTTCTTGTTTGCTTTTTGTAAGTCTAATTGTTTTCCAATTATTTTACTTTTTGTATGAAGTGTGTTATTTGTGTATAGCAGAGACTTGAAGTTAAAACACACAAATTAAATAACCTTGTGTTGAATGACAAGAGGCCGTTGATCCTATTGACAATCCAATCAAACAGTCGGCTGTACAGCGCTTTCACTATGGAATCCCTAGATGCGCTTGCATCGATAACTGAATTATTCCTGACGATCGTTTCACCGCGAGTGCTCACGATGTTCTCTAATAAGCATTCCATAATGTCATTCGGGTCTAAGCCGAGTAAGTTTGCAGCTGAAATAAAAATGTGTTTTGTAATATAATCATTGAGATAATATAATTAATCCATACCTCTGTAAAGTGGTTTGAGTTCCATGATTTTGCTTTTATT
The DNA here is from genome assembly GCF_000648675.2 of Cimex lectularius. Lineage (NCBI taxonomy): Eukaryota > Metazoa > Arthropoda > Insecta > Hemiptera > Cimicidae > Cimex > Cimex lectularius. The sequence continues at coordinate 1,312,597 of NW_019392733.1, forward strand.
GTCAGTATTATCCTGAGAAATCACTTCACCAAACCGTATGTCTCCAAAATGCAGAATGGCAAATATTATACAGTAAACTGAATCAATCTCCCCTTTGTGAAAGCCAACCCTTTGAAACGCTAGTTTCATTTCATTGTACATTTTTACATTTTTCTGCAAATTATAATACAAAATAGAAATAATGAAGTACATTAGACTCTTGCTTTCACTCATCTGCAGTGCCCCCCCCCCCAAGTTTAGCTCTAGAGGAGAGTGAGAATGAATATGAATCAAGTTCACCTGAGAAGAGGATAAAGAAGAGAAGAAAATAGAAGAAAAACAGAAATGAATGATAGAAAAACTTGGAGAAATCTTTCAATTAGCTCAAAAGTTGAAAGACAAAATCATAGAATATGATCCAATAGTGGAGCAAAAAATTTCCACCAGTTGAAACTTCCTTCTATCTGTGGAACTTATCGATCTTCTTTATAAATTTTATCTTTTTTAGGTCCCTAATAATTTTTTCTCATTTGTTTCAATGTCTGCATAGGGGCATACCTATTGATGTATGTATGTACACATAGTTTTCCCGAGTGGAATAAATTTTATGTATGATACATTGTATTTTTCTTATTGGAAAAAAAACCCTGAAATATATATACATAAGTTCATACATAACATTGACGATAAGCACATGCAGTACAGCAAGTGTCTGACTGGTATGCAGATAGAAAAAAATGCCTCAAAGTCTGAAATTCAAGGTGTTTCATATTATCTGAGGTTCTCGTTATCCATGGTGTTGCTTGGTAAGCATCACCCACAGATAACGAAAGTATACTGTAATTGCAATGAAAGCAATTGTTAAATTAGTACTGACCATTTTTGTATCGTAATCTTCCCTGTGGGAACTGAGGTAACGGTGTGTTTTATGTACATCTACATCTAAGTAAAATTCCTGGTGCCTTTTTTCATTAATTATTCCTTCATACAAATAATAAAACACGTGGAAATTATGCTCCTGTCTGAAAATCAAAATATCGAGACGAGATATTTAAAATACCATTTTATCTCAATGTCTCACCTTGATTGCTGTGCTACTCTTGACTGTTCTAGAAGGTATACGTTAACCCTAGCTCCAGAAACTTTACCCGATGGTGATAAACTCAGTTCTAAGAACTTGCCAAATCTAGATGAATTAGCATTTATTCCTGTCTGCGCATTACCAAAAGCTTCTAAAAGTGGATTTACCTGAAGGATCCGCTCTTCTAAATTTCCATTAGGAGCCTTAAAAATAAAAATAAAAATAAAAATAAAATAAGTACACTTTTTTTAGATTATTGCTATAGTTAATATACCTTGCCCAGGAAGACAAGTTGTTTCAATAAGAGGTTCCCACTTTCAGTTTTGCCTGCTCCACTCTCTCCACTTATAACTATGCTTTGGTTTTTCTTTTGATGTACAAGAGCTTGGTAAGCAGCATCGGCCACAGCAAAAATGTGAGGTGGTTTACTTCTTCTAGACTGTTTACAGTATAATCTTTGTTTCTGTAAAATTATAGTTTCTTCTGCAGTCATTTTAATACTTAATACTTAGTCCATACAAGCCAATTTAGCTAATATTTTCTTCTGTGACATGTGATAGTAAGATAATTTATTATAATAATATTTTGTTATCTAATATTTTATCCTAGATGTTATCACAGAAATAATACAAAATGTACAAATGCTCGAAATACGCAAAAAATATCCAACAGTTAATCAAAACATAGTAACAATCTTGTAAAAGACTGGAATTTCCTTAAATTAAGATAATTAATTGAGTAACATCAAATCCCATGATTGCAGACCCAGTGCTGGTTCCACATATATTCACCAACTCATAGACCAACAACCACTATCAGCTTCAAGGTAATTTGTCACATATCCAATTAGAACAATTTATTATTGAATATTAAATATATAAATTATTAACAGTACTCACTGATGCTGTGTACAATCCAAGAGAAGCATAAGGGTTAATACCAATCAAGATATCTCCGATGTAAGTATAGATTTGATCAATTTCAAAGCGAGCTTTCAATTGTTCAACAATTATATCCTAAAAAACATTAATTAAAATTGTTTTTTAATAAGGTTTAATATATTAAATAAGTAGGATTTCATTACGTACTTCTGTGAGCACACTAAGACAGACTAAATCTTCCACATTTATATCACTCTTGACATATCTTTTGTGAGATTTTAATTTCCCGTGCTTTGTAGTTATTTCAGGCTGTCTACTATATCTACCATAAATCCGTTGCCTTTGAATTTCCTTTTCCAATTCAATACGGGCCTGTGTGAGGATAGTAAAATCAGTAAAGATTACATTATTGAAAATGTATTTGATCATTTTGTCTAATTTTTATATTTATTTAGAACCTTGTAACTATATTCCACCCCTTTTCTAATTAGGGGGTGGCTTCGAAGCTGTTTGGCATATGGCCGCCGTTCCATGTCTTTTACTAGTAGGTCAGATACAAATTCACTTAGTAGATGGCAGTCTTTTCTTTGAAGAGTTGGTGGTGGGTTGCGTGGTATTTGAAAAAGAGCTCTCATTGGATGAAGATTTGAAAGTGGTGGATCGCCTTCGGCTAATTCGATTGCAGTGATTCCAAGAGACCATATGTCACATCTCGTATCGTACCAAGAATCTGTCTGTTGCTCGCAAGCAATTACCTATGAAACATGCCATGTTATTTCATGAATAACTACGTTAAAAGGTAACAGAACAAGTATAAACCTCAGGGGCCATCCAATACGGTGTTCCTACTGAAGTGTTTTTATGACCGTGTGTACGTTCAAGATGAGATGATACACCAAAGTCAACAAGCTTCACTTGGGCATTTTCCGTAAGCAGTATATTATGGCCTTTTACATCTCTGTGCATACAGTGGTTTGCATGTAGGTACACCAAAGCCTGTGCATAAAATTCAAGAAATAACACTGCTTAGATAACACAAAAGCAATATACATACCTCTATAGTTTCTGCCAAAATATATGCTATCTGATATTCCAAAAGGGATTCTTTATATTTCATCAAACCTTGTACTAAATCTGTCACAGATCCTCCACTACAAAGCTATACATATAAACTATTAATATTATCGTTTAATAACACATTTATATGAATGTAAATTGCTAACCTCCATCACAAACCATAACTGATCTTCTTCGAGTACTGGGAACCTTCGTAAAAACATCCCGTAGAACAATGGGAGATTGGGGTGATGACATAGGTCTTTCAAGATTTTGTACTCTTCCAGTATTTCTTCTATGTTCTCAGAAACATTTTCCAAAATTTTGACTGCAACCCTCTCTCCTTTAAAAATAATATATATGTTAAATATTGTACACATTTTTGAATGAACGTAAATATCAAATTATGAAATTATTTCAACATGTGTGGGATTTGCGTACAAACTAACAAGAAGTATTTTTAGTTTTAGCAGTATCAAATCCCACCTAGTTCTGAGTATAACAATAAACATTAAATAATTAATGCACTGTAAACTTTATTTATAGCACACTGAGAAGAATTATTTGTTATAGTTAATAATAATTTAAAATAAGTCATACATTCATATTATTAAAATATGCAAAATATAATTCCAATTTATCGCTCTACAGCTTCTATTTTAACCAAATTTAAAAAAAAGACTGGGAATAAAAAGAAAAGAAAATTTTATAAATATGTGCTACCTGTGGCGGCGTATCTGGCAGTGTAAACTTCACCGTAAGTGCCTTCGCCGATGAGCAGTTCAAGGACAAGGCGATTTCCAGGCTCTGGTATCAAATCCAAATCCATTATGGAAGCAAGCTGCTTGTACACCGCCATAACACCACCACCTGCAAAAATATAAATCACATTTATTACAATTATGGTTGTTCTAATAATAAACAGTCATCATCATTGTTGAATATAGTAAATTTTTCCAATTTTATAACAACAAAACACAAAATTACTTCACTTGGGGACTTAGCTACTCAATAAGTCATAGAACCTCAAAATTTTCATTAAACAATTTAAATGCATATAAAGTTTTAGTTTTGTTTAGAGGTTTACTCTTTATGACATTGCACACCACAACCAATTCTGGTATAGTGTGCAATTTCCATCATTGTCTAGAGCACTTCATTAAGATTTTTACCAGAGCACAAAGTTTTTAAGGGATCCCACGTTTATTCTTCAGGCCTATGCAATTCCTCTTCAAGAGTAGGACTGCCTAGGCCTTCGTACCAACAGAAGATTTGTTCCGTTATTCTTCTTCTCATAGGCCATACGTCTAGTAGTTCTGCTATTATTTTCTGCAATACATCACCATAGTATGGAATTTTTATTCTTAGCCCATGTCAAGGGAGATTGATGTTTATGGCAATTTGGTAAGCCACAAAAAGGTTAGAGGGCTGATATGAGTACTGAACAAATTTTACTTGACCAGTTTATCACCTTCCTAGTTGCCTCTCTGCCGTAGGAATCCTGCAGGAAAGGATTCCAGTGTGTATCCTTCAGGCCTTGGCTTTACCTCTCAGAGGAATAACTAACTCTTAGTCAAGTTAGGTTGCACCAACGGATGACATGTTCCAGTGTTTCTTCTTCTTGGCAGTATCTGCACATCCTTGTTTAACGGTTTGTTGATCGTTTGAACGTTTACATATCTAGTGAAACTTCTCAAACTAGAAAGATAACGCCCACACACACATTCACCACTGTATAGGCAAAATGCTGAAACGCGTCTTACAGACCAAAGCAGCGAGGGTAGGCGGACCTGGGCAAATTAAAACAACAAATAGACCTCGAAGGTCAAATGGCCTGCTTGAAAAGGGTTTATGTTGAAGTTGAAGAAAGCTCACATCTAAAATAATTTGTCTAACGATTAGAGAGACGTAAAGGGCCAAGGTATTTGAATTGGTTTGACACTCTGTCCCTGTCATCCTGGTTCTTCTCGTCTGGTCCATCGGAACGAGTATGACTCAAACACTTGAGAGCAGACGGGTCAGGACGATCAAACAAATGAAGATAATCCATTATTCCAATCTGGTATGTGAATAAATAAAAGACATTCTTTAGTGAAAGCTGATATCGGTCGGTATTTCAACTCTATTTATTAATCTATAATCAGTTAAATGTAATGTACATCGGTGCATTTGTTTTCACTAATCCTCCAAAGTTTGTCCTATTTGGCTATTCGTTGGACGTGTGCCTGAAGCTCCTCCGAGATGATTGCATGATCGGATCAGAGGAAAGCACGGCTGTGTCGTCTGCAAAGGGTAGAGGGCATGGTTAGGATGTCTGAGGTTTAGAGGTATAGGATTGATCCGAGCACACTGCCTTGCGCCACTCCAGCTCCCATAGTTCAGTGCGAAGTTGCAAGAATCGTTCTGGTGTTTGGAAGAACGCGCGCTTTAGTTTGTGTAGGAGACCCTCATGACATACGAAAATAGAATGCTAATTTTATACACCTCCCTACTCGTTTGGCGACGTAGCATGGACACTCTGGACTATTTGTTATTTTGCTAGGTACGACCAATTCTTTCCATGATTTTTCAACGCCAGTTATTTTAAAGGCATGTTTTGTTTGGATATTCAGTCGACTAGTACTCTGCCCTGTGACAGACCAACTCCCATAGTAAGTAGGAACTCACAATAAGTCCTATGAGATAGAAGCGGAATATTCGGTACACGGTGTTTGGAAGGACGAGGTTTAGTTTGTCTAGGAGACCCTCAGGACAATTAAAACTTATCGTTGCTGCCAGAAATAAATAATTTGCCTTTGTGCTTTAATGATGGCGTTGTTGACAGAATTAATGAATGAAGGAGATGATGAAAGATGTGGAGCATGGTCGTGAAAAGAGTTTCTCGGGTTCCGCTATCGCCGAAGAGGTCTCTTCCTCTCGTAGCATCACAAGTGAGAGGACGCTCGCTCTAGATTCCCAGGATCTAATTCAACGTTCTCACCTCCATTTTTAATCATTTCACGCACTCATTTCATTACGCGCCGTAAACCCTCGGATTTAATGGCCCCAGACGATTTCTAGGCAGATGTGGCACAGACGTAAATTGCGATTCATGACCGAAAGTGAAATCAACCGTGATTTGGCCAGGGGAAGTCGGCTTCTTGGACCGAGGAAGAACAGCAATCGAAAGTCAAAGCTGATGTTTATGTTCTTTATTTCAAGCCGCAACACACTTCTCAGCTAGGTAAATACATATATAAAATGTATACTATAATACCGTCGGGATTTTTTTTTAACATTTGCCGATCGAGACAACGAGATAATGAATGGTTGCTGAACAAGGTCGAGAAAATGTATGCCTCGCTTGTGCATTATTAAGCTTACTAGTTTCCTTGGGAGGCAAAGTCCAGTAAGTAGTCCCGTTACCATCGGGTTTGTTTACTTTTCCAGCCTTTCTGAACTCCGTGAACTAATTAATCGCAAGCTCTATTTATAAAATCCTATTGAATTCCAAACTACTTTGTCACCATCCCTTAAGAAATCACAACTCATAATACTTTACTATCAATTTACCATTGCATCGTATAAAACGACAAACGTGTAGAGTGTTTAGTAAAGTCAAATTTAAAAAAATTCATTATTTGCAACTTGAGAGGTAAATCCCATAATTATTAGTTCTTACACCAGAACGAGAATCGCAAAATGCAATTTAAAAAAAAAAAAAAATTACAAGAAAATGGCAGCGTCGGTGGGCCGGATCGGCAGAGAAAAAATTCGTTCAAAAGCATTGTCGATCGGTGGCCCTCGGAGGATCTCACTCGTAGAAGAGGGGTCATCTTCATCCGATTAACACGGACACTTTTTTGGCAAAACCCGCATTAGTGTCCGCCATGCAGAGAAAGGTTGTGCGATGTACCTACCTTATTGAAGGGCGCTTGTCTCTATATAGAGAGCGTGCAGAAATGCGACCCGATATGAGAAATGTGCTTGAGCATGCGAGCGAGTATTTGGCTTCCCTGTTCCGATTTTTGGAGAAAACAGGGTTGTTTTATTGTGCATAGTAATGTTGGTTTTGTTTCCAAAGCATATGCTGAGAGTGAATTTATTTATTGGCGCAAATGTATAGACTGAGAGGGTCGATGGTGGTCTATTGAATCATCGCCCCTAAATTAGGTTAGTTATATAATAGGCGTAAAGGGTGATGGAGGAATAACGAGTACTCCACTAGTCTAACTGAGTATCGCGAATGGTTAATCTATTTAAGGGTGAGTGAGAGTGTTTATGGATTTAGGAACTGATTGAGTTGGGGGCTGAAATGACCTAGAGCTGTTGATAGCCCCTCGAGTCCAACCTCGGCGGCTGGACAGATAAGAACGAAGATTCACGAGGCCTGCCGGTAATTTATTGTAAATTACAAAAGATTGAATTGCCGTTGGACTGCATGAAGTGATTCGCTCAACTCTGTACATGTGCAGATTTGAGCTAATATAAATCAGTAATGCATAATGTCAGAATAACCAAAAATCCGAAATTGATTCAAATAGGTAAGGTAGACGAGGTAAGAGCTCCAGAAAACTCCAAGAATCTTCTGTTCACTTCCCGATGCAAAAATGGATCATTATGGTTTCGGTAAAGAATTGAAGATTTCAGGTTAAAACCCAGGGGAGTGACAGGCTCTATGCAGGCGATCGTCGTTTGAGAAATTACCTGTACAACATGGGTATAATTAACGATGATCCAATTTAAATAAACTACCACCCATATGGACATCGAAAGCAAAGCAATAAGCTCAATAGAGACATAACTTAAGGTAGCAAGAAGACCCGTGAAAAGATTTGCATGACAACCAATGACCAAGTACTTGTTACAAGAAGGACTGAGTCGATTGCAATGAACTTAAGGAACAAGGCTGTTTATCTTGCAAATACCACGTTGTATTGCCGTTTTAACAAAAGTGATATGATGAGAATGACCATGGTAATAATCAGGCCGAGTGATTAGGAAGTCTGACTCGTATTTGTCTTGATAGCGGTCCACGGTTCGAATCCCGGCGTAGCCCATGGGTTTTTAATCATCATAATGTATTATGGTGTCACCACAAACATGGTGGTTAAACAATGGTCTCCCTTCTTCTACATTGCAGCACATGAGTTTTCAGTCATCTGTGTGTAAGGAGCACAACCTGCTTATTTCGAACTCGTCAGCATTCTCAACTCTCACTATTGGAGCAACAGTCAGCATTAGCTACAGCAACATGGGTACTCGCAGCATCACCTCTTCCACTCACAGGTGGGGAGGTTGTCTGCTGCACGAGTCCCTTTGCCCGCTAGCGAGTTACCAACTCACGCTGCATCAACATCCGGCTCATCGACATCAGTCCACGTACTTTGACCATCTTCTCACCCACAACGGCCTTTCTCCGGTCACTAATGTAAAAAGTATTGTAAAGTGGTTTGATCCCTCGTCCGCAACACTCGTTAAGCCCCCTCCTGTAAGACAGGAATTACTTTACATATGGTCTTCTAAAAATTCTCCTCCGAGTTTTGTTCCAACAAATGACAACAACAGTTTTGTCACTAATCCTCAGGGTTATTTTCAGCGGATCGAGGGTATTCATATGCTTTATATAGTGTAACAAATGGCATAATAGCGATTTGGTAAATTAACGGTGAAAAGGGGCGGAACTTCACGGTGCTTTGGCAAAATGTCCTATCTCGTAACATTGGGCCTAACGATGCGCATCCCCGTACATTTTGGATATTACCTTTACAATTGAGCTAATCATTTATATTGCAGTACAGAAATGTTTATCACTTAGAAAATCCTCCATTGATTATTTTACAACAATATTTGGTCCGTTTTACATCATTTGCACTCCGGAGAAGCTAAGGAGGTGGTGCTGTTATGGTTTGGGCAGGCATTTCTATGGAAGTAATTTGATCTTCTTCGAGGGTTCCCTAACCGCTGCGCGATACATTGAAGATGTGTTATCACAAGAAGTTGTTCCTTTTATGCCACTGATTGGCGAAAGTTTTATTGTTCAGGCTCCACATAGGTAGAATCGTTGGTGAACGTGGTGAACGAGCTTCAATTCAATGTTTGGAGTTGCCAGCACGTCGTCCTGACTTAGACCCCATCGAACACCTTTGGTACAAGTTGTCAAAGAGGGCATAAAGTCGCCTAGCGGTGCCAGAGAAAACGCAGGAATGTAGAATGGCGCTGTTGGAGGAGTTTGAAAATAATCCACAGCAGTATATTCAAAACCGCATAAAATCGATGCTCAGTCGAATGCAAGCAGTGATCAACGCAAGATGAGGAAATACTCCGTACTGAATTGAATATTTCCTTTATTGTTTCCGTAACAACATTTTTAGTAAAGTTGTTTCACTCAGTTTATATTTTATTTCGCTAATATATCATATTTTCTTTAAAAATATCCAGTAAATAACAAAAAATAAAAATTATAACATTTGCAAGTATTCACTATAAAAACGAGGGTGGTCACTTTTTTGCCTATCAGTGTAGTTTGCTGGTTTTCGGCAAAATCATGTTACCCGGTAAAAACCCCAAAGACCCTCTGAGCTACAGGTGAATTTGTTTGTTGTGTTCACTGAGGAAGATTTTTGAGAAACCTAAAAAAGCATAATGGAACGACGCCGGTAAATCCTCTGGTTGTGTTTGGCATAATGGGCTTGTTTACAAATTAACCATCACAACTTCCCTACGTATTTAGTAGAAATAGTCAGACTTTATCTAATGGAACGACGCTTTAGAGTACATGGATGAGCCATTTCTGAAGAAATTAAGGTAGAAGCTGGTGTTCCTCAAGGTTCAGTGCTGGGACCAACATTTATTTCTTGCTTACTTTTGTCATATTCCAAAGTTCCAGCATGCCCGATTGGACCTATTCGCGGACGGCACTGCCCTGTTTTTGTCATCATGCCGTAATATCTTTAAGAGACTGAACGTAAATTTACGTAAATTGAATAACTACTAACTAAACTAGACTAGAAATGAAAAATAAGAATTAATCCTTAAAAAAATGTTGCTGTTCTTTTCACTAGGAGTCGACCAATACTCAGTGATGACGGGTAACAAATGGCAATATGATACCTTGGTCCCCCTCGGTTAAACAGTTGGGCGTATGGCTTGACAACAAACTAAATTGTATGACACACGTTATGTACTAGTTGCAAGTAGCAAAAAGAAGGTGTCAAACTAATGCCAGCTCTTATTTATTGCTGTCTGGTACTCAACGTACGAAAGTAGCTATAGGAAATCACAATTTGCTCAGAATAAATTCTTTAGGCTGTGAACTAACTGTGTTCATAGTTCATAGTAGGCTGTCCACATTTCGCAGTTTGAGCTTTTGCATGAGATGTGCAAGTTGGACACAGTCAAAAGTTTTATTGAAAAATGCACCATATACATTAAGAAGCGTGCCAATAGCCCTAGTAGTTTCATTGCTGGAATTGGAATCTTTGTTACTAAAACAAGACATAAATCCCTATGGTAGATGTACTGGGTGCTCTTTCCTGTCAAGTTAGCCTAGTACCACTCAATTGAGATGAATACTGATAGTTCAGTGTATACTGGACTTTCTTACCGGTTTGGATTTTTTTAAAAAGATTTTCTGAATAGTTTGTCATGGCATTATTTCTTTACCTTATTTATAAGTAGAGTTAATTTTTTTAAACTGTGATCACAACATTTTTAAAAATGTTATAATATTATGCAAACATTGTTATGCAGTTATCTAAGCGAAAATAAATATTAAATATTAAAAAACGAAAACTGAATAATTTCGAAAGGAAAAACAGGAAATTTTGTAACGGGTTGGGAAACAAAGATTAGAAATTAATTTAATTACTTTGATTTCCGCATCTCTCTGAGATTTTTTTTTTTGGACGGCATGGTGTAATGTTAATCCGGGGCTGGAGAAATAATGTAATTAACAAGAAAAAACATCTTCAGCACGTGTATTAGATTAATAAGTAAGAAAGTCATGTGAGATTATAAAAGCTAAATGATCTCTGAGATAGGAGGTAAATGAACCGTGAGTTTTCACCTAAAAAATTGTTCCAAAGCCGGAAGCGTGTTTAAACGTCGAGTAAACATAACGGAGGATCGTTTTCAAACCGGATTTCTTTTTGGGACGAGTTCCGTTTTACGAGATCCCGACAAACTTTACCGAATTGTCAACTGGTTTCCCCACCGCATCGCTTTTCATTTAGGTTTGATCAATAAACAAAATAAATCCTTAAAAAGTAAAGTAATTTCTGTCTTACTGGAGCACTTAATGTCCAACTACCGTTGGGTGTCGCGGACGAGGGGTCAAACCACTTAATACTTTTTACATTAGTGACCGGAGAAAGATCGGTGTGGGTGAGTCGATGGTCGAAGTATGTGGGCTGATGTCGATGAGCCGGATGTTGATGCAGCGTGAGTTGGTAACTCGCTAGCGGGCAAAGGGACTCGTGCAGCAGACAACCACCCCACCTGTGAGTGGAAGAGGTGCGAATACCCTTGTTGCTGTAGCTAATGTTGACTGTTTGCTCCATTAGTGAGAGCTGAGAATGCTGACTAGTTTGAAATAAGCAGGTCAGCCCTTTCTTATACACAAAGCTGTTGCATAATCATTGGCCGAAACATGAATGCGTGGCAAAGCAGTGGTGACACCTATAGGATGAAAATTTGGTTCAAAAGTGGTCAACACAACATAATATGATCTATTAAAAAACTCATAAGCCTTCGCCGGGATTCCAACCCTGGACCGCTATCATGGCAAATACGAGACACACTCCTTAACCACTCGGACACCTCGGTCCCCTAGAAGACGCTGTACTCTTCTAAGAGTAGAAAACGGAGTCTGAATGTACGGAAGTATTAGAAAATGAAGAAATAAGTGGGCGAAATTCTTTAAACATTACAGCTATAATGCGTGCGCAGTTCGATTATTACCATGGTCATTCTCATCATATCACTTATTTTTTTACAACGGCAATATAACGTGGTATTCTTTGCATGATAAACAGCGTAAGAACACAAAAACACCGACGAACGATACAGTCACGCTGCACAAATCAATCACAGTCACAAACGGCACGTATCACAGGGATCGGTATTGGCCCTCCTTATCTTCCTGAACGACTTCCCTAACAACCAAACACACCGGATTACGCAAAACTGCGTGAGGTTAATCCGGGATGTTTGAAGCAAACCGGGATGACCGTTTCAGTATGGGTTCAAGTGGAGACAAACCAGACCGTCCAAGTTAAACGTTTTTGTGTACTTTAGTGACAGGCCCTGAGAAGGGAAATCCTTGGATATTTACTAACATTTTCATTTCTGCTACAGAACGCTTGAAAATTACTTTTATCGAGTGATTAAAAAAAACTAGTCCAAAATCGCGCTATAAATTAAAAACAAAAAAGATGAAACGTGCGGGTCTGTTCAATATAATTCACTTTGTCTAATCTCGCTTGACAAAACATTAATTATCTAGAACTTTTTTCTCCCTGATCTTTCCAAAGAGATATTTTGTTTACGAAATTTGTATTAGCCTGAAATTTATGAATATTGAATTGGTATTTTCCTACTAACTTTTTACTAACCAACTATCTATAACCGTGAAATTACAATTATATAAGCTTTCTAATCTACCTTTATGTAGTTACAATTAATATTTTTAGGCCTGAAATAATTAATTAGTAATCAAGGATTTTATTGTCAATTTCTATAATTTTCAGTCAGGTTGATAAGCATTTATATCAGTTTCGACTAAATTCCTAAATGTTCTTGAAGTGCAGTTTGCTTGTTACAAAATGGCTTGAGTAATTACAAAAATACACACGCAAATATATTTGGTCAGTTTAAATTCTGCTCTAAACAAACTTAGTTATTCAGAATTACAATTAATTAAGGTTTTTAGTTGAGATAAAAAAAGTCAATGACACGAAAGGGATTCGAACCCACGATTTTCGGCTAGATACGCCGCTGCTCTACCACTTGAGCTATCGTGACCTCGATCCACCCGGACACCAACTTCCCATCTCAACCGCACCCTTTGAATTCTCCCTCCTTTTTGCCATTTTTCAATTGTCGTGTAATCGGATTGGATTCTCGGCGACAAATGAAATGATGAAATGATCGTGGGTTCGAATCCCGCTCGTGCCATTGACTTTTTTATCTCAACTAAAAACCTTAATTAATTGTAATATATTAATTGGTCAAGCGGACCACGAAATTAGTGAAGTTATTCAGAATATTTTCCATCGTATGCCAAGAAGGAAAAATCTGGGGGTTCTTCACATATTTATTATCCCCATACGATCTTTAACTGATCCGGGTGTTTATTTTCAATCTTCGCTGCTAGCATCCAGACAATTTCATTAAGCAGACTTTCAAAAATGGTTTCGTCATTGTTTCAAAAGTTCCTCCTCCAGATCGATTGTTACAAAGGCATGTATAATAAAAACATCTATCTAAAAAAAGTAGTTGGTAGTGTTAGTTTAATATGTTTAAATCATGCTCATTTTTAGTTATGCATAATTTTTTTCCAACCACTGTCAAGAAACGAGAATTTTATGGCTTTTCTCATTGTTGTTACCTTGAAATTACGATTATATCAGCTTTTTAAGTGATATTTAATTAGTTACAATGAATATTCGAAAGCTGATGGCTTTATTGTCCATTTTTGTTAATAAATTTCTGCCTAATTTAAGTTAAGAAGCCTTTCCAAAAAAAAAAAATAATAATAATAATACTTTTTTAATACTTTTTACTATCATTTCTATCAAATAAATAATAATTGTAATAAAAACATCGATTGATCAAACCGACATTCAGAAAGTTAAATCTAAATTCAACATCTGAAAAATTGATCAAAAAGCTGCTACCAGCTGTAAGAAGAATAATCTTTATGTAAGGTGTTGGTTGAAATGAAAAAGTTAGCGTCACGAGCGGGATTCGAACCCTCGACCTTTGGCTCAATACGCCGCTGCTCTAACCACTTGAGCTATCGTGACTTCGATCCACTCGGACATCATTTTCATTTCAGCCAATACATTACATAAAAATTAATTAATTGAAAGAATTTATTTGGTCAATCGGACCACGAAATATAATGGATTTGTAAGCATAATCTTTAAGGACTTTAAGGTTGAAAAAAATCTCAAACAAGTTTTATTGAACAGGATTAAACATTTTGAATATATTAAACAGCTTTTCCCCCGTTTTTTCTTATTAAACACTTCATTCCTAAAACCTTCCAGATGGCATTCCGCTTTGTCAAAGCACTGCGTGAATTTACAATGAGGAGGTACTTAACTGAAATTTATTAAATCTTAAAATCCTTTTATACCAATAAAAACCTTCACTGAAGGAATGTTTTAAACAAAAGCCGAAAATGGATGGGTAGAAAGCGGGACGAAATCACCTGAGAGTTGGCAGGAAATGATCAATAAAATGGTCAATCTGTTACGGATTAATGAACCACGTTCTAAAATAAGAACAATTAGGCGAAATATTTCTTTTTTATCAAATCAAAATTTTAAAAAGCCTTTCAGCCCTTTATTTAATATTTTAACTGTTACTTCTGAAATACTTAAAAAAAATGCTTCAAACAAAATTATAAACAAAACTTTAAGTTCGGCCAATTGTCTAAATGTCCAAAAATGTATAGGGGCGTCATACCTGCTTTGTGCATTATCTAAATAGCAAGTCGGAGAAGGGTAGTCTGCCTGACCTATCCTTAGGCGTACCAAAGAAAGATTTTTGTGCCATTGTTTTGAAATTCTTTCTTAATTTCACTCAGTTTACCGTGTTTTGTTACATGCTATTCGTTAAGCTATTTATTTAATAAGCTATATCGAGTTGGATTTAGAGGGATTGAACATATTAAAAAATTTTGCGTCTCTTTTGGATGTTTTACAAACTTTTAATAAAAAGCAAACTGCACTGCAAGAACATTTTGAAATAAGGCCAAAGCTATTTTGAGAATACGTCTTAACATAACTGTCTAAAAGTTTACCGAATTTTATTAACAAAAATTGACAATAAGTAGCTTTTCGAATATTCATTTCTATTCTTTAAATATCGATTAAAATGCTGATAAAAACAAATTTCAGTGTAATAACTATGAGAAGAGCCATAAAAAACCCAGATTTTTGATTCTGGACAGACCATGGAAAATATTCGAAATGATCATGTTTTTCCGAGCAGGATTTAGAACATATTATACAATTATATGTTTTTTACAATTACTCAAGCTTTTGAAAACAATCAAACTGCACGTTTGAAACATTTTGGAAAGATTTCTTAACCAAATTGACTGAAAGTTGGCAGAATTTTTTAAAACAAAAATGGACAATAAAGCCATCAGCTTTTCGAATGTTCATTGTAACTACGTATCTTGACAGATTGATCTTTTATTGTCCTGAAATTACAATTATAATATTTTTGATTTCGACCCTAAACACACGCACTGCTGGTAACGTTATATTTCACCATCAGCCTCTCACTACTCACACTATTAAATACACGCACTCAAATAAAACACTTAACCACAACATACAAATCAGATCTAAATACAATAAAAAAACACGTCATCCAAAAAGCGGAACAGGAGACCCAGAAACTCGCCCCTAGGCCCGAGAACCTTTCTTAAATTCGGCGGCATGCCTACACGCTCTCTATAAAGAGCCAAGACATGACAAGCTTCTATTATGTGGGACACATCGAGCAACCTTTCTCTGCATAAGGCCAACCTGCGCGGGCTTTGTCCCAAGAGCAGGTGTCCGTGTGCCAATCGCGTACGACCTATTCATAATCGGGTAAGGTCGATTCCTCGTTTCCGGCTCAGGTTCTCCGGGGGCCATCTACAGGTCGTCCTGTTTATTCGTGAGTTAAGAAGTGGTCCGTACTTCAATCGAACGCTATAAAAAGAAACTTTGTAAAGCAGCAATCTACTCAACTGATACCGTGATTATTATGCCTAGGTTCGAAGCTTTTTAAACTAGCCTTTTCTGGGTGTATTATTAGCCTCTCATCAAACTTCCCTTTCTAAACTAGACAAATGACTCCCGAAAATGTGTTTATCATGTGCTACGAATATTTTATGATAATTAAACAGTGGCATTAAGACTTAATTCTGTTCCACCGAGCATAACAGTAAATATGAATTGAAATTAACTATCATTGCGGTGTAAGTGTTTACAAACGGAGAGATAAGATTTTCCTAGGTCGTTTATTTACGGTTCCAATTTATTGATCCGGCACCGACAAAAAGGAAAATCGTTTTTTTATTTTCCACGTTATCCTGTCAGTCCTTTGGCGTATATCGTTCAGAAACTGGGAACAACTGCGGGTTTCACACATCTTCACTCTAGTTCTCGAATTGTTATCTAAAGCATCAATCATCCACTTTCTTTTCCCAGTAGTTATTATCTGTGTATCATTAAGTATTATAAAACTTATAAGGGGTAAATTATACTCTGGAGGTTCTTTGACATCAATTGTAACGGTCGATGACAACGGAGGTAGGGTGTGTACAACCTTAAATTTGTACGTTAGACTGACCACAAGATGAAAAAAGTGTCGTTATTAGTTTGATTTCTTTTACTAATAACATAGCTATCGCGAACGACAAATGCAGTACTTTCTATAATTCTAAATATGTTAGTAAAAAAAGTAGATACAAAAAAATCTTTTCTCGCTGAGGCCCATAAAGAATTAGCTGAACCTCATCTCACGGAGTAATCTAAAATTTGTAATGTAATATTTCAGAGTTATACCTTAAAATAACCCTTTATTTGGTTAAAATATCAAATTTCTTATTAAAACATATTCGACCACATCTGATTGTTTAATCCATTCAATCAAAATTGGCACATTGGCAAGTGTCTTGACACCAGGGTTATAAGCAGAGATGCTTGTGAAGGTGTTTTGCACTTCGCGCTTAATTCATTCAATCAGTATGTGAGCTTTACATTTGTCAGGTAGGTGAAGTATAAATAATCCATTTTGATCAATCAGAATACGGATAAAAATGCAAAGAATCAGTATGCCTCTCCCTGCTTATAACCCTAGAGTCGTTACAGTCCTTGGCAATGTTGGGACTGAATCAGTTTTCAAAGATACGTCTATGAAAAACTTAATTATGTTTATATGTAGATATATTTAAGCTGGTTGTCATGATGATGACCTCAAACTAGGTAGAAAGCTTGACAGTAACAATTGAATTTGCTTTTTCATCAAGTCCCACGACCCTAGGGTTAGAAGCAGGGATACAGCATACTGATTCCCGGCATTTTTATCTTTATTCCAGGTGATCAAAGTGTGTTATTTAAAATTTATCTGCATGTTGAATGTAAAGTTCACGTACTGATTGACTTATTTAGGCTCGAAGTGCAAAGTACTTTCATAGTTCGAGGCAATACACGAGGTATTAAGTTAGCTACTCGAGCTATTTAAAACTTTTCAAATAATCTCGTAAAATAGCTGAAATTTCCTGACTTCAAAACCCTTAATTGAGGTGGGTACTGTTTTTACGACCAGTATCATTTTATGAAAACTTGCTACGAATGTCTATCAGAACAGTGAAAAATCGGTGGTACCCATATTTGAACGGATTTCTGACATGGATTGAGTTCTTTACGTAGTTCGCCCAAAAAGAAGTTCAACAACAAAGAGAGCGAGACATTGCGAAAACTTAATGACCCCGGTCCACTCCGGAAATGACACCGACCAATGGCCCGAGAAGAAGCGGATGCTTACATGAAGTACAATCGCTGTATCTTTGTGCATCAGGCCGAAGACGTGTGTCATAATTGGCGGTACTGTTTTGTAAGACTGGTATCAACACAATCAAGTCATCGTGTTCCTCCCTAAAACTTTAGCAGGCTAAAATCCTATCTATAGTTCTATCAGTGAGTTTTAGTTGAAGGTATTTAACCTACATCGTTTAACCTCTTGAAGATTTTGTTTGTTTTCGATGGAATCTTGATATATTTTTAGTTGACTGTTTTTCAGCCTCTGTCTTATGCCATCAATGATGTCTGGTTTCTACAAGCGTTTCGGCGACGTTTGGAAGTGGAAATTGAAGATATGCGGTTTGAGTTAAGAAACGTTATTCTATAATGCATTCTACATGGGTATGAAGGAGAGGAAGGTGTGAGACATCAAGTCTTCCGGCGATTGGTGAACAACTTCCTGCTTCGCGGTCAGGGCTTAAGAGTCCACGCGATTTAAAACCGGCCGGTGACTCATTGTCAATGCAATATCACCAACGTCGGTATTTTTTAAACGTTACAAAGGCTTATTGAATAATGAACCATTAGAGTGTTTGACTATTTCCAAAGAACAGTAGGAAGACTGAAACATTTGTGGAGTAGTAGTATTTTTCATAATTTTTTGTGTCAAACAAAATAATAAGAAGAAACTATAAGAAAAATAAAAAGGAAAGAAACATGCAGAAGGGGAAGAATTAAAATGGGGTACCGTTGAAAAATCCTATCAATAGTAAGCAGAAGACTCAGACTTGCCATCGAAGTACGAAAGGTGTTTTGCACTTCGCGCTTAATTCAGTCAATCAGTATGTGAGCTGTGAGGTTCCATCAAGCAAAATTCGCTGGTGTTGGAGTCAGGGCTTTGCTTCACGCTGCTTACAGTCTTAATTCAACGCCATCTGACATTTTTTGGTCTCACTCACCCTCCCTCTCTCTTCTCTCACTTCTCTCTCCTACTCTTCCTTTCTTCCAATCTCTAGGGTTATATAAGAATAACCTGGATCACGGTATGGTCTTGTAGAAAAAGTAATATCAATTGTAACTGCCAAGTTTTCCATCTATCATGGAAGGTCATCATCAGGGTATAACAATATTAAATATGTCTACAAATTAACATAGTGTTTTTCATAGACTTTTTTACGATTGTAATGACTCTAGGGTTATAAGCAGGGAGAGGCATACTGATTCCTGGCATTTTTATCTATATTCCGGTTGATCAAAGCGGGTTATTTATACTTGATCTATCTGATGAATGTAAAGCTCACATACTGATTGACTTAATTAAGCGCGAAGTGCAAAACACCTTCATGTTATATGCCTCTCCCTGCTTATAACCCTGGCGTCTCGCCACTTACCAATGTGCCTGTTTTGTTCATATAGATTAAGCAAGACAATGTTCTTGCACATTGATTATTGATTGGGAGAATTCGCAGGACGGAGCTAGCGTTTTGCCTCACCCATTTTATAGGCCTTACGTTTTTAATGTACAATAGCACATTAAATATTAAAATCTAATCGCTGTAGAAATTAGTTGTAGGCTCAGTTCATCCAAGAATCTTTAATGTCTTATGGAACATCGTACCGTTTAGCATTAAATCGTATTTCTTTTGCTCGTGCAACCAAGCGGATAATATTTTTGTGACTCCTTTCGACGATAGCCAAAATTATCTCCTTAACGTCTTTCTTTACTCGTAAGGATTCATTGAACCAACTTCGCGCAATAACAGTTATTGACAGTGATATTACATTAACAAATATATAAAAACTGGCTTTTAAATGATTTTTTCAGACAATAAAAGTTAGTTAGGAATGGTGAGTCTTGTTTGATGATATAGAGATGAACCGAATGCTTGTAGGTCGATTCTTGGTACGCCCACCCTTGCTGGTATGGAATATGCGTTTGACTTTTAACATTTTACAAAATTGAAAAAAAAAATCACTTGCATCCACACACACGCAAGCATGAACACCTCTCACTCACTCACTCACTCTCTCTCTCTCTCTCTCTCTCTCTCTCTCTCTCTCTCACTTAATTACTCAACTCACATACATATACAGCGAAACACAATATTTCTTTTAAGGTTTGTACCCCTTTGCGATGGGACCTCATTGAATATTATTGTTTAGGTAAATTCAAAAAGTTTTTTGATTTTTCCACAATTCTGCTGAAACTAAAAGCTTTTTGAATTTACCTAAACAATAATATAGAGAGAAACACGGTGAAAATCTCACTAGCACCCAAAAACAATCAATCTATACATAAATCACTCCCTAATTCGACATCGTTCTCTCTATTCACCTCTTCTGCATATTCTCGCTAATAAATACATTCACTCCCGACACACGCTAGGTACACAAACCTTTCAATACTAGAAAAATAAAAGAACATCCAAGAATCGGAACAGGGGACCCAAACATTCGCCGCCTTGCTCAAGCACAATTTTCATATCGGGTGGCATTCCTACACGCTCTCTACATGAGTTGAGGGGTGACATCTTTTATGGTGAGTAATATACAGGATTCAAGTAAATACAGAGGTATAAAAGATATACGAAAGAGAGCTTCGTATATAATTATAAACAAACGCACACATACACCCACTCTCTCTCAATCGCACTCTCTCTCTCTCTCTCTCTCTCTCTCTCTCTCTCTCTCTCTCTCTCTCATGATTTTTATATATTTATCTGTATATAAATTTATATTTCAGTTTCTCTATCTCTATTACAGATAAGTTTAAATTAAATAGTATGTTTGTAGTTAAATTGAACAAACCGTTCTCTCCTGAACTAGAAGCGAGTTAATTGTTGTTATTCAGCTCTTTCTTGTACTCCACTAAAGTAAAACGCTTTTATTTGTGACGAGTCGACAGAACATTTCCACCGAGAAGCAACGAAGCGGACGAAGACAAGTTTCGGGTCAACTGCACACTGAGAAAAGAGCCCCCCAGACGCCTTCATCAATTTCAAGATGAATTGATCTGAGAACAGCAGGCGTTTTTGTTTGTAGAGTCTCGAAAGGAATAAAGAAAAGAAGAAAATCGAAAGTTTCCCACAAAAGTTTTCTCCCTTGGGCCTTCTCGTTCTCAGATATTTAGAACCAGGAAGAATGGAAGTGGGAATCGGCCGCAAGAATTTCCCTTCCCTCGAAGGCACACTTTTCAGTTAAACGCTCGTGCGTTTTTTGTTGTTTTTATTTCGATTTTTTTTTTAACCTGACTATTTCAGTATTGGCCGTAGTTATTTTATTTCGATTTAAAATAGTAAACAGCGGCGCCGAAGCTTAGTCTTCCGGCATCATCATGGCAACATTTTTGCGAAAGGTGCCGACAAAATATTATATGAATAATTTGTAGGCACCTCCTCACAATCGCTACCACTTAGTGCCAAAACTGTTATTTCCATGGCACGGTTTTTGCAAGGTGGAAGATTAGGACACGACTTTGCAGTATTCGATATCTCGGATCGTTTTCACAATTCATCCTTTCAAAATCTTTTGGAACGTGCCAACCTGATATCTCTTGTAGGGGGCAATGCATTTCCGTATTTTCATTATCCAAGGATGCTTGTATTTCATGATTACAATTTTAAGACTTTCAATATTATTCAAATGCAATCAATTCAATGAAAACCGCTCTATTTGTTTTTCTCTTACTCTCACACTCCCAATCTCTCTCTCGCTCTCTCTCTCTCTCTCACTCACTCTCACTCACTCTCTCTCTCTTTCTTTCTTTCTCTCTCTTTCTTTCTCTCTCTCTCTCTCTCTCTCTCTCTCTCTCTCTCTCTCTCCCACCCACCCTCTCCCTCTCTCTAACTGATTGACTGACTGACTCGATCTCTGTAAACACATGTGTTTTTCAATGGTCAGTAAACACAGTTGGTTTTACTGTAAAGAGTCTTTGTTAAGTTCCGGTGGTTTGATTTTTTAAGTTTTACCAGTTTTTAAGTTTCAAATTTATTTGAAATTTATTTGAATGATGGTTGTAAGTGATACAGATTCGGCTAGTATCATGGCATTGTTGTAACATGGAAGAAAGTCAAGCGTATGTGGCCAAGACAACTGTCCGAAGAGTTTTCCATCGTTACCAAGATACTGGAGGTTCCTCAAGAAGGCATCATCGACTAGGTCGCCATCGGGTCACATCTCAGAGAGACGATCGTTGTATTGTTTCGAATGTACTCCGTAATCAACATTCTACCGCCGTTGGGGTCAAGCAACATCAACAAGTTAGAAATATTAAACTCAGTTCACGCCCTGTAAGGCGAAGACTTTCAGATGCTGTTTTACGTGCGAGAAGGCCTACCGCTGGTCCATAATTTCTGACAAAGCACAGAACAGCTGGGTTTCTCAAGAAATGACATCAATTGGTCAATTGAACTAAAATCATGTTTTCGGATGAGTCAAGGTTTTGTTTTGAGGTTTTCTGACGGCTGAGAGAGGGTTTGGAGAAGAACAGAAGAGCGATATATCCCCGCAACATTTTCACTCCGGAGAAACTATGTTGGTGGTAGTGTTATGGTTTGGGCAGGCATTTCTATAGACGGTCGGACAAACTTGATCTTCATGGATAGTTCCCTAACAGCTGCGCGATACATTGAAGTTGTTATCATAAGACGTTGTTCCTTATATGCCACTAATTATTTATTCATTTTTATGCAGGACAATGCAAAGCCCCACAAAGCTAGGATCGATGGTGACTACTTGGAACTAGCTTCAATACAATATTTGGAGTGACCAGCAAGTAGTCCTGACTTAAAACCCATCGAATACCTTTGGGAGTTGTCAAAGAGGGTAAAAAGTCGCCTAGTGATGCCAAAGAATTTGCAGGAATTAAGAATGGCGTTGTTGGAGGAATATGAAAATAATCCACAGCACTATATTCTCAACCTCATAAATCGATGCAAGCTGTGATCATTATTTCCAAAGAAACATTTTTGATCAAATTGTTTTACTCAGCTTAATTTTTTACTTGAGTTTTTCATGTAGCTATATCTTAGATTTTTCTTTTAAATATCCAGTAAACAACATTAAATACAAATTATAACAATTGCAAGTATTTAATTTAAAAAGAAGAAAAAAAAGTTTTTTTTGTTTCTTAGGGTAAGTCGATTTAACACAATTTTCATATTCAAAATACCTTTTTACTATATTTTCTAATTACAGTCAATAGTCACCCGATGAAAGGATGGAGATACACGATAGTCTGACAGAGGGATAGTGAAGGGGTGAGGGAGGCAGATTATGCTTACTTGACAGACGGACAAACCGATAATCCGATTAGCTTTATAAAACATGGCCACGTCCTGTCTGGATCTGTACAATCGATGCGGACCTTGGGGCCCGATTCGATGTAGAAATCTTCACGGATGGCTGGAAGGAAGGTGAACGCGTAGGACGCGCGTTTGAAGTGCTTAGGTGTGCTGAATAGAAAATTAGATAGACCAGCCATTGAACACAGGATGGTAAAAAACTTCACTCAATCGTTGGAAACAGCATAGAAAAACAAGCTGCCTGAAAATTGGTCCAACGTCAGCTTATCATAAGGTACAAGGTGAATAGAATTCAGTACCTTTGCATCATTTCTTTTATTGGCCAGGTCTCATGAAGAAATAAGACTTAATGAACCCATGCATTTCGCAACTAAGTATGAAAGTTTGCCAATCAATTATGTCAGGTGAATTTCTTGTACGTAGCTGGCTGGAGAATGGGAAAGATTCTGCACTAACGTGACGGCTGACGGAGGTGTTGTTTCCGTCTCGCATTCGCATACAGTATTAAGAATGGGTTTCAGATTTGCCCACCTTTTTATAGGCCGTGGGAAAACGATACGTTTGACCTTATTGCGGCCCTCTGGGCTGTCTTTGCACCAGACAATAGTGTTTCTATTACTTGAGCGAAACGACCTTCTTTCAGAAAGTCATGGAGATAGTCACTAAGGACAGAAATGTTTCATAGAAAATCAAATTTTTAAAAGACTTTTGTTAAATCTTCTATTAAACCACCTATTTACGTTACAGATGGAAACAAAATTTAGAAGAAAACATGGATGGAATACAATGAGAGAGAGAGAGAGAGAGAGAGAGAGAGAGAGAGAGAGAGAGAGCGAGGGGAACGAGAGAGAGAATAAAGAGACTGGAGGAATATGAAAGATATAGTCTAATGCCTCATGACTTATAGAGAAACATGCGGAGTGAGAAGCAGGATCAGAAAGGGAGAAAGAAACTGACCGAAACTCAGTAAAGAGAATGACGTTTAAAAATCTAAAGACTGACGGAAAATTCGATTGTCGTAGAGGGAAAATATGAACAGATTAGAGATGCATGAGGTACTATGAAAGACAAGAAAAAATAAATACGTACATGCAGTTATCTAGATAAATAGATGGTGAGGGAGGTTTATAATGTAGACAGACAAAGAGCGTAGGAAAAGACAGGGAAATAGAAAGGTAAGTGTGTGAGAAAGGCAGAGTTCATGGTGGAAAGACAGCGTTTTCTATATTCATTATTTAGTCATTTGACTAGTTGCACAGAAAGGAAATATTCGTTTCCTGGACACGTTTCTTCCGTTAAGCAACTGAATATTTTGTTTGTAACAAAGTGAAACGAAATGCGAGGGAAGAAGGTGGGAACGAGAGAGATACGGCGGATATAGTCAAAACGGCAAATGTATAAAGCATTTAATACAACCAGATAATCACGAGGCGATTGGTCAAGAAAATTGGCTTCGGATTTTCTACAGGCCAATGTGAAAATGTAACGAAGATTTTGATCAATGGAATGTCAACTGTTGAAGATTTGAACTGCGTAAGATAATTTACAGTTTGGGCTTACTTACATCTTCACTTTTCAATATCTTATTCATGAACATTTTCAAAACACAGGTCATAACTTAAGCATAACTTCGAGTGATCGACGTGCGGAATATTTTTCAAGTTTGATTTTAAATATTATACGTATAAGGAAATCATATTTCTCGACAACTTGCTATTATAGAGATTGATGTAACATTGATACTCGACGTTTGAAGTATGGTACATATCAAATCATATATGTACAAATAATGGCACACGACAAATTTTGTTCAGTGACTATAGGGTTGTCACACATGACAAAAATAACGCTAGAAGGGACGTCAACAGCATGTTGAAAAACCGGAAGAATAAAGGACAATGCGTTGCACCGATTGTAAGTGTAATTTGAGCTCGGAATGGGAACTCGACTTTCGACCTCACTTCACTTCCGCCGTGTCACCGTCGAACTTTTACATCCAGCAACGTTTTGCACGCGACCGTCTAACACAAAACACACTCACAACAAACATACACACATGCCTAAAAACGAGCTAGCAAAAACAAAACACGCACAACCAGTCGGAAACAAACAGTGAAAAATACACAATGTATCTCCCTAGTTCCCTCTCTCACTTTCCCTCTCTCTCACTCTCTCTCTTCCCTCTCTCTCTCTCTCTTTCTTTCTCTCCATCTCTCCCTCCCCCTATGACTCTTTCTTCCTCTTTCTGACTATCTCACTCGCTTACTCAGTCTATCTATCATGTATCATTTCCAACCTTCTAGTATCTCATGTTAAGTGGCAGAGAGATCCAAGAAAACTAACTTTGCGCGGTAATATAAGACATCATCAGTCAAGCTCTCTCTTTATGTCTATCTCCCTCTCTTTCTTTCTTTCTCTTCTACCTCCTTCCTTCGATCTCTATGTTTCTTTCTCTCTTTCTTCCTTCCTGCTCCCTCCCTGTTTGTCTATCTATTTCTTTCTTTTGTCCTCCTTCCCTCCCTCCCTTTCTCTCTCTTTCTGAATTTTTCCTCTCCCTCCCGTTCACTTCCTCCCTGTCTACCTACCTTTTTCTCCTCCCTTCCTCTCTCTTTCTTTCTCTCTCTCTCTCTCTCTCTCTCTCTCCTCTCTCTCTCTTACTATATGTTGATCTCGTTCTCTAGTTCTCTAAACACACACACACACACACACACACACACACACACACACACACACACACACACACACACACACACACACACANCACACACGCACGCACGCACGCACGCACGCACGCACGCACGCACGCACGCACGCACTAACTTTTCATTTCGACCAAAACCTTACATAAAAAGGTAAATTAATTGAAAGAAGTAATTTGGTCAATAGACCACAAAATATAATGGATATAATAAGTAAAACGAAGTATGACTTCACTAACAGCTCCCCGTGGCCACTTCATATGTCGCCGAGAATCGAATCCTAATGACACGACATTTGAAAAATGGCAAAAAGGAGGGACAATTCAAAAGGTTGAGATCGGAAGTTAGTGTCCAAGTGGATTGAAGTCACGATAGCTCAAGTACTTAGAGCAGCAGCGTATTGAGCCGAAAGTTAGGGGGTTCGAAAGGGTTCGAATCTCACTTTTTCATTTTGACTAAAACCTTATATAAAAAGATTAATTTTACTGTATATTCGCGAAAATCTGAATTCTTCTCTCCGAAATATTGTTTGGGTTTTAGTTTAAAAAAAATAAAATTAGAGATGTATTTCGGACTTGTAATGTTCTCGCTCTTATCTTGTCCAGGAACTTAGGGATTCTGATTATGACAGGAGTCTTCCTTGCACAAACGTCGGTTTGGGATGCTGAAGGAAACGTTCTTCCATACATCCTATGAACTGATGAATCCAAGTTCTCCTCTAATGGCATACTTAACCGTTGGAATTTTCGAAAGTGGGCAAGAGGAAAATCCGAGATTTTCGTACTCTTGTCATCATCAGGTGGTTCACAGTATCAACGTTGGGTGTGGACTTCACGGGAATAAATTAACTCGGCCTTATTTCTACGAAAATAATTTAAATCGTGCTCAGCTCCTCAATTGAGGGAGGTTTTACCGACACCGTTAGATGTTGTTCCTCTGTAACAACGACAAAGAATGATTCTCCAGCTTGATGGATGCTCCACACACAACTCTTTGCAGGTGAGACGTCATTTGAATCATTCACTTCTGGCATAGGTGGAAGGACCTCATGGTCCGATCTGTTGTCCTCTTCTCCGATTGAACTCAACTTGACTATTTTGTGTGGGGCCATTTAAAAAACAGTGTCTACGCCAATCATACTCCCATAAAGAAACGGCAAAAGATAAAAAATGTTTGTCGCTCATTCTCCCCTGATTCGATCGCTCTGAGCAGCGGTGAAGAGTGGTTGAAAATAGCAAATTTTTGCATCTTTACGCAAGGCATGCTGTTCGAACATGAAATGTGATTAATAAATAGCAAAATAAACGACTGTTTTTTTGAAACTTTTTGCCACAACTTTGTCATTTTTTGACCAGTTTAAAAACTGATTGCACCATAGTTTTCAGCGTAAAAATCCTTTAAAATGATGTGTCAGGATGTATACACATATAGGGTCGTATTTAAAATTTTGAAGTTGAACTGGGCCTGAGGTACACTATAATTTTTCTCCAAAAAATAATAAAAATTTGAAACTAGACTAAAAAATATTAAAGTCTCTTTTGATAGCGTCATTGGTTCAAGAGAAATTCGGCCGGGCCATCTAAAAGGACACCCTGTAGAGCCAAGGAATTGCACCCTTCAATTAGGTGAGACCGTCTTCATCAATCTTTCTCTACATGTTGGATATATCGCGCACTTTGGCCTAAAAGTAAATGTCCGGTCGAAGCCATTTAAAGCTAATTTATAATTTGTTATTGTTATTAACGATTTAATTTAAGGTCAAATTAAATTTCCCATTTTACGTCCCGTATAGACAAATGCATGAACCAGATTTTCATACTTCTGCATATTTTAGAGCATTATTCATCATTCAAACCATGCATTCTTTACCCTCATTTCCAGCCGATCCACACATCACTCACACGTTGTTTTTTGTTTATTTTAAAGAAAAGAAGAATTCTTGATCCGTACACAAAAACAGAAGGCCGTAAAAATTGTAGCTGAATAACATCGGAACGGGATTAGTTAGAAAATCGCGATTCGTCTCATTTTTTCCCGCTCCAACACTTTCCTCTGAGCAACGGTATACATTCTGACTATTATACAGGACAGGGAGGGTAAAAAAGTAGAAAATTGTGGTATAAATCGTTAAAACGGGATATGACGTGGTTTCTCTCTCTCTCTCTCTCTCTCTCTCTCTCTCTCTCTCTCTCTCTCTCTCTCTCTTTCTCGTCGTGTGTATATGTGTGTGCGCGTTTTTCAAACCTTCACATCAGAGCGATGATATCTGGTATTTCCGCAACACAATTGTCGAGTCTCTGCCAGTTCGCGATGGGCAATTTCCTTCACATCTTATAGTCTATATTTTCAATCGTGATTCTCACTGATGATTCAAAGTCGAACATCGTTCGTTCACCGCGGTGCCTTTTAAAATAAACAAAAAACCCGAAATAAAAACGTTTATGACTGTTATAAACAAAGATTGGCAGTTTGGCCAGTAATACTAGGTCCGCTTTTTCAACCTGTTTATTCTTGGTCAGGCGCGTTTTGTTTCGTGTCAGTGGATATCTATCAACAGCTACTTTCTCTTGTAATAATTCCTTGTTTCAGGCGAAACGTTTATTACACCGGTCGGCTAAATGTTATAATAGTAAGCTTATTTGATCAATGGACATCATGGCCTTCGACATTTCGCCTTCAGATGCCACAATTGGCTGATGAAAAACGACCCACAACCCAACTTAAAAATTAAGATTCAATCGATTTCGGTCAGTTGATGAAATTTTCGTGAGTTAGATTAGTTTACTTTAAGTTGGCTGAAAACACTCCTTCTTCGTATCTTATCTTTAGTATAGTTACAATCTCCAGACTTTTTCTTAGCCTTGGTAGACACCAAACTGCCAATGGAGAAATGGAGAAGAAGTATTCAGGACGACATCAAATACAATGATATGGTACACAGATGGCTTAAAACAAATGAAGGAACCGGATCAGGCGTTGTCTGTACAAGCAAAACATGACCAATAAAACACATTAGGAAAGTACACATCTGTCTTTCAAGTTGAAATACATACCATCAACGCTTGTGCCTTAGAAAATCTCAGAAGAAGTTACACACACAAAAAAATACCCCTAAGATCGAATAGCCAAGCAGGCATTAAAGCATTAGTATGTAAAAATTAGCAATTAAAAATAGTCAGTGAATTCATTTACGATTTCTAAAACCTGGGGAAACACAACTGCCAATACCTTGCATGCTAGTGCACAGAGCTCTGGGCAATGAACAAGCAGACCTGGCAGCGGAGGATCTGCAAGACCTTGGGTATCAGGACACTAGGCAGACCCCTGGTCAGAGGATAATCTGAAAGACAATAAGCCCTGAAGCTATTCTTGGGATAACAAAAACAAACACAGAATCCTCTATCACAGAATGGATCCAAAAAACACCAAAGGAGAAGTGCATAAATTCTAGAGGTGCTAGACACAGGAAGCCTATGTTAAAACTAAGACCATTCTCACTGCTACAGTTACCCAGGGCTTACCTCAGAGGAGGTCACTGGTATCTAAAAAAACAGTTACATGGGCATATTCAATGATGACTCCATTGGTAGATTATGAAGTAAAGAGCAAGAAACTGCCGAACTAACCGTCAATGCAGACGTAACCTGGGATACACAGAAAACTCACGGAAAGAATTGTAGCAACTACAGTCAAAGACCTAGTACGTCTTAAAAGAAGGATCGAGTCAACTGAACTAAGGAACTAGGAAAATAAAATAAGCCAGAAGGCTACAGCGCTTGGGAATCAAACTTCCTAGTATTTACCACCCCTTCATCATCATCATCTGAATCGCTTCGACATTTCGCCTTCAGAAGCCTTGTCTCATGAAAACAGCTCGGTCCAATTGATTGATTTAGTGTGTTAGATTGGTTTAGTTTAGATTTGAGGTTGCTTAAAACACTCCTCGTATCTTATCTTTACTATAGTTACTATCTTCAAGCTTTTTCTTAGCCCTTGATAGACACCTAACGAACTTCAGAGATGGAGAGAAGATCCTCCATCAGAAATGCATCTCAAAAAGCAGAAAGCAACGTTCCAGCTCATGATAGGATTAAGTATCATCATAATACCTGGTTTCTACCAAGGATTCAACGACAACAGCTGCAACCCATGAATGATGCAATAAAGACACCAGAAAGAACAAGAACTTCAGAGAATCAAGAAGCTATATTTATGGGAGTTAGCAACAAATCTGTTCCAGTACCACCTAGCAGCTACAAATCTGTTTTAATACCACCTAGCAGTTGCACTTACAAACCTGTTCTAGTACCACCTAGCCTAGCTAAATACAAACAGCATACTCCACCGAAACCCCTTGGGCCCATGATTTGTTTTTATATTTAATTTTATATATTTTTGAATTTTAATTAAATTTTTCTAAAATCTCTGCCATTCAGGATGGACAGTGGGCTTAGCCACTATACTTGTTATTTATAACATTTGTACTCATGTCTATCATGTAACGGTGAGGTGCTTTGAACGATGCTTATGCACTAGTGTATGTGCACCTATCATTCCCGACGCAATTATTGGCCAAATGACGTTACGTACGTCAAGGCAACCGTCTCTGTACTCAAACGGAGAATTCTCAGGAGAAAAACGTGCACATTATGCAAATAAGTGGCCCAAAAGGATTTCTCTGTCCGTTATAATTACGCGAATGTCCGATTGTCTTTCATTTTCAGCCCGTTTCATCTCGTTCGGAGAAACCGCCGAAGGAAAAGAATCGAGACCGTGTGATTCTCTCCATTTGTGACTGGAGTAATGAAAGACTAGCCGGCGAAGAACAATAAATCAATCTCGGGAAAGGCACCGGCTCGGCACCAATTACCCTATTTCGTTTTTGTTTTGCATCACGTAGGCCGTTATCCCTCGGTAAAAGGATGCCACCGGCGCAGAATGGGCACGACACGTTCGGACTCAACTGTCATAAACTGGCAACGATAAAGGTCAAAATAAAACATTAAGAAAAAAAGAAAAATCATCCTTATCACCGTTTAGCACTGTCCGAGGGTTGAACGATTTCAGGATTTACGATATCTCAACCGTGTCGCTACATGAGCGTAACCGATGGTCACGATTTAAAAACGTCCTCACCCGGTGATATATAAAAAAGGTGATAAATGTTCAGTATGACATCAATGACAAAGCTCAATCTTTCATTTCAACCTTCTTAGCTGCATAAAAGTCGACTCTCGACTTTCTTCCGTAAGTCAGATGTGACAGTATTACAAGGGAAAACAGCGTCAATGAAAGTCCGTTATTTCTCGTCTGTTTATATTTGCATTTTGAGAGAAAAGGAACTTAACCGTTAACAGTTAAACCGATAACAGTTAACTTAACATGACCAGGCTTTCGAGAGGACATCTGTTCTGTGTTCCAGCTTCGAAAAGAAACCGAACCATATCAAGATGTCCTTTATAACAAACAATGGAAAGAATTGATTCTTTAAACTCCTCGGATGTTAAATCCAGCACCTCGTTCTAATACGATATTTGCCACTTCCATCAAGGGAATCCATTTTGTGGTCTTCTACATCGGAACAGGAGAACATTTACAGCTTCGAGATTACCACAGCATG
This sequence comes from Cimex lectularius, assembly GCF_000648675.2. Classification (NCBI taxonomy): domain Eukaryota; kingdom Metazoa; phylum Arthropoda; class Insecta; order Hemiptera; family Cimicidae; genus Cimex; species Cimex lectularius. The sequence continues at coordinate 1,343,945 of NW_019392733.1, forward strand.
CATGCATTAAGGTGTATTCAATGTGGAGGATTGATCATTAACATATCATGATTTGTTTTTCGTTTACATAAAAAGACAGTAGTTCAATAATCATTACTCTTGTGGAGCTTCTTTCGAGAAAAAGCGCGGCTCGTTGAGGGCAAACAGTCAAAATGTAAAGCCCCACCAGATTTTACTTTTTAAAATATATTGTACTACAAACTTTCTTCAGTTCCTGATCAGCTCCAGCTTCAAAAAAAAAAAAAACCCACACCGTATCAAGATGACCTTGAGCGAAGGTAAGAACTAATTTTTTTAAACTCATTTGAATGGGTGTTAACTCCAGCACCTCGTTCTAATAAGATCTGTGCTACTTGGGCAAAGCCAGTGGCCGCTTCCTTCAAGGGAGTCAGTTTCGTGACATCTTTAGCCGAACTCTTACAGTAGATGACCACCAGCACATGCATAAAGGGGTATTTTCTCAGGAGGAATCGTCATCATCAAGAGAACATGATCAATAATCTAACGATATCAACATAAGAGTTGATGCTTCCATTAAAGATGTATAATCTCCTTTACGTATCAATACATTTTTAAATTCATAAGCAATGTTGTGTTTTATGGTTGTTTATGTCACTTGGTGATTCTAACCATAAACGACAAATCTCATAGTGGACAATTTACCCTGAAAAGAAATTCGCTGAACTACATAAAAGCATATTTCCATGTTATACGATGGTAGTTGAGCAAGGTAGAACTTGGAACAGTTACAAGGCGTTTAAGAATGGGTCTAAGCCGACTTACAATCTTATGAAAACTGGAATACAAAAGGAAATGAGATATGAGTATTAAGTTGACATGGCAGAGACTAGAATTAAACTGTTCGTTGAGCGTAACCGAGTTGGAGGTGGATGTAAAATTGCACGAGAGGAGACAAGTAACGGTTCTGTATCGGGTGGAACGCTTTACGAAAAACCTCCGACCATGCTTTTACCACAGAATAAAAAGGCGCGTGATTTTTCGAAATGAACGAGAAAACTCCTTCAATTCCATGAGACGAGGTCTTGGTCCAGATTTAACGATGTTTGTAATAACTCTTGACATTGGAACGATATGAGAATAAATTGTATGAAAAGAAGCAGGCCGATAGATACGAAAGCGTGTAGAATCGAAGTGTACATACATACACAGTGACAATACGAATTTTTCTTATACCAAACCATAAAAGATGGACTTGGATAACCAGGGCATGGTCACAAAGGGAGAAAGATGCTGAAGAATCACGGAGACCACCGGGAAAATTAGTCGTCAAAAAAATACATTTTTGCTATTAATTGATCAAAAAATTTCCTAATTTGTCTATAGTTAATCATCCAAAAGTTTTATCCAAAAGAATTTTTATTTGTTTATTCTTACTTATCGTTCTACCAAGACCGTTGAAATCTTGGATGTCAGCAACTTACATTTTTGTAACAGGTGTAACGCAATAGAAAACAACCAATTTTCATAAAGACTTCTAATTTACTTTAGAGGTAGTTTTGAGATTGGATGTATAAAATAGTTGCTTTGACTGATGAGCCCTATTATCTCAAATTTTTTAATTTGTATCTCGTATGTTCATACGTCATACGAATTTGTTCTTCTGATTTTCACTCGGTCACTGGCACTATAGCCAGCACTGCTCCTGGAGGACAAATATCTGCCCATGCTGGCACACTAGGTCCTCAAGGATTAGAGGGCGAGTAGTCGTTTAAGGCGACATGGTGGATGTTAAGTAGTAGATACTAGATAGTGAATTCTTCGGATGAGACGAAAGTTAGATTGGAATGGATCAATTCTTGAACAAAGGAATGTTGAGGTTCGTGACATAGTGGAGAGCTTGGTCAATTCTTCTGAGTGCTTTTGATTTGGTACCCCACAATTCAGCTCCGTCCAATGTCCAATTAGGTAGAATTATTTGAGTGTTACTGCTATGTCTGAATTTGGTCAAGCTGTCTTTTTAGCTTTAGCCAAGTCCAAATCTGTTGAGTAGTCTCTCATGTCTGGTACAGCGATTTTACATAAGTCTATAGTTCTAGGTATTTCACTTGTGTGGACGTCGGTTATTCCTGTTGTTGGTGTATAGTCAAAGTAAAATAAGTATAGTAAAGTGAATTGGGTGCATTTGTATTAAATTTTTTGCAGCATTCACCGATAATCCCAAGGTGTTCTTGGCTAGTATGGGATGCAGAATCATAGGTTGATAGGGTGTTGTTGGAACGGGGTTAATTTACAGGATGGGACTAATGATTCTAAATTTCGTTCATTCGGACTGTCCAATGGATTTGTAAAATAGTGAACAGTCTGGAAAATGCGATTTTACAAAAAAATACGCCAGCAATTTTCCATGATCAATACTAATCTTTGGGAGCTACATTTGTGGAAAAAACTCGGGTCATTGAGAGGAGTCAAAATGTAAAGCCTCGCCTTTTTTAAATATATTGTCTGTCGAATTTTTGATATATATATTTTTTTTTGTTGGACTAGGTTAACAAAACCCAATGTCGATCTTGAACCTGCTCAGCAATTCAGAAGTATTCAAGAAGTTCAGTTAAATTACTGTCAATATTTGTTTAACGCTATCGTTCATTATATCGTTGGTGAGAATGATTATAAATGAAATATCTCTAATGGTGAAAACACCGAAGAAAAGAAACCGAACCTGGGACAGCTCGTGACCTACTCATCGCCTCGGATAACAACGGCTTAAAAATATTACTTTTTGGTTTGGCGATTTAAATACAATTTTAAGACAGTTGTATGATTGATTGAACCATTTAAAAAATAAAAAGACCGTTTTGTAGTTTAAAATTATGATATTAATTAATTAACAGCAATCAAAGTTTTTTCTTAATAGCTTTATAACTTTTATATTAACAAGAGTATGTTAATTGTTGAGTTATTAATAGAGTTTTTGGGAATGGGTGCGCGAAGGAAAATAACAGGGGCGAAGGCGCATTTATATACTGCAATGACTGCGACTCGAAATATCAAGTTCTTAACTTCTTGCAGTTGGGGGACCTTCGGGATACAAGAACTTATTTAAGATTTACAGACAGTTTATCAGTAGAGATTCAGATAATACGTTGAGTATCCTTTGAGACTACCTAAGCAGTCAGCTAGAAGTTCTATTTCATCAGCAAAGGGCAGGCATATAAGGTGAGCAATTTCATCCCAACACATTCCGATTTTCAAATAAGCGGACGAATTAGATATAAACAGAGAGAAAAGTAAGGGCGACAGGGATTCTTCCTGAAGCACCCCCATCGTTACAGCAATGCTATCCTCTAATAAGTCGTCATTCAACACAAGTAAAACGAAGTATATCTTCACTAAAGCACTCCGTGGCCATTTCAATTGTCACCGAGAATCGAATCCTGATTACACTACATTTGAAAAATGGTAAAAAGGAGGGAAAATTCGAAAGGTAGCTCAAGTGGTAGAGCAGCGGCGTATTTAGCCGAAGGTCGTGGGTTCGAATCCCGCTCGTGACATTGGCTTTTTTATTTCAACCAATACCTTACATAATGATTAATTAATTGAAATTCAACACAAGGTTGAAGAACCGCCGAATTATAAGGATCTTGTCATCTATCCCCAATAGATCGATTTTCACCCAGAACAAATTATGTCTTACATTATCAAAGCCTTTTGAGAAATTAACAAAAACAGCAAAGGCACTTTCCTTTTTGTGTACACTGTGTCGCTAAATTATGTAAAATAAAATATTTATGCAAGGTTTATTCTTACAGACCCAGCCTGGTCTTCTGGTATGATGCAACTGATTTCACAGTACCTATTAAGGCGGTTACGAATTATAGTAGTAAACAGTTTACACAGTATTTTAAACAGTGCTATTCCCCAAAACCATCACCGAAGATGGTCAATAGTTAAAAGCTTTCAAAATAAGCGAGTATGCGCGGACCAAACGGACCATCACTGCTCAGATCACAAGAAGAAATCACTGAATATAATTTTAATATATTATATTTTAAATAAATAAATGAGGTCTCAACATTTGAGAGATTGTGGCTTTGATTGAAATAATTAGGACAAAATAAAAAGCCGAATCTCGTAAAATTTAAAATACCCACTGTGTCAAATTTGTTCTACTTTTTTAAAAAAATGTAAACCTTGAGCCTTTGATTTGTGAAATTTATGAATCTTTGAACAGACCGCGGACTGAGTTATTCTAATTAAAGAAAAAAAAGTCCGTTTATCGGTGTTAAGTTGGGAAGTAAGGGAAAAATTATGCTCCGATGCTGATATAGGCCTGTTCTCCATATGAAACTGCACGTGGCTCCTTCACATCCAACTGAACAATTTAATTGACGGTTTTCAACGATTATTTTAACAAGTGCCAACTTCGAACCCTATCATAAATTCAATTACTGGCTCCTTTTCATATCGCCAGATTATCGCACGAGCTTGGTTTTCGTCCCATATATTATTCATCCTATGATTATAATTTTTTATTACAGTGCGTGTTAACACGTTTGTATACATTTATGACTCATCTAGTAAAAATATTATGACGATTCTTATCATGAATGAAGTAATGAAAATAATACACATTCATCGATACTATGATTGATTCACTTAAATATAATAATAATAATTATTATTATAATTAGCAACATAACGCTAACATGAAAAACTATCGTTCAGGCATTTGGTTTTCTGGTTCTAGAAGGAAGAAGGAAAGTATAGAAAGAGTGATAGAGGGGAAAGAAAGACTGGATGGATAAACCGAAGTTAAAACATAAACAAATGATAGATACATTAATAGATATGTAGGTAAAGATAGAGCGAGCGATCAAGAGAGAGAGAGGAAGAGAGAGAGAGAGAGAGAGAGAGAGAGAGAGAGAGAGAGAGAGAGAGAGAGAGTGAGAGAGAAAGGCAGACAGATAGACATCACTGTGGTGACAAGGTTGAATGAGACTGACAGACATCATCAAACAAATGAGAAAATAGAACTATCGAAAGAGCTATAAAAAAAAGACTGATGGACAAATTAATCGACAAGGTGTGAAAAGATATACAGTTGATACATATAAATGTAGATAGAAAGTAGAGAAAAAGACATACAATAAGACAAATAAACATACACACGGATACATATATGCATAAGAAAGAGATGAACAAACAAATAGATAGAAAAATACATGATTGTATAGATAGACAAGCAGATACAAAGATAAATAGCTGCAGAAAGCGAGAGAGAGAGTGTGTGTGAGAGAAAGAGGGAGAGAGCAAAAAAGAGAGAAAGATAGCAAGTTAAATGGCATATCCCCAATTACCCCGAGAAATATGGAGGTAGTGTGAATGATTTGTGGTGTGTGAATGTATTTATTATCGTGAATGGATGGGTTATCTCCAATCAGCCTGAGGAGTTTCCAGTACTCTGGACTTGAAGCTAACCACACTATTATTTTTTATTTATTATAAATAGGTTTTTGTGCATGTGCCCTGAGGCTAGCAATAGGATAAACAAAAGAGAGAGTCGGTTATCGTTATATCATAAAACATCATAACGGGAGACACATGAAAAGAAATTAGAAGGAATAAAATGCGAGAAAAACAAGAAAAGAAATGAGAACTGACGATGACCAAAGAGTTTGCCAAAACAGATCTTTTGCCGAGCTATGCTGGTTCATTTATCTATGCCAAACTGTCAGGGGAGTTCTTTCAGATCCTTTGATATCGTTCTTAGGATTGGGGATTGTTTTTAATGGCCCCACTCAAGGGAAAATGCGAAGAATGAATGAAATGAAATGAATGAAAAATGAAAAAATCCGATGCGATGTTATGATAAGCGAATTGAAAGGTTTTACACTGAACAGTGTTTTTCAGCAGAATTTCAAAAATCTTTAAAGGAAGACACTTTCGGCAAAAGACAGATTTTTTGTAGATTTTGAATGTCATACACAGTCAATATTTAGTCTAACTGTGAATTTCATCTGTGCAGATTTGTGTGTGTGTGTGTGTGTGTGTGTGTGTGTGTGCGTGCGCGTGCGCGCGCGCGCGTGTGCAGATCAATTTCACAGTTGGCTGAATATTTACAATAGTTATTCATTAATTATTATAAATTTCACTATTAATTCATGAAAACAGACTAGATTTGATAATCTTCCGACTTGCATCCATAACGCTTTCTTCCCCCAACGCTTTAGATTTTTGTTGCAAACATACCTAAGCACATCCTAACATGTTTTCAATGTGATATGGAAGTGTATATTGATGAAATTTTGTGTGATGATGGTTACAGTAATAAAGAATCTATTTCCTGAGGCTAAATGATCTCTTATCTATAATCTAGAAAACTAGACAAATAGTTGCGTTTCCTCGGTAGCCTTCTAGTGAAGGCGGGAATTGACGTTGGTGGCGTTCCCTAAGGTTGAGGAATATGGACGGTAGCACAGACATGCCCCCTTGTCTGCCATCCGAGAGTTAAATATGTAAATTGTATTGTGGACGGCCAAATTAGTTGTAAATGAAGGCATTCTGATTGAAAAACTTCAATATTTCAATAGTTACAATTTTTATTCGAAGTCTGAAGTTTTCGGATGATTTGACTTGATCAGTAACCAACTTAACCGACTTGTTTATTTTTATATAGACTTGTATGCCTTTTTATTAAGCTTGTACACTTTATTTCAAAACGTTCCTGCCGTTAATAAATTCGAGTTGGCTTGTTATTAAGCTAAAGCTTAATTATTCAATTTTTTTTTCAAACAGCAGCAAGAATCTTAGGGTTTTTCACATAATCCTTTATTATGTTTATATCCGCTTTTTAATCTATAGTTCAATAGTTTTGAAGGCTGAAGCTTCCAAAAATAGTTTTTGACTTTTCTTCCATAAATACGACTTGTACAGGTCTGAGGTTTCGTCTGTAGTTTTTGTATTGGGATGTCCGGAAAATAATGCAGGATTTTGGTATTAAACAAAAAAAAAGAANGTAATCCTGTAAACGTAAACAGAATATTTTATATAGATTTTTTTTAATGAAAACTTAAAATCCTGCATTATTTTCCGGACAACCCGATATATTGGTTTGATCCGGCCATTAATCATTAATCCAGGGTTCATTGTTAATTTTTATTGAAACATTACGCCAAATTTCAGGCAATTTGTTAAGCAGGTTTTTCAAAAGCTTTTCGACATTTTTCCCAAGCGTTCCTGCAGGTTATTATGCATGTTTTTCAATAGTTTACGACCTTGTAGCAAGGTAAGTTTGAGTAATTAGTATATTTTGTAACATGGATAAGTTTTCAGGCAGGATATACATCCATTTCCACGTTACCGGGGAGTAAGCATAGGTTAGGTTAGGAATGGTTAGACTATGTAGGGTTAAGTTAGGTTAGGTATAGTTTTCCAAGGCGTTGCTCTTAAAAATATACTTTTGAACATAATTTTTTTAGGTTTTTAAATTTACGTTTGAATAGGAAGTAAGTAGTATTTCTCTAATTGTAATTATTATTAGAATGCGGTTCATTAATCCGTAACAGATTGCCTATTTTGTTGATCATTTCCTGCCAACTCTCAGATGATTTCGTCACGCTTTCTACCCCTCAATTTTCGGCTTTGTTTAAAACATTCCTCCAGTGCAGTTTTTACTTATTGTAATAGCAATACGAGTTTATTTAATGACAACTTATCGAAAATTCCTGAAGCGCGTTGACAGGAACGGGTTGTAATCAGAAGGCGCTGCGTTTTTGGGAATATTGCGGGTTGAGATAGCACGTCCCGGCCCAGGGTGGCAATTTTATGCCGCATCACGACGAATTATGTGACCGGGCTTTGTCGTCGAGGTGGAGCGACTACAGGACTCGGAAACAGTTTTTGAAACGAAAGCCGTTCCATTTTCAGGAAGCAACCTGTAAAATTCCCTAGCGACACAACCGAATCTTCAGGTGACGTCCTCCTTTTACACGTTGATGACGAAGGGTTCGCTTTTACCATTGTCGCACAGGTTTTCGACATTGCATCGTCATCAAGTATTTAAGAAATGTTTTGTAGACCATTATAAAAGCAAATCCCTAAAAAAAAAAATGCGGTCAAACTATCGCTTTCACAACAACTCCAAGTGTATAAATATGGAGAAACTGCATTTGCCTGGGATACGACGAACATCACCTGGAAGAAATCTTTTCGATAAGTCCCAATCTTTCTTTGTCTGTCTGGAGAAAATCTGATACAAACCACAACCGCTCGCATAAAACTCTTCACCATGAACCGCGAAAGTTTATTATTTTTTTATTTTTAAATTAAGCATTGATATTGGACTTAATTTTATATTTTTTCCCTTAGGTATAAGTGAGAATAAATGGAAAACTAGCATTAGAAGGAAAGTGTTAACAATAACATGTAAACTCACATTCTAAAATTTCTTTGGCCCCCATTTTCGTACATTTTTAATAAAAACTTATATTTAAAATGTAATCAATATGGAAGAAAGTCAACTTATATTAGTAAAACTACTAATTCTACTAATTTCACAGCCTTTTCTCTTTTTTTGGCATTAAAATGTTTTTATAAGCCATAGGTGATTAGATAAAATTTTTAATATTTTCTCAAAATAATAAATATTTATATAAATAAGAATAAATTAACATTGACATATACTACACGAACGACAATGTTCGTCAGACGCTTCTACACATAAAATGCAACAAAAAAGTTCGTATGAACCAACGTCCGATTTTTTTTTCCAGAAAAAGAACGAACAACAATACAGAATCTGTAAAACCCAACTTGAGCCTAATAAAAAAAGAAAGAACATTCAGCGTAAAAAGCAAACAAAACACATAAAAAAAGACAATAAACATAGTAACAACCAAATTGCGTTAATTTTTTGTGTGCTTTTTAAGAGGTTAAAGTTGGATTTCACAACTTCTGTATTGTTGTTCTTTTTTGTTTTGTCTGTGTTTGGTGTAGATATTATGTACATTTTTTCTGGTATGTTCATTCCCTCCTTTCTATGTGCTTTGTTTGATTTTTACGTTTATTTTTTTTTCTTTTTGTGTTTTTTTATTATGTAAAAGCTGAGAAATAAATTTTGCCCAGGACAAAAAGTTGAATTACTAGATTAAACCCACTCCCGTTTTCCACGCCGTCGCCATTTTTTTCCCATTTAGCATAAAATTTCTATATTTTGGTTCGATGTAATTAAAAAAAGGGTATACCGCTAGAAAGTTTATTAAACGAAGAAGTTTTTATGAAATTGGCTAAACTATACCGTGAATTTCTTCAAAGAGGTTGCAAATTTAGTTTTTTACAAATTTTAAATTTAGTAATTTTTGGAAGATTTGGTTTTTGTATTCTTACTAAATTAAATTTAAAGTTCCAGAAGGGTTCCTTCTTAAAGGAAATTTAACGCTCTTTATAATGCTTTTTTTGATTGCCAAAAAATAGTAGTTCAAGAGCTACGAGTTGATTTGCCGAAAACCGTAGATAGTTAAAAGAAATATTGAATTTATGCGAAAGGGTTGAAAATCAGACCATGGCTCCTACTGGTTTTTGTTGCATTTGAGGCATCTGACGGACACAATAGCGAATCATCATGTGTACTAATAAATATAAATAAATATTCGCACTGTTATATTACATTACACTATAAATTTAAAAAGGCTCTCGTAAATGTCACCGTTTCCTCTAAGTTTTAATGAAGTCAATCTAAGTTTAATGGATGCGCTATTGAAGACTTTACGATTCTTTGATACAACCTCTCCCTCTGAGGCTTGTTCAATTTCATCGCAAGTCATAAGAGTTGCGGTTGGTCTTTATTTTGTGACGTTTTATAGGCTGATTGCCATTTGCTTATGATCTGATGATTGACATAATTTTTATCTTCTATTTTTATCTTTATATCTCGTTTGAGAGGTTGGATATCTAGCAAAGCGCTGACTGTCGTTGCGGACTTTGCCAGCTTATCTACCGCCGCATTCTACAGTATTCCTGAGTGACCCTCACCCAGCATGGGGATACTTTTTTATTTGTATTGATAAGTTGTGTATTTTTTTAATAACCTCAATTATTAGGTAGTAGAGTTTTACAATTGGTGCATACTACTAGGACAGCCTATTATAATGAATATTTTGCCTACATCTTCGTTTGCAACATATTCCTTATTGCTTGGTATTCGAGGGTGAAAATTGTGAGTATCACACTTCTGTGGACCAGGATCAGGTCCAAAGCCAAAGACGGGAATGTTGAAACTATAAAAGGTGTGTTTTTTTTTTTTGTTGAAAAATCGGTCTCATTATAACTATAAAAATCGTTGTCTATTGAATTTGTATTTCATTGCATGCAAAATCGTATATTTTATTATGAATCACTCACCTTCTAAGCGGAAAATACGTGCGTTATAAAATTGAAAGCATCTGAAAAAAGACAGAAATGTATTGATTTATAGATAAAGTTTGTAGAGAACACATAATAAAAGGTTAAGAGTGAGAGGTCATATCAAGATCTGTTAAAATGTAAGTAATAAGCAAATATATAAGAACATACAAATATAAGTCGATATAACTATGACTAGATACAATTTCAATTTTTTTACAATTTTTTTTTTTTGTACTTTTATCAATGAAAAAATCTATGACAATGGCGCTCGTCTCTGAATTTTATTCATTGGAGAATGAAAAGTTCCAATTGTAGGCTAGGTTGAAAGTTTGAAGCTTTCTGGTGTTATGAGATGGAATGTTAAAGTCAATTAATTTGAAGAGTTCTGGACAGTTTATCGTATTAAATGATAATTTATGGAGAAATATGCCATTTTATTACTTCTGGCTTCAAGTGTGATTATATTCAATGCATTTAGAATTTCTAATTAATGTACGGCATAATTGTGGAATAAAAACAATTTTACGTATCTGAGAAATCTATGCTGGACACGTTCACGTGAACGTTTTAGATAGGGATAATGTGGTGACCAAACTACATACGAAAATTCAATGATGGTCTGACTAAAGAAATACACTTTTAACACCTGAATATTCTGAAAATCTTTAGAAAAACAAATCATAAATCCGAGAAGTTTTATTGATTTAGGAGTTGAACTTAAAATGTAGTTTTTTAACGTTAACTATTAGTCAAACAAGATGCCGCTGTTCTTAATAATGTTAACTGAATTGAGGGGGGGGGTCATTGATGGTGTAAGTGCAGTTGCTAGAATTATTATTACTATTTTTTTTTTACGAGGGTTCGCAACAGCAGAGGTCATATCAACTCTCAGGGTGCCGGTGTTTTTGAAAAAAAAAAAAAAACATTTGTAAGTATGCAATCCAGCGGTCCTGCATTCGAACCCGGGACCTTCACCTTACAGTGATGAGCGCCGTGTCAATGCCTAAACCGTTGCGGCCACCGACGACCCCTGCTAGAATTATTGCACGTAGAGAAGCGGATATGGAAACATTTTGAAGTATTAAAATTTAGATTATTATTTAAACAGCAAGTGTGACGAGAATTTTAATTGTTTTGCAGGATTAAGTGATCAGAAAAAGAAAAAATATTGTTAGAGATTTTTAGATTATCAGCAAAGAGAAGACGATTTATATCATTAATTAAACGCAGAGTAAATGTCATTTATCATGTCACAAAAAAAAGAGGTCCTAAGTGAGAACCCTGAGGAACTTCTGAATAACTGTAAATTTAAAAGATTCAGATAAATTAACTTTGACTATTTGGAATATATTTTCTAGATAAGAGTGAAACCAACAGAGAAGACCGCCATAAAAACCTATGCCTCCAACTTCGCAATCAAAATGTCATGATGGACAGCATCAAATACTTTTGCAAAGTCTGTGTTAGAAATATCAACCACTTTTTAACTCACGAACACACTGGATAAGTACAGTCTTGAAGAAAAATGCAAATTCAGTTGTTACTGCCAAGTTTTCGACTTATTTTGAGATCATCATCAGGGCAAAACAATCTTAAATATGTTTACAGATTGACTTATTTAAGCTTTTTACAGGCGATCTCAAATTTTCTTGAAGACCGACAGTCTTCTCTCATTGCCAACTACTGTAACTTCCTTTTACATAATAATCAATCATTAGACATATTTAAGATTGTATTGCCCAGATGATTACCTTAAAATAGGTCGAAAGTTTGGCAGTAACAATTAAATTTGGTTTTTTCTTCAAGACCGTTTCTTGATCCAGTGTTCATGATACCAAGATCACACACGGACTCCTCCTATTGGGGGTGAGACCACGCAAGTCCGATGTGTGGAGAACTTATCAAGGTAGAGCACATAATAACAGTCTGGAAAGAAGTAAGTCTGCACAGAAAGAAATACGACATCCCGAAAGCCAATGCACTTTAGGCTTGGCAGCAGGAACAGATCGCTGATCCAATATTTCAGGACCATTAATATTTTTAGTTGTATATAGATATTTGAACCTTCATGTATGAAATATGTGTTATTTATTGAAATAATGTATGCATATGCGTGAATGGAGGGGCTTATCCCCAAATTACCCCGAGGAATAAAGAGTGTTATAGGGCAGTGTGAATGATTTGTGGTGTGTGTATGTAATTTACTAGCGTGATTGGCTGTATTTAACGCCCATTACCCCGAGGAATATCGAGTGTGAATTAATACGTGAATGAAATTTATTAGCGTGAATGGAGAGGCTTCTCCCTCAATTACCCAGAGTACTCTGTGGTAGTGTGAAGGTTAACCAGACAATCATGTAAAAACATGTTTATCTTGTTTCTGTATTTCTGGGAAATTGTGTTTGTTATTTGTGTTATTTTATCCACAAATGATGAGGCCTTGAGGTGCAGAGAGGCTAACAATTCAATAAAGAAAACAAAAAGGAGTTAGCTACCGTAATAGTATAAAATATCATAAATTGGCTGTAGAATCGGTAAAAGAAATTAGTAGGTTTAAAACGCGAGAAAGGTAAGAAAATAATTGCAAAGCTAAGGAAGATAGGGCTGGGCTCGCTATGATCAGTGTATTAGGCCGGCCCTAAAAATAAACAATACGACGATTTCTTTTAAATTCATTGTTAATTATTTATTTATACCATTGGGCTTGGGTTTATTTTAGTATAATTTCATAGTCTTTTTAACTGTATATGTCTGAAAATTGATTTATGATTGGTTTGAACTCTTCGTAGTGGAATTTGACCAAGGGCGTTGGGGAGAAATTCAACCGCAGCATCATAATCGGATTAGTTGAAAAGTTTGATTTCCAAGTTCACTCGGGGAGAAAGCTTCTTATTATCACTTATTAAAATCGAGCCGATTAAACAATAATAATAATAGTAATAATAATAATAATAATCTCCAGGTATTTAGCGAGAAATCCAAAAAACATGAAAAAGATTTTTTATCCTGAGAAAAATTGATTGAACATACCACCCACTGCAAACCGACTTGCTGAAACTTTGTATTGAACCTAGACGTTACAGAATAAAAACGTCATTTTCAAATTACATCCCTGGAAGACTTTTCTCGGCGGAAAAGCGATTTTTACCCTCGCTATTTTTTGACTAAGGAGTAAAGTACATACAATTGTAAGTTACTAGTGATAAACTTGGTAGTTTCCGATCATTTTGGTCTGCTTAACACAGCTGTTTTGCCCTGTCGAGCGCGTTTCGGCCTTTTGCTATCATCGGCGATGAGTAAGATGACGCTTCTGACCAAAACAGTGAGGATAGTAGGCTGTAGGAAGCGATAAGCATCCTGCCTTCAAAATAACACCCTCACCTGTACGGTAATATCGAGTTCACCTTAAATTTAGAAAGTAGTAAGGAAAGATTCTATTGCCTCTATTCATTTTACACTCTAACCCCACGTATGTGAGAAAGACAACATTATTTGCATACAATCCAATCTCACTCACCTATACGACAAGAATCGAGATTTTCTTATGTGATAATTTTCATTAATTCTATGCCTAAAATGAAATAATTTCCTTGTGGGAAAATTCGATTCGAAAAGCCTCCCCCTCCCCCCCAAGATCTTCATTTCTTCATTGCGAAAATCTTCCGTTTCAAGTGGTAGGTGATGAACGATCGAAAGTTTTTCCAAACAATTCGCACAGCGCAGTCAGTAAAAACCCTTTCCCATAGGCCATAAACAGAGCATAAGGCTTATTAAGTGCTACTTTATTCGTCATATACTTGCCCGTACCTTTTCCTCCGTTTACCGTCACACTCTGTTCATAAAAGGAAGAAACCTTCAACAGAAAAGTAATAAACTCGAGTACACGGTGTTTCTCGATCCGTTTTTCTCATATAATAACGACATTTGCTGCCTGTGAAATGAAAAAATTACAATCGAAAAGGAATTGTTAAGATATACCATAAAAATTAGCAAGCTTAAAGATCTGAAGACGGAATCGAGCGTGACTGCGGCCAACCGGCTTGTGACATAACGTAGAAACGATTCGAAACTGCTTGGTGAGATTTTTTTCAGAAAAATTAATCTCATAATCTGTATCGCAGTTTTTGAAATGATTACTATTTTGAGATGGATAAATTTGTTTTGCGTGACCATTACACATCATCGATTTCTCGTTAACTTGAAGTACGCATAGGTTAGGTTAGGTTTAGGGTTAGGGACGGTTTCCGTGAAGCGGAACATGCAAGAGTGTTGGGTTCTTCAGATAATCTTGCATTATGATGTTTTCAAAGCTGAAGCTTCCTAAAATCGTTTTTTGCTTTCCTTTCAAAAATACAACTATTGTTAAGAGTTACGTTTTTTGGAAAATGGTTTGATCTAAACAGTAAGTAATACAAGGTTTATTGTTAATTTATATTGATATATTTTCCGCCAATTTTGCAGGCTTTTGTTAAACAGATTTCCCAAACGCCTTTCTGCTTTGTCCCCCAAACATTCCTGTAGTTTTTATGCATATTTTCCACTAGTTTATGGCCATGTATCAAGTTTTGGAAATGAATATTTTTTGTGATGCGTACCCAAATTTGTTTTGTGTGACTACATTTCGAGTTAGTGGGAAGGACGCACATGTTAGGGTTAGTATCATGTACAGTTCGGTCTGGTTACGTTAGGTTAGGTAGAGTTAAGCGGATAACACTTACATGAATTTTTAGGTTCTTCAGATAATCTTTACCCTGCATTATGATTATATCAGCTTTTTATTCGATATTTCATCTTTTCAATGCTGAAGCTTCCTAAAATCGTTTTTGGCTTTTCTTTCCGACTTATAACTAGTGTCCAAGGACTGAGGTTTTTCGATATTGGTTTGGTCTGGCCAGTATCGCAATTTCCCAAAAGCACTTGTACTTTCTATCCCAATTATTCCTGCGGTTTATTGTGCACGTTGTCCACTAGTTTATGGCCGTATATCAGGTTTAAGAAATGAATACTTGGAGCGTAGGTGGTCGTAACGGTTTAGTCACGCATAACACAACATACAAATGGGCTTTTTGTCAAAAACACCGCAACCTTAGTAGCTGTTGCGACCCCTAGTAAAAAAATACTTTTTTTGGGATGCGTATCCAAATTTGTTTTGTGTGACTATATTTCAAGTTAGCGGGAAGGACGCACATGTTAGGGTTAGCGTCATGTACAGTTCGGTCTGGTTACGTTAGGTTAGGTAGAGTTAAGCGGATAACACATAGATGAATTTTGAGTTTCTTCAGATAATCTTTACCCTGCATTATGATTATATCAACTTTTTAATCGATATTTCATGTTTTCAATGCTGAAGCTTCCTACAATTGTATTTGGCTTTTCTTTAAGACATAACTATTGTTCAAGGACTGAGGTTTTTTGATATTGGTTTGGTCTGGCCAATATCGTTATTCTAGGGCTCATTGTTAATTTTTATTGATCTATTTTCCGCCAGTCTTCATCCAATTTCCCAAAAGCTTTTTTACTTTCCATCCCAAGCATTTCTGCGGTTTATTGTGCATGTTTTCCTCTCCGCATTCGAACAGAATATAAAAATGGGTTTTTTCAAAATCACCGACACCCTAGTAGCTGTTGCGAACCCTAGTAAAAAAATACTTTTTTGGGATGCGTACCCAAATTTGTTTTATGTGACCACATTTGCGTAACAGGAAGGACGTATAGGTTAAGCCCTTATGTTTTCATCTAGATATTCGCAATCATTCAGAATCATCTCAAGTAGTCATTGACGTGGAGGATGAAGAGAAGTGAACCCAAATGTAAGCCATGAGATACACCCCATGTGAACATAAACGAACCTGGTTTATAGAATTAAATTTAACGTACGTGATGACTATTTTCGAGTTATAACATAAACGAGATGTAATAACGTCGTAGGCTAAAAAATAATAATAGTAGTTCATCATACCAAGTAAATTAATTTTTAAATATTTAGAAATCTTACAATGGTATGAAAAAAGGTCTATTTACGCGCCTTATGTGCCAATTAGGTAAAATTTTATTTAAGTAGAAACTTTGCGGATTACAAAAAATAACAAAATAAAACCACCTCCATTTTTCCTCCTATTGCATTTGTAAGATACTAACGGTTCTAACCGTATCCAGTTGCAATGAACATAAAAAACATATTTTTTCCTAATAAAGTTACTTCAGCGATGGTGCAAAACTGTCTAGAAAACGCAGAAAGTTCACAATGGCACTGTCCTTTATCCCATGGAGTTGGGTTTTTCCTTTTTCTTGAAAAGTGCATGTTTTGGATAAAAACAAAATTAAAAGATTTTAGTGTTTTTAGTAGAAACGTAGTACAAAACAGGCAAGACGTACTGCAAACTTTATTTTAAACAATTGTTAGTTGTAACAGTTACGAAGTGGAGAAGAAACCTTCAAAAAATCCAAGAGATGTTTAAAAATGTTGTTGTTTAATTAATAAACATGCTTTTTGGAATTAATTTTACAACTAACTGTGTAATCAAAACTCAAAGCTTTTGTTCGTACAATTTTGTTTATTAATAATTTCCTTGTTATTCTTCCTTAATGCAACCTTATTCCTATAATTTCAGCCTTCGACTACCAATTTATAACTACTGTATTTTTTTCATTCATGCTATATAAATCATGTATTTGCAATTAAACGGATGTATTTTTAGAAATATTTTCCTAACATTTTTCGCCAATTTGGCGTTAACGAGGGAGAAGACGAGGCCCTTGATGTGTTTTTCTTGTTATTTCAGCCTACCATGATTATAATAATGATATTGAGATCTAACGTGAAAACCCGTAAACATTATTTATTTTTTTTTTTACAAAAACGAAACAATTATTGTTATTATTAGCTTAAAAAAACTTGTATTTTGAAATGCCCTTGCACATTCGATTACGTAATTCACTCCAATTACATTCGAAATTTTAACTATGGGAACATGACTCTATAATTTTCAAAACTGAAAAAAATGATACCCCCGGGTTTTTTTAATATAAAACTTTTGGCGTTTTTATCTCCAGAATTGATAGGGAACCGAGCGGAAACTTGTTTAATTATTAATCACAGATCTGTCTCCTCAGTTTATGAGTTTCCTATTGAAACATTGAACTGTTTATGCCTAATGTGCAGTTTATTTGCTAGTTAATAACTCGTGGAATATCTGCTTTTATTTTTTTTTAAACAAAATCTTTTAATCATATTGACATATATGCACAGACAATGAAAGATTTCGCCCAAAATATTTTTGAAACGCTAAGAACCCTTCAAATGTTTGGATGAAAGATGTTTTTTTATTTTAGGAAGCTTTGGTGTTTTCATGATACTTTGTACTACGGTAAAACTAATAGAATTTTATGTTTTTTAATCGCTTTAGCGTTGATTTTTTTTAATAAATTTGAAAATCCTATTGGTTCGTCTAAAGGATCAAATGTGCAAGTTGGTTGAAAGAGGATGTGATTTTTAGAAAGCGGTGATGTTTTCATATTTTTGTCCACAGTGTAAAAATAACAAGTGACTAAATAAAAAAATAATTAATTAATAATATGCACAGGCACTGAAAGAAATTGGCCCAAAAGTTCTGATCGTGCCGAAGGACCGTTCAAACGAGCTGTTTGGTTGAAAGATGTTCTTTTATTCCAGGATGCTGTGGTGTTTTAATGTAATTTTGTGCAACTATAAAAAAAAAGATTTTTTTTACCGTTTTAATATTGATTTAAAAAAATGATTTAAAAAACCCAATAGAATCCTCGAAAGTATTAATTGTGTTCATTGGTTGAAAGAATTTCGGGTTTTTTTTAACAAGTCGTATTTCGTGTATGTTTTCCACGAATGTAAAAATAAATACTTAATACATATATTTAGTTAATACAATAAATAATTATTAAATGTTTTTATTCTACAAAGCTGTGGTGTTTTCTTGATACTTTGTTCTATTGTAATACCAATAGATTTTTTACCCTTTTAATATTTATTTTTAACAAAGTTTGAAAATTCCAAAAGACCGTCGAATAGATCAAATGTCTTCATTGGTTGAAAGAAGTACGTTTTTTTAGAAACCTCTGGTGTTTTCATTTTTTCTCGGAGTGTCGATGTTTTTGAAAAAAAAAAACATTTAAGTATGTCGGGTTCGAATGCAGGGCTGCTGGATTCGAACCCTGGACCTTCACCTTACAGTGATGAGCGCCATGTCAACGCCTAAACCGTTACGGCACCCTACGCTCCCTCGTGTTTTTGTTGTTGTTTTCCACGAATGTAAAAAGAAGTAGTTTATAAATAAAAAAATAATTAATTATTGGGTTGTCCGGAAAATAATGCAGGATTTTGGTATTAAACAAAAAAAAAGAAACTAGTTACTTTAAAGCAATGTTCTTTAATCAAAATAATTTCCCATACTCTCAATACATTTCTCCCAACGTGTTGGTAACTTATTAATTCCGTCTGAGTAGAATTCAGAATTTTTAGAATTGATAAAGTCAATAAATGCATTTTCCAGTTCCGTTTGATTTTTGAATATTATGTGTTGTAAGTAGTGGTCCAGGTGTCTAAAAAAATGGTAGTCAGTAGGCGAGAGGTCCGGAGAGTAGGGTGGGTGAGGCAAAGTTTCATAGCCAAGCTCCAATAATTTTTGTGACGTTACACGTGACACATGTGGTCGAGCGTTGTCATGCAACAAAATGGGCCCTTTCCGATTGACCAAAGAGGGCTTCATTACTGCCAATTTCTGATGCATGGTATTAATTTGGTTACAGTATGATTCAGCATTGATGGTTTCGCCAGGATTTAAGAAGCTGTAGTGTATTAAACCAAATGAAGCCCACCATACCGTAACCATTACCTTTTTTTGATGAGTTGGGGGCTTTGGAGCTTCTCCTTTGTCGAGCCACTGTCCAGAACGTCTAGTGTTATCGTAGAGAATCCACTTTTCGTCACATGTAACAATTCTGGCCAGAAATGGGTCATTTTTGTTTCGACAAAGAAGTGATGCACAAACATCAAAGCGCTGATTTTTTGGCGATCGTTTAATGAGTGTGGAACCCAATTTTCGAGTTTTTTCACTTTTCCAATCGCCTTGAGGTGGTCAGCGACGGTCGTTTTACTGACTTTGAGTTGCTCTGCAAGTTCTCGAACAGTTGTTTTGGGGTTTTCTTCCACCACTGATCGCAGAACATCATCATTAAGAGAGGAAGGCCTTCCACGACCTTCTTCATCTTCAAGGCTGAAATCTCCCTCCCGAAATTTTTTAAACCACCTTTGCACAGTGCACTCATTAACACAACCCTCGCCCCAGACTTGGTTAATGTTTCTAGCCGTTTGGGCTCCGCTTCGGCCGAGTTTAAACTCGTAAAAGAAAATCGTACGAAATTCTCGCTTTGACATTATAAGGATGACTGAATTATTTCCAAGTAGCGGAATGCTACAGAGGTAAACAAACAATATCATTTGGAAGAGGATTAATAAGTGTTGACATTCATACAAATGAGTAACCCGGAAAACGAAACAGAATATTTTATACAGATTTTTTTTAACGAAAACTTAAAATCCTGCATTATTTTCCGGACAACCCAATAATAATGTGCTCAGGCACTGAATCAAATCGACCGAAAAATGGATCGTTCAAATGTGCAGTTTGGTTTTTAAAAAAATTTTACTCTAGAAAGCTTTGGTGTTTTCATGATACTTATTGCTATTGCAAAATCAATAGAATTTTATGGGTTTTTTTATTCGTTTTGAATTTTTTCTGCTTGATTGGTTCAACCAACAGCCTTTGATGCTATAACAAATTAACGTTTTATTGTCTTTAAAAAAATATAATATACTTTTTCTGATAATCGTTAATAAAACTTATGTTTTGTTTGTAATTATATTAGCACAATATGCACAGGCACGGAAAGACGTTTTACCAAAAGTTCTGAAAGTGTCAAAGGATCGTCGAAATAATTATTCTTTTATTTATTTATTTTTTATTCTAGAAAGCTATGGTATTTTCATGTTTATTCTAAGAATTTTTATGGTCTTTTGGTAAAATTTATGTTTGGATAAATTTAAATACAAAACTATTCAATGATGTCGAAATCTATGCGCAGACATTGAAAAAAAATTTACCCAAAAGTTCTGAAAGTGTCAAAGGATCGTTCAAACGTGCTGTTCCGTCGAAATAATTAGTCTTTTATTTATTTATTATTCTAGAAAGCTATTGTATTTTCATGTTGAATTTTTATCTTTCAATATAGGTTTTTCCACTTGATCGGTCTATCCGTAAAAATTAACAATATTACATGCTGTGACAATCAGTGTAGTAAATATTTGTGGTTTTTTGTTTGTTTTTATGGTGCCATTGTTTGATAAAATTTACGTTTTGATAAATTTAAATACAAAACTATTCAACCATGTCGAAATAAATGCGCAGACACTGAGAAAAAATATTCCCAAAAGTTCTGAAAGTGCCAAAGGATCGTTCAAACTTTCAGCAATATAAAGCTTATTTTAAATTTCACGGCTTAAAAGTGGATACGCCCGTACTTTAATTTATTGTTTTCATTAGAAAAATGTCTAATTAATTTTCATTTATAAAATTAAATGCAATGGAACACTAACTAACATATCCAATGCAAATCACTGATTGTGAGTTATGGTTTATGTACGACTTACATTATGTGCGATGTTTCGTCGTCGAAGTTGAATCAAACTTGATACAGGGTGTCCCAGACGCACGTGGATACCGACTGCCTCTTCGTCCGTCAGGCTGTCTGGATATCGGGTTTAAAACTCCCCCACCTGCTGCAGATCTTCCACTTCTAGTCGGTCGGACGTCCTCCACCGGAACCGGCCCTTTTCCTTCTTTGTTGTAATGCAATTTGATTGTTTGTTTTCGGACTTAATTAATGGGTTTGCTACTATTTTTTTTCATTTTGAATATTCCAAAATAATTATTTTTTAAATTCCACGGCATAGGGAAGTGTTGGTCATGTTTTCAAGCGTTTCCAATTGTAGGCACAAGTGAAATAAACATACCCAATTAAAAATAATTTTAAAATATATATGTTTTGTTTGGTCCTTTTCTATCCAGTCAAGCCTAGTTATGTACGTTGAGAGACAATTGGTTTTGATATGACATAGCAAAAACATTCGACGCACAATTGTATCATTTATAAATTAATTACCTTCAAATTTTCACCATACTTGAATAAAAAACGTAATTTATTTTTAAAAACAAACCGTCGGCTTGCGATTCAGGCAACGCTAATTCTACCGGAAACACAGCCTCAGGCGTTAAACATGGCTTGATTCTCGGCCCTACTCTCTTTTGTAATGTCTGTAAAATTTATCTACATTGTTTTAGACTAAAAGATTCGCCAATATGCGAGTGTGCCAAACTGCAGAAACTTTGGAACGTGTACTCATGATTTATACTAGATTCGAAGAGCTTAGAGCTTATGACTTATCGTAGGAAACCGTCAAAATCCGTCCCGACGCCGCCGAAGTTAGGCTCCAAGGGCTTAGTTGAAGGTTCAGACGTTCAGTTAACATCAAAGTTAATATAATAATGTCATATTGTAATTGTAATTAACGTTTACATGCATGTTACTTCTGATTACTAATTTAGATAAGCTCAACTTTTCACGTATATGTACATACGTGTACAGAATCGGACTTCAGAGTTATCGCGGAAAGCCGTGAGCTTTGGATGCAATTTTTAAACCTAGACCCACTCACACTCTTACTCACTCTTAAATACATTCTTTCCTAAGTTAATACCATTCACTCGACTAGGGTGGTGGAATACTTGTTATTCCTTCATCACCTTTCACACGTCCATTAAATCTACATGTGGTGTATGATGGTATATTGAGTACCCCGTCAACTCCATAGTAAATTCTATCCAACTAGAAGAGATCAGATGCTCACCTAGTCCACAATTTCTACTTGTTATGTACATATGGTATATGATGGATTGAGTACTCCATCAACCTTCTCACACTACCCATTCACTCTAATAAGTACATTTACTCTTAATATTCAAGAAATGAACAAAATATGATATCTACCAAATACTGTAATCCTTTAATAAAACTGCCCTATTTCCCTCAAAAATCAGAACGGAGGACAAAAAGACTAGCCTCTAAATATAAAGAACCTAGAAAAGAAATATTTGATTAGCCTGCTGGTATAATTACCCGTCCATTAAATCTTGTTACTATTTTGATCCCACGAGACTATGAAGTTTGAAAATGTCGGTTTCATAAATTTATTGAAAAATCAGATATGCACAAGTAGTTGGGGTCTGCGTTCTTGAAGCTGTTATCCTTTGCATAGGGTTGGCTTCTGATTAATAGTATTGTGGACCTCGAGTACCATACTAAGGCCTAGAGCTATGCATGTTCAAAATTTATGAATTTATTTCCTATTATTTAATAGGATTTAATATTTCCTATTATTTAATACTCATTAGGAAAATACGTCTCCATCTTTCAAACTAAAATACTCACTATCAATGCTTTCGCTATAGATAATTTTAAAAGAGGCTACACTAGCAAAAAATCATCATAAGATCAGACAGCCCTAAAAGTATTAGCACGTAAAAATGTCACATCAAAATAATTAGTGTGTGCATCAAAAATATCACAAACCTGGGAAAACATAACAACCGTATAATATCGTAGATGCTAGTGCTCAGAGTTCTATGAAATGAACAAGCACACCTCTGCAAGACTCTCTGTATAGCCTCAGAACCTCTACTTGGGATAACAAAATCAAACAAAGACACCATCTGAGAATGGGTTTGTCAAAAAAGAAAAGACGAACTCCAGAGGTGACAGTAAACTCATGTTTAAAGAACCATCACCAGAACTGCACATTACTAGTTACACAGGGTAAAACTCAGGCCACTGACATCGGAGAAAACACCTACATGGGTATATTCAATGATGACCCTATTTGTGGGTTATGCAATGAGGAGTACGAAACAGCCAACCATATCATCTTCGAATACGAAACAACAGCTCAATCAAGACACCAAGAAGACCCAGGAAAAAGAAGTACAGCAATGACAGTGACCTACTATTTGTTAAAAGAAGTATCGAGACAAGTGGACTAAGTAACTAGGAAAACAGGTTGTACTATTTGTTAAATTTTGATCGAAAATAAAAATTGAAACTAGTTTTTACGTTTGCCAAATTTTTTAAAAGTTTTTCCTTTTAAGAATGTAGGCCATTTTCCGGATCAAGCGATAGTTGGTAGAGTGAAAACTAAAAGGTGGGCGCAGTAGAAAAGCTTTCAATTCTATCTAGAAAAGTTTTGAGCTTTGAGCTTTTGTGCCTGGAAATATTCCGCTTCGTTGCAGGTTTTCAGAATCAAGTTCAGAAATGTAAGAAAGCCTTCTACAACAACTCCTTCACAGGCAGCAGTCCTCAGTCTATCCATGATAAGTTTATTCTAGGCGAAGTTTAGCTTGCCACAGGGCTTACTCGGAGCTTATCTTCAAGCCCCTTTTCTAACTTAAACCAATGATTAGCCAGTGATTAATTCGTTACATGTTTCATTATCTTTGGTGAATTACAGCGCATGTTATAAATAATAGAAAATATTAGCAAACAACAAATCCTGATTTGGTTTATATTTAATTGTATATTCTTTATCGAACCATTTTTCTAACATGGCTGAGAAGTTATCTGAGCATTTGAGAAGTTCGGTTGAATCACACATTATTATTTGTTTTATTTGATATAATCAAATTTACAAATGCATTAAAATTGAACAAAGTGGTCATTAAAATCTTTATTTCCTTGCTTCCTTGAAAAATGACATTAGATTCCTCCAAAGTTTTCTATTTAAACACCCAATCTCTGAGAGTAATTTTTGAAGAAACTATTCTTCTTTCTTTATATTGCAAAAGCTTTATGCTTCATACTGTTTGAGCTTATTTTATAAGTACAGTGCCAGCCCTGAATATCAACTGTTCTCAGAAGACGGCTTAAGTTTTAACAAACATTCCATAAAACCTTTCAAGGTTTGTGGTTTCTAAACAACCTAAGGATGTTTGGTCAGAATCCCAATAAATAACACTAAATACTATAAATAACTAAATGAACAATAAATTTGAACAAATTACAAGAATTTACTTAGATGAAGAGGAACATGAGATTTGAGTGGTTTAAGAGAGCCTGTAAAATCTGATATTGCGGTGGGATGTTGAGGGCTTCAGGCCTGTTTAGGAGGTTGATGATGTCAGGCCACCATAAAAAGACTTTCAATGTCTAATTGATTTTATTTCTGACCGGTTTCGACACACACTCGTAGATACATCTTTGTAAGTGTAATTGACCTTGAGAATGACCCAGTGGGTGCCTGTGAAATGTGAGGTATGCGAGGTGATGAACCTGTGAATGGTGGGTATCTGTCGGTGTTCCGCTCCTATGAGCCTAGACAAGTCCTACCATCAGCTCTAGCATTCCTTCGCTTTCTCTCCTTACCCTCTTTCCTTCCCTTCCCGTCCCTTTCCTTTCCATTCAATTCCTCTCCTCACTCTCTTCCCTCCATTCATCTTCTTTCCTCTCTTTTCGTTAACTTGTATCTTAGCTAGAGGATAGGCCAACTGGAGTTGGAGACAGAGTGGGCTTTTCTATCTCTCTGGGGGTGGCTGAAAGCTTTAGCTAGAAGCCACAAAACTGCCTTTTTAAAAACGCATATATAGATGTGCTATTTTTATAGCATTTCTGAACCTGGCTTGCATTGCACGCAACATAGCGCAACCTTGCTTGCCAGGTGAAGACAAATACATGCATGTAAAATCTTCCAGGATAGTATCAGGTGTCTGAGAAACCTGCTTGGAAGTGAGTCTGGATGTTAGAGATTCTCAGTCTGATTCAACTCAATCTTTTGAGCTCTGATCAAGATGCAAGACTAAAAATATTTTGGCCAGAATTTCCTCAAATGATTTCAACAGTTTTCTCTTAAGAAATGGCATCAACATTAACAATGAACAAGAACAGAAAAAGAAATCAAGGACAGTAAAGGCAGAAATTCTACGAACATCTGAAGCTATATTTGCACAATAAGTCCCACAAAAATTTGTTAACCATTAACACATTTTCAAATGAATTTGGATTATGAATAATTTTGACTTATTTCACCATTATGATAGAATGTAAATGCACCTTAATTACAACTACCAAATGGTATAGGTTTTAAAAGTTTATTTCATATAATACACTAAAGACAAAATAGTGTTTTTATTTTTTAACCATTATATTGATTTTACCACCAATCAACCATTTTTACTTACCTCCTGATGTGTGCACGTTGTAGTACAATTGTGGACTGATATAGGTAACTGGATGAAACCTTAAAAAATCTATTTAATCCTGTTAGAGGAAAAATATGGCTGGATTTATTTGCTTCAACCCAGCGATTATTTTTCCATTCACTGACCTTTTTACTTGCTAATGCTTTTTGGACTGCTTGGCTCTGATCTTATGAGGATTTCTGTCAGTATAGCCTCTTATAAGTTGTATGTTTATTGCTTTTATTAGAAAGCTGACGTTGGATGTGGTCCCTCCTTCCAGAGACCGCATCCATCACATAGACTTGCTTGGAAATTTTACTTTCAACCCAAAATTCAAATTAGCCAACCAGGTTCTACACCCCAGAAAACCCAAAGGAGAAGATCAACCTCCCAGTACTCACAGCCCAACCAGATGTGCATGTCTGATTTTTCTATAAATTTATAAAACCGACATTTACAAATTTCATTGTCTCAATTAATCAAAATAGTAAAAAGATAAGATTTAATGGACGAGTAATTATACCAGCAGGTTAATCAAATATTTCTTTCCTAGGTTCTTCATATTTAGTAGCTAGTCTTTTTGTTCTCCGTTCTGATTTTTGGGGGGAAACAGGGCAGTTTTATTATAGGATTACAGTATTTGGTAGATTTCTCATTTTGTTCAATTACAATCTGATTTATACACACGGTTAGCGGAATACAATAACTAACGAACCATCAAGAAAAAATGTGTTGCGGTTGTACATCAATGGCAACTTTACTAGAGGGTACTTTCTTGTATATTAAGAGTAAATGTATTTATTAGAGTGAATGAGTAGTGTGAGAGGGTTGTGGGGTACTCAATATTCCATCATATACTGTATGTACATAACAAGTAGAAATTGCGGACTAGGTGCACTGAACATTTGATCTTTTCTAGTTACATAGAATTTACTAGAATCTTGTTGATCTTGAATACAGGCAGCCTTAAACAATAACGTATACTTTACAAAGTAGATCTGGATGGTAACAAAAAGGTAACAAAGCTTTCATATATCATGAGCTCGCTCGACAGGTGGGCTTTGGAGGATCTGAAACAGAAAAGAGGAATCGTACACACCTGACTAAGAATAGGTCATGTGAGATTGACCCTTACTTTTAAAACCACCCACGTTTGTAACCAGAATGTAGAAAAAGGTTGCTCGATGTGCCCCACTTGATTGAAAGGTGTCATTCCTTGACATATAGCCACCTTGTAGGAATGACATACAATATGAGAATTAAAAAGACAGTGGTGAATTTTGGGTCGCCAATTCAGAGAAAACAGGGCTGTTTTATTGTTTGTAGTACTAGATATTTTTTTTTTTTTCATTGCGATTGAATTTATTTATTAGTGTGAATGTGTATACCCCATAAACCTTCAATTAGATTTAGATTAAAAGGTGATGGAGGAATATCAAGTACTCCACCACCCATTGAGTGAATGGTAATTAAATAGGAAAGAATGTATTTAAGAGTGAGTAAGAGTGTGAGTACGTCTAGGTAAAACTGCATGCAAAACTCACGGCATGCTGGGATAAGTAAGAAGTCCAATTCTGTACATGTACATGTACAATCAGAAGTAACATACATATAAACTTTAAATACAATTACAACATGACATTATTATATTAACTTTGTTGTTGAGGTAAGTTAAGAACCTACAAAAAGGACAAATGAACCAACAATAAAAGATAGAGATAGCAAGGATGACTGGAGATGATCCACTTACAAATTCACTTGGAGACCACTACAATATCTCAAATTCTGTTTTGTTTCTATTAATCACTGATCAATTTTATGCTGCACATGTGGACATGGGATAATGAAAATATGTATTTTTTTTTTTTTTGTAAGGAACAATCCATTTTTTTCTGCTGAAAATATCTAAATATGAACTTTTTGGACAGCCTTCTTTTCTAACACTAACTTAAAGAAAACAATACAAAACAATAAGCAAATATTTGCAGAAATATCCCTTTAACAATTATGAGTGCTCTTAAAAATGTTTGGTGCTTAAGTATAAGCAATTAATTATTGTATACAAGTTTCCATTCATAATAGACCAGATTTATTCTTTTCTAGTCATATATGACAAACCACTTTTCAAATTATCTAGGATATGTACAAATCCTTAAAATTTGTTTTTAAACAACTTTAATTTTTCTTTTGACTACATTAGAAAATAAAATTATTGTTTATTTTGCATGAATCATATTTTATGAATAGTTCTATTGTATCAGATTCTTAACTGTTGACACAGAAAATTCTAACTTTGCTATTGGAAGATAAGCAAAAGAAAAAATTGTTGTTTTGATTGGATGAGAAATCAGTTTGCGTTTTCAATATAAATAAGTCCCAGTAGGTAAATAACAAATAATAATAGCTGAGAATTGATAAACAATGAACACGATCTGAAAATATAAGTCAAAATAATGGAAAACAATATTGATGTTCCAAAGAGAACAGGAATGTGAGCAAGGATCACACCTGGATATGAGGGAACAAGTGACCTCATAGAGAGTGCTAACAGACTCCTGTGATACCTGCGTGAAAGAAATAAAGCCAGATTTAAATAAAAGCCATAACAAAATTTTGGAGATAATTAAAACAAATGAGATGGCTATAACAGTCACTGACAAAATGCGAGGAAAACAATTTTGACCCTTTCAACTGTCACAAATAACAGAGATCTTTAAAAGAAAGGTAGCCCAAAATTTCAGGAAGGGACCGTAATATGTTACACAGTTGGATCAAATATGAAACAAGGAGTAGGTCTTTAGCACAGGAGTTGGCAAAATATATGAAAAAGGTGCACAGATTTAAATACTCTCAGAGAATCAGGCAGCTATAAAGGCACTAAATGCGTATGCTTTCAACTCCAAACTAGACTGGGAATTCATGAATGGCATAATGGCTCTAGGAAAAGACAAGTTTATATATATTACACAGGGCGGGCGACCAGGACCCGAGGGGTTAAAAGCCTGAGTAGGCCCGTACCCCATCCCTAGAAGGTCCGGGACCTGGTCGGCTCACGAGTCCTGTATAAACCTATTGGACCTATTCACAAACCCCAGGATTGTGGACCATTTTATCCTGGGGAGTGTTTTGGTTATGTCCTCTCCTTCGAAAGTATTAAATCTTTCCCTAGCATACCTATCGCATTCTGCGAGGTAGTGTCGGGCCGTTTCTTCTTTTGTTTCGCAGAAGCGGCAGAAGGGGTCTGGTAGAGTACCCATTATGAAGAGGTGTCTTCTCAAGGGGCAATGGCCCGTTAGGATACCTNGTTTTCACCCATCCTATGAGGTGTTGGTGAATGTTATATTTATTTAGTGCTGCTATAATGCATGAGGTATCTGCATTATCAAACGCTCCTTGGATATCAAAGAAGCATCCTAAGGTGTACTCATTATTGTATAATGATTTTTCAATCCTTCCTACAAGTGTATGCAGAGCAGTTTCCACTGATCTTCCTGGTAAATAGGCATGCTGATTAGGATGTATCAAGGTATTGATACCACAGTCATGTCTAATATATTTATCTAAAATTTTCTCTATTATTTTAATGAAAATAGAAGATATACTTATAGGTCTGTATGATTTAGGTAATTGATAAGAGACCTTACCTGGTTTGGGTAAGAAAATTACCCTTGTTTCCTTCCAGCGTTTTGGTATGTACCCCAACGCCAGACTACTCCTTAAGAGATCCCATACAGCACTGGATAAACCAGGTGTATCCTGTTGTAAGAGGGCAGGAAATATTCCATCCATCCCTGCAGCCTTGAACTTCTTGAAGGACCATACCGCCCATTTGTATGCGTCCCAAGAGATCACTTCATATGCCTTCCTCCAATTCGGCATAGGTGTATTATTCATGGTTTGGGTGTCGGAGGAGCCTGAACTTGGGAAGTGGGCCCTTGCCATTAGGTTCAGTGTCTCCTCGCTTGTTGTGCAGTACACCCCGTTTTCGTCCTGCAAAAGACAAGTTTACTTTAAATTGGGTTCTGGGACATGATGGCCAAAAGGAATGAACAGGCTGACCACCTAGCCAATAAAAGGGGCAGCACTCTCACCCATTAGACCAGAACCACTAGGTGCACCGAAGTGTGTACTGTAAGTTGGAACTGGAAAAATGGCTTGAGAAAGAAAAACTCAAGTAGTGGACAAAAGCACCAGGTATGAGGCAAGCTAAGAGATTCATAAATCTCTCAAAAAGGAAGGCAAAGGAACTCCTCTCCCTCAGCAGGCAGGATTTGAGGAGAATTATAGGGTTCAATACTGGCCTTTTTACTACCACCAAAAGAAGATGGGCAAAGCAGAGACAGAAACATGGCAACTATGCCAAGGAAAACCAGAGATAAGCACATATCCTTTGTGAACATAAAACATTAGCCCAGTTACGATACAACCACATTGGTAAGGCAATACTCACACCAAAAGAGGTGTGCAAAGAGGCATGAAAAAAAGTGCATAATCTTATAGGAATAAGTGCACTTCCTGAATATGGTTATGGTTATAGGGGTTCCACAATACCTATGTAGGTAAAGACCATACTACCTTGATTCAATGGAGTAGCTCAAACAAAACAAGATTACATCAGAATTGGATTGATTTAATGTGCAAAGCAATTTTTTTTTCTCCAGGGTGTATATAAACAAACCAAAATATAGAAAAAAGAATTAGAGGAAAGAAATAAGTTTACCTCAAGTAACAAAACCACAATGTAACAACCTTGATTCAATGACTTATGAAAAAGAAGATGGTAGACAAGGAATCACTCGGAAAAATATCAAAATTGGATTGATATAATGTGCAAAGAATGGTTTTTTTCTCTAAAATTTACATAAACAAGCCACAATAGAGGAATCAGGAATAGTAGCAAGAAGTAAATTCGCCTAAAATAACAAGACCATAATGTAACAACCTTCATCCAAAGTTTCAAGCAAAAGAAAATGGTAGGCAAGGAATCACTAGAAAAGAGATCAAAATTGGATTGATTTAACTTAACATGAAAAGAATCCCCTCCCCCAAATGCTTATAAGCAAGCCAAAATGTATAAATAAAAATTGAGGTTAGAAAGAAGACTACCCCGTGTAACAAGATCATAATATATCCGTGATCCAAGGTCTTAAGAAAAAGGACTAGGAACCACCAGGAAAAAGTAACAATTGGGTTGATATAATATGCAAAGGATTTTTTCTCCAAAATTTATATAAACAAGCGTTTTTAATAGAGAAATAAGGAATAGGGGCAAGCAAGAAGATCTCTCCACGTAACAAGATCATACGACAACACCCTTGAAACCATGTCTTAAACAAAAGAAGATGGTTGACAACGTGAAAAGAAGTTTGTTTTCCAAAATGTTTATAAACAAGCCTAAATAAAGAAATAAAAATTGAGGCTAGAAAGAAGATCACCTCATGTAACAAGATAATAATGTATCCATGATCCAAGCCGTAAAGCGGCCCATAGACGATCAATATTATTGCACAATATTTTGGGTTGTGTAATTTAATTGATCGTGTGTAAACGATATTGAAAGTTTGTGCAATACATTGCATGATTGACGAAAAGTTGAAAATATATTGTACAACCTGGAAAACATTGCACCGTCTGTTGGCATTATTGCGCAATATCAGTCAGTTTGTGAAGTACAAGTAGTAACAAAATATTGCACAAACTGCAATATCGTTCAAACTATTCAAGTTCATTGCACAAACAAAATTTTGTACAATATTATTGAACGTTAAGGGGCAACCGTCAAATTATTGTGCAATCTATATTGTACAATAATATTGACCGTTTATGGGCCGCTTTAGAAAAAGGACTAGGAACCACTAGGAAAAATGCATGACTGGGTTGATTTAACGTGAAAAGAGTTTTATTTTCCAAAATGTTTATAAACAAGCCGTAATAGAGAAATAAAAACTGAGGCTAGAAAGAAGATCACCCCATGTAACAAGATCATAATATATCCATGATCCAAGGTCTTAAGAAAAAAAAAACAACAATGTAGTGGAGGAACATGAGTCATGAATCAATTTGAAACGAACGAGATCATGAAAGGAACGAACTATTCCGTAGCCCATCCTTGATTAAAATGAAAAAATGCCACTCGGACAACAGTCGATGAACATGTTTTTGGGGGCGAAATCATAGGAAAAGATGAAAAAAGCATAAAAATCACTGTCAGCGGTTGAAGAGGGCCGAATTTTCCCTCTTTCTCCCGACTGTTCCGTTTCCGAGCGATGAATCACTGGTGCGAATCGTCTCGCCAACTCTGCCTTCTGCGCTGTTTCGACTCGGTCTCCGCCCATAGCCCGCTCGCGCTCAGTTTCCCACTCAATATCGTACTAGTCTTGTCGTGACATGTTACCACTTTCTATTTAAACAAACCAGGTCATCTTTTAATCAATTTGTTTGTTTTTAAATATTAAAAAAAAGTTTTTGCCGATTTGCAATGCGTCGTGTAAATTACGTAACCTTTAATGACACATCAGTGAGTATGGAGATTTTAATTATGGAATTTAAATAACTGAACTTTTATTTTTATATGGTCTGAATGTGTGTTGCAGGTAATTTTCCCCCTTTTTTAATCCTTTTTACACTCCATTCTGCCATTTGATGTCTACTGTCGTATTGCGCAATGTTTTTTTTTTGTTAAATTAATTTCTCTTTCTGCCAGCCCGACCAGGTGTAACATCCAGGTGGACAGTATGTCTTGCTTTGACCCGTCCTAAAATTGCCATGGGCTAACAATTTGTAAAATTGTCGATCCCCCGGTTCTTGTTTTGTTGTGTGTAATCATTCTTGTGACATTGATAAAAGAATTTCAGTATGTCAAGCTGTAAAAACGCTTGCTTAGATTTATAGCGTACGCTTGTCGCTGCCGACTTCTCATCCAACTGCCAAACATCTCACCGTTGAAATGTACCATCACACTTAATCAGTACATATTGTTGAATGCATTTCCTTCATACAACATACAAAAATTCTAGCTTATGTGCATGACCTCTGAGAGGTTGTATCATCCTGAATAACGCTTTGATAAATCAAAATTTAAATTATGTTTGACGTTCCTGCACTCGGTTTATTTGTTTCGCTTGAAATCAAATAAGAAAGATAATCTAAAAGAACAAAAATGTTTACGTGTAGCTTTAGTTCTGTTTTCCTTTTGCACAGATGACAAAAGAATAATATTTTACGTTTTGTTAGCTGCTTCTACACTGGATAAAGAATAAGATAAAATGCAAAGCAAAAAAAGAGTATGGAGTGGTTGGATATGTCCAAATCTGGATCTGGTGTTGTAAACCTTGAGCTCTCAAGCGCACAAAAAATTGCACCTTTTAATAAATGAAAGGAAGCTCTACGTTTTCTATGTTCTCAATCTTCAGCAGTTGTTCTGAATAGGCAGATCAGGACGATCTGTTTTGAACGATTCTGATCTGTTTCTCTGTGTTGCTTTGGTTTGTCAGATGTGTTTTGGCTTCTCACCATCATCAATTATGGGACTGTTATTTTTCTACTTTTATATAATGCAGATATACATGTAATAATCCAAATGACCAAATTCCAAACCAGCGACGACAGACAGACCAGGTTGTTTAGAAGCGGCAAACATAACCTCGCACACCTACCACTGATGATGGCGAATGCCTCAATGCGTCTGACAAACAAGAATGATCAAATTGCAGTTAAAAACATTGTCATATTTTTACTGGATTTGTCTCAAACATTTTGACATTTCTCAATCTTCTGCGGTCAGTCTAAATAGGCAGACCAAGCTTAATGTTGTCATAAATTGAGTCATGAAATAAATTATAAGTATAAAAAGAGATTTAAAGATTGACATTCAACCACAGATCTGCAGACGGTGTACGATGTGAGGACAGGAAGCCATCTAGAGGAATGGCCAAGGCAGAAATACTATATATTTAGGCTGTACATTGTATGTAATATAGTGGTGAGATTTTTTAAATTTATTTTTTTATCCTAGCTTTTGTTATCTATTGCTCAATCCGCTTCTCCATTGGGTGTTTAACTCCACAATCATCTACGACCTAGCAGCATTAGGTGGCTATTGATAAGTATGATTAAAATACTTTTGACATAAGTGTTTTACTTATCTCATTGTAAGATTTGCATTTGTGTATACATCCTATCAATAAATCAGAGCTCAATTTCACCCCATGAACTCATTTGAGCCTTCGTTTCTCCGTGGGACTATGTGTATCGAACCATTTTTTTTTTCTTAATGGCCTTATTCACTATTCATATTAGCCAGTGCTAGTCAATATATTATGCGTATTCGTATTGGGGGGATGGAGAGTATCATGAAAAAAGGACCAGAGGCGACAGCGGAAATCGAACCCACAACTGCAGGGTCTAAAAGTCGAGAGTCTTTCACCCTAAACAATTGGCTACTGTGGTCCCCTGTATCAAACCATAACTTCCAAAAAAATTTAAAATGTTGAATGCTAAGGTCTAATCATACTGCACCTTCCAAGAGCTATTGTATCCCCACTTTCAGTACAACAATGAGACCTAATTTACCTATAAATTATATTAGTGTGGTTATATTTCATCCACGGTTGTTTTTTCTTTCTCAGCGGAGTACCGTAGATAGCTAAATGTAAATTGGTTACTTTGCTGAACCTACACATTCTGTGTTAATTGACATTTCTTTTATCAGATGACCTTGTCAAGAAACCTGATATATTTTCTGTGATCTAAAATCTCTCTGATTCTTAGTATTCCGGTCCTCTAGAAGGTTTTGTGGAACAGGCGAATGCCAGAAGGCCCTGTCGGCATTGTGGCATCTCGCATCTCCCCAAAGGGAATTTTTCTACATTCAATCTTTTTTTAATACGCAAATGTCTTGCTCATGTCATTCCTTAGTAAAATCTCTTCTTTAACAGTCACATGTCTAGCAGTTCCCTCAATCTCTGGTTAATTTTTATACATTACTAGCTCCATATACAACAATTAATTCAAAGACAAATAATATTGGATTTAACTCCTTAGGGCCTTTATATCATTTTTTTATGTTAGGGTTAAAATACCTAAGTCAGAAGTTGCCTGGAGGAATCTCCTTTGTACCATCCAGATATTAAATGGAAATATCCCCAACATAACATTGGTCTCCAAAAACATTATTATGGCAATATTTTAACTTTGTTGTATTTGAAATGTTTTGGTTCAAATTTTGACGTATATTAGTACTTCCATCCTTCATTTGGCTATCCCCAGAATTCAGGAAGATCTGAATTCCATAAAAGAATGGGCACATAAAAACAACCTAAAATTTTTCCTTCCTTTATCTTTAGCTTCTATCCAGTCTTGTAAAACCCGCTCGTTTCCGAATGACCTTTTTATCCTTGCTCATAAAACCTCCACAGCAAGGAGCAGTCCTCCTAGCTCAAGCCACATTCTCAAGAATTCTCTTCCTTTGCTAATCCATAAATCTTCACCTTTTTTAAAATCCCTGCTGTACCACCACCTCAGACCAACAATATTATTAGTTCCTTTGCTACACAAGAATTTTTTCCTTCTTTTTCTCGACTTTTAAGTTCACATTTTGTGATTATGTTTGCATAAGATAGGGAATTGTTGTATTATTATTTTTTCTCTAAATTCTTAGTCAAATTTCTGTGACATTATTGTTATTCTTAGGGGACACTTGTCCCAAAATAAAGTGTGTCTCTCTCTCTCACTCTCTTCCCTCCCTTCCCTCACCCTCTCCCTCTCCCTCCCCCTCTCCCTCCCCCTCCCTCTTTCTCTCTCTCTCTATCTATCTCTCACACACACACACACATTTTGTTTGCATTTATCCTTTTTTTTTAATTAATGCCAACAAATTAATAAATTATGTAATATTTTCTACAGATACAAATTCTAGTGCTCAAGTTCTCAGAACAAAATTGGAATTCAATTTTAAATGTTTGATTTATCACTTTTATAAGTACATGTAGCATTTTTTCTACATTTCTAAAAATATATCTGCTTATAACAATAATAATGATGTAGGAAGTTTAGTGGCCAACAAACAGCTAAGGTCATTGCCAGCCCTCTGGATGTTTTTACTTCTTTTCCACGTCTTTCACATGTATTATCTGCGTACAATTGTACAAATGAGATGAAGCATTGTCAAAAGCACAGCACCAATGATAAAAAAAATGTTACACCAGCAGCTAAATTAAATGCAATGCATAGCAGTCTGCACTGAAAAATTAACTTACTTCGCTCACCTATTATTTATACTCTGCAATTGCTTAATCAGAATTGCAATTTTTGTTATGAACAGCATAAATTTTGGAATGTCAATGAAATATTAACATATTTAAGATTACTATTATAAATTTTATTTCATATCATAGTTCCAGAAATGATAATAATTGGAAAAATTTGTTTGAAGAAAGCTGTAGTTTTTTTATTGATTAAACTATTAAGTATGGTTTGATCTTTAAGAAACTGAACTTATACTTACTAAAGAGAACCAAAAGTAAAATAAAAATGTCCTGCTTGGCTATAATTTTTTAAAAGTTTAATGCTTGATCTTTGGATATTTATTTTTGTATTTATGCATGTAATTTTTGTCTCTCTTTAGAATGTCCCATATGTTGGACCGATAAATCATGAATTCACACCTGGAGTTGAAGTGGAAATAAATGCATTTATTTATCCGTACGCAAGGAGGTTTGTTATATAATTGCATTTCTGTTTTCTGTCTTGGAAACCATTAACACTGTTTTTATTTATTTCTAGGTTTGCAATAAATTTGCAATGCGGTCCGAACCTTTCGCCTTGCGACGACATTGCGCTGCACTTCTCGCCTGACTTTGATCGCATGATAGTTGTCCGTAACAGCGTCGTGTCGAACAATTGGGGCCCCGAGGAAACAGTCGGCCCTTTTCCATTTATAAAGGGGCAGAATTGCAGAATATGCTTCCGTCATGATATTGACTCATTTAAGGTAAACAGTTCAGTATAAATGCAGTGTTGTGTTCAATAAAAAGAAGTAACCATTGATATCTCTATATTATTTTAAAATATAAAAGTATTTTTTCATACTGTTTGTTACATTCAAAATCACATTTGTAAGCGGAATAAAAAAAAAATAATAATAATAATTTTATTAAATCAAAAAGAGTTAGTTAAAAATTGAAAATCAGTATATTAGATGGAATTACTTTTTTAAAATTTATGAAACTAATTTTTAATTTTTACTACACAAAGGTAAATGAGTTATTTAAATAATTTATGCACAAAAAAGTGTATATGTGTATATATATATGTTTTTGGAGGAAAGAATTGTTCATGAGTTTTCTGAAATTGCAGATCAAGGTGGATGAAAATGAATTTATTTCATTTATTCATAGAATTTCTCCAACAAGAATAACTCATGTTGTTATCAATGGAGAAATTAACCTCAGCAGTTTTGAAGTGAGAGTTACAACTGCAGCACCTAAATACCCATCTTCTCCAGGCATGCCTTCAGCCCCGTACCCCGTGGATTGTGGCGGTATAGGCTTTCAGACTAACCGCAGTTCTCCGATTCCACCTTATCCTCCTCACCATGCACCAACCCCTCCGTATCCGGTCGGAGGACAGCCTCCATTCCCTACACCTGGCCAGTATCAAAACGGGATGAATGCCTACCCGATGGTTCCACCTAATTCGTATCCTTCCCCCGTACCTCCAGTCGTTCCCCCTTATCAATCAGGTCGGACATCACCATACCCTGTTCAACCTGGAATGCCCCAAGGTGGTTATCAACAAAATCCCACTCCTTATTATCAACATTCTCCTAATTTAAGCTACCCAAGTGGTGGTGGTGCTGTTCCATACCCTCAGCAGCCTGGTATGCCTCCTGGGGGAGCTGTTTATTACCCATCCAGTCCGGTAATTACAATTATGTTTCTTCTTATGTGGCTGAGATTTATTAATGTTTTACTAATTTATTTTCATAATTTTTTTATTTATTTATTTATTTATTTTTTTTAATAAGAAAAGACAAAGTGAATACTGATTTCTCTATCACACATAGTTTAAAACATTAGATTTTTTTAATGTTTGGAAAAGCTGATTATAATCTTGTGTTGTAAATGGACATTTGAAAACTAACTTTTTTGGAAGTGTTCATCCAAATTGTAACAACTCACAGTTTTTTATTTATATTTTAGTTGTTTTTATTTATTTTATACAATTTGCAGGGTCATCCTAAGCAGCAGAGCTCAGGCCCTTTAGGAAAAGCAACTGGCATTCTGGGAACAATGGCCACTGGTGGAGTTGTGGGAGGATTGATGAAACATGGTGCTAAGAAGGTAAAACAAATTCCTACAAAAAAGTTTCTGTTTAGAATAAGACAATTTAAGTTAAGAGTACTGCTACCGTAAGTTTAGTTAAAGTGACGACTTCACATTTTGTTGGGCTGTTGTGGGTTCAATTCTCAGCCTTGGCATTTTTTGATCTCTTATCCATGGCATCTTTATACATTTGTGCTAAGCTCGCTTGTAAAACCAAGAAATATCATTCTCCTTTCTGCAGCCACAAATACCCTTACAGGTATCCATCCTTTTTGACATCCTTTCCCTGTCTATCACCTGGGGCTTACGACATTGCCTTCTATTCCCTGGTTTTCCTCTCCTCTCTCCATGATAAGCCATCTTTAAACGCTTGGGGGGGGGGCTTAACATTAATTTTAACCCCTTTTTGGCTAATTGAAAAAGAGAGTTACACTACATTTTTTTTCCAGATCAGCAAAAAGAAAGCATTGAAGTATGGGCTGCCAATCGCTGGCGTCGGTTTGGGCGCATATGCACTAAATAAAACATTTCGGCGTGGTAGCAGTAGTTCA
Organism: Cimex lectularius; assembly: GCF_000648675.2. Classification (NCBI taxonomy): domain Eukaryota; kingdom Metazoa; phylum Arthropoda; class Insecta; order Hemiptera; family Cimicidae; genus Cimex; species Cimex lectularius. The sequence goes on from NW_019392733.1 coordinate 1,382,495, forward strand.
AGCAGCTCCGGCAGTTGGAGCGATTAAACATTGCTATTATTAATGTATTGCTACTACTCTCTTTAATTTCAAGCCAAATTTATCTGAGCTGTGATTTGCTTGTTGTTAATAGTTCGAAAGAATTTTTATGTTTAATGTTAATAACCAGAACAAATATGTACGATGTTAATGTAAATGCTTTTGACCCAATATAACATATTTTATTATGACGGTTTCTTTTGTAATGGCACCCACTTCTTCGTTGGCCATTAACATGAGCAAACAAAACTGTCAATGATTTTGTTGTTATCTATGTTTTCCTTCTCCCACTGTCTTAATAGAACAAGTGGGCCTTTTCTTTTCTTGTAACATGTATATGTTTTTTTGCAATATTTTATTTTTATTTGTTTTCAAATTTTTGAATTTTTTTTTGTTCTCAATAATTTATCCTATCAGTATTTTGTCCTTTTTGAGATGTGATTTTAATAGCACACATTTGTTAAAAAGTTACCTAGTTAATGATTGATTATTCCATTAACATGATAAAAAGTATTACATATTCTGTTCCATTGTTAAATTAAAGACTAACGAAAATAATTTTTAAAAAAAATTTAAGGTTAAACGAAAAAAAAAAAAAAACCGATAGTTTTGATATAATTTGTTTTATTTACCATCTTACAATGCTTAACAGTAACAGATACAAAAAATATCCATCAAACAAAATATATTTTTTGTAATTTACAAAACTAAGTCTTATTTAATATTCAATTGCGATTAATTAACTTAGCACAAACGCATTCAGGAGCAATTTCGATATACATTTATATACAATATTTTATATACAGTATGACTACCCGTATCGTGTTTTTAAAGTATAATTTCAATACACCAACAAAACTTTTAAAAACCATCTTTGGCCATAATTATCAATATTCGTTATTTAATGAGTTAAATTGAGTACAAATTACTGTGAAATACAAGGCGAAGAGTCATCACTCAAATAAATCTTAGTTACACAGCCAGCTCCCCGAACAAGTGAAAAGAAAAAATGGAATATTCAACATTCTCAATTAAACAATTTAAAAGATAATCTCTCAAAAAGGAACATTAAAATAAAAATTATTACAAAATACCAAGTATTTATTTTCTTGTCCATTGTGAAAGTTGACTGTTACCAAAACATTTTTTTTTTAATATTGCAATTGTACAATGAGGATTTCTTCGTTTTGTTCTACAAAAATAAATATATTAATATATAAATAATATGAGTTTTTTTCCCTCTCTCATTTACAATGATATATTACATTTATTTCTTCAACCAGATTTTGCCTCGCTTTTTTCTTCTTTCCTGCAAACAGGTTATGTACAAAAAACTTGTAAACAACACAAATAAATACATGAAGGGTGCTGGGGAAGAACAAAGTCAACAAAGCAATTTGAAACAAGAACCACAATAAAGTTTTACTCAAAATAACATTTGCATGTACTAATGTCTACACCATATTATATATATAATATGGTAATATGCTGAATATATGCTGTCGATTAAGTCATGTCCAGGACCTGCAATTTTGCCGGGGGAGGATGCTGTCCGCAGACGGTATGTTGCAATAAGAGGGGCTGTGGTTTTCACCGGTGGATAAGCAGAGGGTGAGTGACGGACATTTTCCACAGCAGGTTATATATAGGGAGATGGTCTGGGTTTTTGCTGGTTCTGGCAGCGATGCCATGAAGGAGGGGTCGTATATTTTACGTAGTCAGACACAAAGCGGTGAAAGGGTTAATGTTTTCCTACTGATGATTATACAAAAAACCTACACCGTTTTAAGAAAAACAGGCTCATGTTCTCAGGCCATTTTCAAAGAACTTTTCCTTTTTAGAAAAACAAAATTTTCTTCAACCTATCACTAATTTATAAATTATTTTAATAGATATTAAATTACTTGTTCATGGTACAGATAGAATAATTTAGAAACAATTTTCTGAAATATCGATTAACAGGAGACTGGATGTGGCGTGTTAAAGTGTAATCAGCCTGATGCAAATTTCGTTCCTAATAATTTTTTTTACCTTTGAGGCTTTGACTATCCCCAAAAAAAGATTCAAATGTTTATTATATATAGTTAACATATCATAAAAACCTTATTACATATAGTTAACATATAAAAACCATCACATTGAAGTTTAGTTTTTACGGTCTTTAACTTTCTGTGCAAATTGTAAAAATGTCTCATACATTACAAGAAAAAAGTGGAAATTTGCACTAGGCACGCACTTTAATGAGTACATTGTGACCATCCTGTTAATCAAAATTATTTGAGGAAATTGTTACAAATTTTTTTGTAGGAAGTAATTTTACACACATAACATTGATGATAGGCACACACGATTTGCAGTGATGATGCTTGCTACCATATATCCCTCGGATAACAAGAGTCTGCTGTTCTTAAGTTCCTATTCATAGCCCATTATTCTGAAGGGTTAAATCAAAACTTTTTATTTAATGAGAAACTAGACAAAAAAATTTACATATCAGGTTTTTTCACAAAAATGCCCCAATAAAAAGTATAAAGGAGAACGGAAACTCACCCTATATAAAAAATCGGCACATATCGCCTGACCCAAAAAAAAATTGGGGTTGGATACGTAGTGATGATCCACCGATTCATGCGTTCCCTGAATTTTTTACATTTTCGCATTTTAACAAAAATAATTTTCTGAACAAATCTTGTGAATAATTTTTTCCTTGAACATGAAAATCTTACGCAGTTCCCCCCTCCCAACAGTAGACTCAAAATTGTTCGGCCCCACGTATAATTTTATTTTTTTAAATTATTTTTATTGCGTTTGTTAATTTGCATGGGTGTCAATCATAGCACGATACGAATAAAAGGATAAGCCACTTGCGTTCACTACACGACTACACATTGCATAACCATTATTTATGTGTGTATTAACTTATATTCAGTGCATATAAACTGTTCAATATCAAGTTTCTTTTGTGATAAATTAAAACTTGAGCAATACAATAATTTAAAAGAAGTACTTTTTTTAAACAATCATAATTTAAAAGATTAAGCAATTATATTCAAGAGATTAAAAACAAAGCATATAACACTGCAACCTTTATCCAATTTTTTTTTTTTGTTAAACCTTTTATTTTGTAAAATTATTGAATATATGCAAAAGTACTTTTAACATTCAAAATCATTTCTTAAGTTGCTGTCAAGAGAGGTGGCATCATTCGTATGAAATAGTAGAACTGCTGAGCTGAATATACTTTTAAATATACATATACTTATCTGTAAAACAAATATGATAATTATTAACCCTTTAAGTACATTGAGCGTGATATTGCGCTCTTGTTTCTCCCAGTGAGAATGTGCCATCACACTCGCCCTACCTCTACTCAAGTACTGTGAGCGTGATAACGTGCTCTAGTCTCTTACTTGTATACTAAAGTTCAAAGAAGCAGTGTGTTGCTTAAAACGGTAAGCAACAGAATTATGTTTTCTAAAGTACGCACACTCACTAGTACTAAAAAGAATAACTTAAAAAGCACACTGCTTCTATGAACTTGAACTAATAGTGAAGAGATTAGAGTGCAATATCACGCTCTCAGTACCTGCATAGAGGTAGAAATGAGTATACCCGAAAGGGTTAAATCAATATAAATGTATTTTTGATATAATAGTTACCGAATAAGGCCGAAGACTTTATCCATAGTAAAACTCATTCTGTTCTTTGGCAAACTGTGACGAAACCCAAGCTAATCCCCACTTTAAGTTCGTCAAAAGGAATTTTAGTGCTTTGGTCCACTGTTCCTCAGAATTGAACTGAATTCTAAAAATTAACTTATCAATAATTTAAATTCCACTAGGCTTTGTAATATTAAATGGAGGAGGAAAAAGTTACTTGATAGAGAATGAATGTCCTGTGGCTGAATCTTCGAGTTTGCCTTTGTCAATTCGATAAGGCAAACAAAATCCAGAATCACCTTTCTCCACTTCTTCCTTGAACTGCTGTAAGCAATCTAGAAACGCTACCATCGCCGCATCGAATTTGGTGTCCCAAAAAAATCGGAAGCCCCCCGAGCCATAAAGCGGCAATTCTTTCTGCTCCGAAGGAACCTGTACAAACAGTACCAGGTACAATGATTAAAATATGTTACGAACAGACTTCAAACCCATACTTCGATATACGAATGATTGCCGTATGGTACGAGACGGTATTTGTGGAAGGAAAAATTCATTTTATTCGCAAGTGCAGTCAATAATAGGGCAGTCTGACCCCAAGCAGCGTTTATTTCACTCCAGTCCACTGGCGCAGATGGGAGACGCCCTAGTTTGAAATTGTTTATAGTGCCAAAATGTCCACTATGGCTATGCCAAATATGAAAGGTAGCATTAAAAACGTTTGTTTTCTTAAGTTTATCGAGTTGATTCTGGGCATACATTAGTTGCCATTCTAAACTGCAACACAAAATAAACAATTTTATATTAAAATTAATACATACAATCAAACTTAAAATTCATTGTTATGAAAATAAGGGTTGTTTAAGTATTTTACTATGTAAAAAATACCTTTTGTATTCATCTTCTATCAAGATTAATTCATTTCGATGTTTATTGTATTCCTTCCAATACCGCTTTTCATCCCTTTCCAATCTATCTCTTTCTTCTTCTTGTACAGCTAACTCTTTTAATATTTCTTTTTCTTCTTCCTGCATTACTTTCAATTCGCTCATCAAACGTTCTTCTTCTTTTTGAAGCTGTACAAACATTTATGAATATACGTTAAAAAAAACATAAAATTAAAAAATAACAGAATATATCAATTTTCTTACATCTTCTGATTCCTTTTCAAGAGCCTCCACACTCTCAGTGTAACTTTCATTTTTAAGCCTAAAAAAATATCTACAGTAATCAGTCAAAAACTTAATTCAAGCAACTGAATTCAAAAGTAATCACTGATCAGTCTTTAACATAAAAATTATTTATTAAATAAAAAAATGATGGATGATGGCATTATTTTCATCAATATACAGGGTGTCTTGCCAATATTTTAATCTACATGTAAAACTATACTAGTACTAAAAAGTCCATATTGCCCACAGTCTGTTTCTCAATTGTATTCGTGATATTTTATTTTTCAGGATACCTTCAATCTTTTACAATTTTTACCCATGAAGCCTCCTTATCTCATAAAATATTAACCCTAATGTAGATTTGAACCATCTCTCATGGTTGAAAGCAGCGTAAGCATTGAAAATCCTATAAGATTCATTTTTTTTATTTTAACCTTACATAGTATAAAATCACTTTTAACATATAAATGATGTTAATGTGGTTTAAACATTCTGTATTTCAAGCATTAAACACTCATCATCAGGTTAAAGGAGTTACAAACAAGATATTTTATTATAAGGTCGGGTACAGTAGAGGGTCTAAAAGAATTCCTCCAATTAATTAATTCTTTACACCTAGTATAGATTTTACAGATGTTCTTACCAGTCGATTCTTCTCACCCATGGACCCAAAAAGATGATGGATTCATTTGGCTCAGAGACTGTAAGTCCTATTAACACCTGCTAATTATTTAAAAAAGAATTACATCAATTAAAACCTTAGCTTAAAAAAAAACAATGGATATCAAGGAATATTTATCGAAAGGTTGCTAGAAAAAAGAAGAAAAAAATTAACTTTAAAAGAAGCAACTGTCAGACTCAGCCACCCCAACAAAAATGAATCATTTGTTTTTCGTTGCTTGCCATAATAGAGGAACTATTAAAAAAGTAGGTAAAATTCTTAAATGAGAAGGTTTAAGAATAGCTTTTAGAGACTTAAACCATTTTTTTTTTTTTAATTTATATTCACTTAAAAACATCCTCTCAAAACCTAAAGACAAGATTGACAAATTGTCAAAGAGCAGGGTTTACAAACTTAATTGTAATGACAGCGATATTAAATTTATAGGACATAGCAGCAGAGAAATTAAAACAAGAGTTAAAGTATACTTAAAAATGATAAACATGGGGTGAAATGTTGTTTGATCTTTTTAAACGATAGTTTTACCCACAATTTGTGAGTTTGTGCAAACTGTAAGAACTATCTTTTAAAAAGATTAAAGAATACTTCCTAAATCAAATAAATTTTCTGAATTTAAGAACCATCTAAATTAAACAAAACACAATTTCAATTTAAATGCAATATTGTTACACAGTTTCAACAAACGGAGGGTACTAGATTGGTTTGAGAAATTTGAAATTAAAAAATGTAAAATTAAACATGGAGATAAATGCATAAATAATATATAATAGATTTTGATCTAACTCCTATTATAATATTTGTCATACAAATTAATTATTAATTTAAAATTATTATTTTTAGAGATGTGTTTGTAACTCCTTCAACCAATGCTCAAAATCTAGACCGTTGTAAACAACAAATGTGTGAATAGAACCACAATTTACAAAAAGTGAATAATGTATTATAAAGTGGTTTGACTTTTCATTTGTGACACCCAACGGGGTTATTGGACCCTCCACCTAAATAAAACAGGCTTTTATCTATATATCTTTCATTATTTTCAGAGGCAAGAGAATCGTATTTAAACCTTAGACAACAACTTGGGAAACTTCTAAAAATTTATCTTCTAAGTGATTTTGTATTTTGTTTATTAAGGTTAAAATTTAAAAAAACCAATGAATCTCATAGGGTGGGTTTGTGATGTTCTTTCCATTTGTGTAATCAAATTTATAGTAGATTTAACATTTTATGAAATATGAGGGACTTTATGGAATAAAGTTGTAAAAGGTGGACGTAATCTGAAAAGTGAAATATCGGCAATACAATTGAGAATCACAGTGAATCTTATTTTACACTGAAATTAAGCAGATGTATTTAGAAGCTCATTAGTAGAGGCAACTTTTCTGTAAATGCCATATCTGTCAGTATTTACAGAACCATGAAAAACATAAACTTTAGTGAAGAACTTTGGAAACTCGTAAAAAGTTATCTTCTATAACCATACATTTAATAATACCCGCCCACCGGTAGGAGGTTTAAGAAAAAGAAGAGAGAAGCGAGAGAGGAGACAAGCAGATTGGATCGTGCCTTCAAAAGGAAAATTAGGATGCAAGTGGAAGATTAAGAATAAAAGAAAACAAGAGGAATAAGAAGATCCATTCTTAGCCCTAAAAATAGTTTTTGTTGTTTCCTTTCCAACATAGGTGTTTATATAGTCAAGTTGACTTTTTTATTTTGTTAAATTAGATTGATATTGGAGCTAGCTCAATTCTTATTTTTCAAAGGATTAATTTTATTTTCTATTTTTCAATAAATTTTTAGTCCCCCCCCCCCCAATCATAGTTATTATCATTTGATCACGAGTTCAAATTAAAAATTATTTCTTTACATTGAAGGACCCACAGAATATTAGCATCACTATACTTCTAAGTAATTTTGTATTTTATTTGCTTAATGTTATAACTAAAAAACTCAAATGAATTTCATAGAGTCTCAATACAATTGAGAAACAGACTATGGACAAAGGGGGATTTTACTTCAATTTTACATGTAGATTAAACTCCTGAAGTGTTGACGTATGTTCACAGGACACCCTGTATATAATAAACAATTAGAACACATATTCTGTTAAGCAGTGATAGAATTCAAATTTCTAATTATAATCATTGGAAATGGAAAAAACCCATGTTGAACAGCTAGGAGATACAAATGTTTGTAAACAGAAGGAAGATATCTATTGTGGTAACTTCTGATATTAACTATTTCTGAAGGCAGTTGATTGCGGAATGAAAAAGATAATCATGAACCCTGTAACTNATAACCACTTAAACACAAGGGAAAGGAAAAAGATTATTGTCTTTATGTTTAAAAGATTAATTGTAATGAGTTTGTTTGATAAAAAATAAGTCAAAAAGTCATTGAAAATAAGAGAGAATTGCTATCATTGATCAATCCCAAATGTCCTCACATAGAAAGATCACATAGGCAAACATGTGGGTGTCAATAAAATAAGACCTTGTAAGTCAGGGAAAGACTGAATATGAAAATTTTTCCTGTGCATATTGATCTCCAAAAATGCTGATTCACTGAAGAAGTTGAGTATCTTTTTATTTTACAAGGATATTTCCACTACAAGGTTATATGAACCCTAAGGGTGCCGGTGTTTTTGAAAAAAATAAATAAATTGTAAGTTGGGTTCGAATGCAGGGCCACTGGATTCAAACCAGGTACCTTTACCTTGCAGTGATGAGCACCGTGTCAACGCTTAAACCTATTATAGGTTTTTTTTTGTTTTAGTGACCCAATGTATAGTTATAAATGTTATAACAATTTATAACTTGTAAAATATTGTAGTGAGGTCTATGAGGTTTTAAATATGTATTTATCCTGTATTCAGCCATGTTAAGTGTCAATAAAATGTACAAAAGAACTGGAAAAAAAACAGACCACCTAGTGAAGATAGAAAAACTGGTCCAACAGACAAAACCAGTAAGAATAGACAGTTCAAGATGATTGGAGACAATCAAACTACAAAATTATACTTTGTTGGTTTGAAGTTCATGTTGATTTAGACCATAACTCAAAAAACTTTTCATCAATGTTTTGTTAAAATGCTTGCACTAAATGCAAAAATTATTGTAATCTACTTTCTCAATTTCCTAAGAAATTTAGGGACATCTATGTTCAACAATCAAATAAGTAAAATAATTAATATATTTTAGTACATGCATCACTGAAGCAAGTAAAAAAAAGAAGATCTGTTTGTCTGTTTTATCTACCCTGATCATCCCCTACAGCCTATCGTCAAAATCATTTTGATGTTTTGCCATATCCAGTAGATGCCAAAACTGAACAACTTACAAACAGGCAGCACAAGAAATAAAAAACAAGCACAACAATTTTTTTTGTAAGCATTTAAAGTACAAACACAATCACAAATTGTATAAAAAAATTCTTACTTTTGTAGAAACTGGTTATAATCTTCCCATTCCTCTTCTGTCAGTTTTAACTGTTTATCCATAAGGTCTATAAGAGTATCGGTACATTCCTCACACAACGGGTGATCCACATCAGAATTTGACGAGACGATGTCAAAGAGACCAGCAGTGACCTATTAAAATAATGGAGGAGGTAAAATTCGATCGTATTATCCTGTATGAGGCTCTTAATACCTTCATGTGATGGCTGAGGTCCCCTGACTCCCCTTGAGCTCCAAGTAATGTAAATCCATTATTTCCATTTCCTGAATCTTCTAATTGAAATGCAGGCACCAAATGATCAATGCTGGCAGCTTCAAGATCGACCTCAGGAGACGCATGTATCGGTACTGATTAAAATATAACGTGCAGCAGTAATTATTTAAACTCAAACTTTGTCATCTTAAGATTATCCTCATTTACAATATATGCATGATTTAAACAAAATTTTGGTAGATACTTACAAATAAATAGTGAATTAATTTTTGATAAAATCGATTAGCCAACTTAAATATAAAAAGTTGTGTCAGTATTTACTTATTTATTACAAATGCAGTTTCAACAAACTCATGGGCCACCAAAGAAACAGTTAAGAAAAAATATTAGAATATAATCATAAATCATAAATAAAGATATCATGAAATTATTAAAATTACAAATAAAGGTAAACATTAAAATTTAATTTCATTATTCATTCATATTTTTCAATATTCAATATATAATTTCAACATTCATTTCATATTAAATATAAGTAATACAAAAATAAGAATACAAATACAATAAACAAAATAGAATTTTACAAAAACAATCATTAAAAAAGAACTTTGACCTTTTACTTCTTATGTAACAAGTTTTCCAGGATTTTATTTTTAAAAACGCAAAGTAAATTGAAGAAGAGGCCAGCCAACCTGGAGACAATGTTAGCAACAAAGATGAGGTGTGAGAAGGCTTACTGAGTCGCATAACAGGTCCTTTGCTTCTCCACTTGGAAGATTGCACTTTCACAGGACCAGAGCAACCTCTGACAACCTAGCAGAGGCAAGTTACTTAAAATCTCAGGCAAATAGATGACACCGTTGGAAAGCTTCAAAATGAAAACCAAATACGACAAGCATCTATGACCTGAGAGAGTGTCAAGATTAAGAAGATTTAGCAAGTCCAGATGAACCAAATTTGAAAGTGAGAAAACAGGTAGCCTTCTTCTGCACCCTCTCCAACAGGTCGATTTCAACACCCAGGTAAGGATCCGTAACAAACTCACTTACTCCAAGTGGTATCCGACAATGGTAATGTAGAGGGTCAATGCCTTATTTTTAATATCGATGAAGATAGCAAAAGTTGCTGAAATTTTCTATTTTATTAGATTTACTAAATTTATACATTTGCCATTTTTATATATTAACAATGTCATTTTTAGATCAGCAGTTGGAAAAAATGTCATGGTGCAGTTCCCTACAATTGGCCAGGCTGGACATTGATGCATAGAGCTGGAGAACATCTGCAAGGAGAAGGAAGGAAGAGGTGGCAAAATGTTTCATGTTATCATTAACAAAATAGGAAGAATAAAACTTGTGATGCTCTGGACCGATATTGCCAGAAAGGTCTCATGTTCTTTTTAGATGGCCTGGCAGAATTTCTCTTGAAGAGATAATGTTTTCAAAACCAAAAAATACTAAAATGCTTAATATTTTTTACTCTATTTTTAAATTTTAACCCCCTTTTTTAATATTTGTTATCAGGGATCAGGAAATTATCAGGATAACTTCAAAATTTTAAATAAGAACATATGCTTTTAAATTGGTCAAAGAATAACAAAGCTATGGCACAGAATGTGAATCATTTGGTGGTGACACGGATACTCAATTTGGGGTTTTTTCTGTGCTCACTTTTGAAAATCCCACTGATTGAGAATTCCATTTGAACTTGAATTCAGTCCACAGGATGTATGGGAGAATAATTTCTTCTATATCCCAAACTGACATCTCTGAAAGGAACATTGAACAACCGTCTATTAAAATCGCTGTCCCAAAGCCCCCAGGCAGGATGACGATATGGTTTAAAATTGTATGTTCTGAGGACATCTCTAATCTTCTTCTTTGAAAAAGCAAAAATCCTTCCAGTCTTTTGAAGGGAGTGGATTTTCAAGAAGACACAAGAAAATGTTTAGTTCTTCATCAAAATGATGTGACCAGTTTCTCGATGAGCCCCCACATCTCCTTACACTGTGTGCATCCTCATAAGTGATTTGCAGTTCACCCAAGAGCAATTGAAAAATTTCTGGGGTACAACTGCATAATGAGCAATTCCATCACTTTCAATGAAATTACTGTACATTTCAACCCGATCTTGAAGAGAAAAACATACCCTTCAGCTCATTTTGACTGACTGATAAAACTTATTACAAAAAATTTAATGTTCATGGATGTAAACAAAAATAAGAATTTAATTCTAATGTTTTTCATGTTGTCTAAATCTAATAATAACAAAACAACATTGACAAGTGAAGAAAAAAAAATGAATAACCAGCTTATGGAAAATACATATGATTTTTTTGGAATGATGTCAATGGGTCATACACGTTTTTAGTTAATAAATGGTTACATTTAAAAAAGAAAGTATTCTACACGTTTCGAACATCAAGAACAACAAACATGACCACAATATGTTCGAAACATGCAAACTACCTTTTTTTTTTTAATACAACTGTTGATTAACTAAAAATGTTTGTACTCATCATCCCAAGAAATTTTAAAACTGCCTAGGACCAAAACAGCAAATGAAAATACTTAATAATAAATATGAAATTAAGAAAGACATAATGTTTTAAGACAGTGGGTAAAAAAAGTATACATTCTCATTTAAAATTTTAGTCATACTGACTCTGAAATAACATGACAAAAATATTTTTTAAAAGGGGTAAACATTGAAAACTAGACTAAAAATTATTAAATGCGTATTTTTTTGTTTTTTGATAACGTTATCTGTTTAAGATAAATTTAGCCGGGCAAAAGGACACCCTAGGGAGGAGCAGCATGTGTCGTCTCATTGCCTCAATAATGCTCATTTTCCCACATATCCGTCTTTAATCACTAATTAATCTCACTATCAATATCTTCAGAATGAAATATAAGAATTAAAGTAATCAAATGTGTAAATGGAAAAATCTGAGAAATTGCGATTTCCCCTTGGATTCGCTCGATACTATCATTCTGCAGAATGATAGTAGACATATGCTGAAATGTGTATTACAGACTGAAACAACAACAGCAAGACAAAAAATGTTTTGCACATCTAAAAACAAAAAGTGGTGTTCAATGATGTGCAGAATCAGCAAAGAATCGGACAGGGCACGTGTATCAGACTGAAGACCAACAGTCTTTCCTGTATGAGATAATGTTTTCAGATGAAAGTAATAATATGTATAGTTGGATTAAGTACAAGAACAGAACGGACGAAACAACAGTTCTTGAAGAGTACAGTTAAAAGTGCACTACATTTAATCGAAAATTCTTCGTATCAGTGCAATCACAACTTCTGTTAAATTGACACAAATTTATGAAGATTTTAACCACTTCCAAGGAAAATAAATAGCACCATCACACTGATTGTACTTCATCATTTGAAAATGTGTAAAATCATAGATAATAAGTTAATAGTGAAATAATATTACGTGAAAGTTCTGCCCGAGTGTGAACGTCGAGGGTGCTGAAGGAATCGTCGAGTTTCAAAGGTTGTAGACACCGTTGACAGAAAAAGCTCACATACAGCTTTCTTTCGACCATAGTTCAATAAGGGAAGATGGGAAAGTTTTGACAAATTAACTGAGGAAAATCATTTCGATTCGTTTTTCCTGAAAAAACTCAAGATTTTCTGACCTAGGACAAAAGGTTGAAGTTTAGCCCCTACCCGGGGTTATATTTACAGTACGCTCATGTCAACTCAATTGACAGAAGTGACGTCATTGAATTACTGTGTGGATTTCTGTTCAACCTGTTTTGTTTTATATTTTTTAAAAATCAGTAAAGATTTTTGCAGTTTACTCTACAGTTCTATCACTTATACAGTAGGTTGTTGAACAATATACTGCATCATGGAATTATTGTTATTATCAGAAAGTTTTTGACATTATGGCATGAGCCATAATTATTAATTATGTGTGGTGATTCCAAAATTAAAGATCCCACACCAATAACAAATAAATCTGACATAATCTACAAAATCAATTGTTTAAACTGTCCTGCAACGTACATCGGTCTTACATCCCAATAATTGGATAAGAGAATAAAGCAACATATCTATGACTGTAAAAAACCCAAGCAAAATCCTACAGCACTCTCTACTCACCATTTTGAACACAAACACAATTTCGACTTCAACAATCCAAAAATATTACGCACAGAACAAAACAAACATAAAAGTAGCTTTTTAGAAATGATTTACATCAACAGAGATAAATACAGCATCAATTACAGAACAAACACATGTAAACTCAGTCGCAGCTACGCCAATATCATTAATCAAATTCAATATCGATAACATACATGTATCATCGCATCATACAAAACATATAATATAACATATAAAACATTCATCACATTCCACACATCAAACATTTTTACATAGTCTAATTTTTCAACAATTTAGCTTTCCTTTTCCTAATTATCCCGTCTATATAATCTGGCCGAACCATTACCAACGTTTTTTTTCCCGTCGTCGGCTCTTTTCACCTCAAAGAAGCCGACTCCTTATACAAAAATGTCTTTCTATACCGACTTCCTTCCCCAGCCCTTCAAAATCCAACGCATATAAACATAAAACAGCAATATCTCACTGGCACTTTCAACACAACAAACAAGAATGGCAACACACAAATACGCAGAAAAAAATGGTTCCGCGGATGTCAGGGGTGTTGGTACTGCAAGTATCTGTGGAAAAAGGGAATATTGATTTCAATTGAAATATTTATATAAATATATATAAATAGTTGATTGAAATAAATCCCTCAACGTTATTCATCCAGACGAGCAAATAATCGTTATTTGCTCTGACTCCAAGGCTTCCCTTCAAACATTTAATCATCCTTTCAGCAATAACCCTATGGTACAAGTCATTGAGACGTCTTGAGCAGCAAGGGAAAACAGTATTTTTTCTCTGGATTCCTGGTCATTTGGGTAACTCTGGCTATGAGAGAGCAGATATGACTGCCAAGGATGATTTGCTCTCCAAGGATCCAGTTGGAGATGGAAACCTTGTGGAGGTAAGCAAGGATGACCTCATTGCGGCCTTTAGGGAGAAATTATATTTACCATGTAACAAAACCTGGCATTCAGTTACAAACAATAAACTTCTTGAAATCAAGTCTACCACACAGGCATGGCCTTCATCGTTTAGACTGAAGAGAAGGGGGGAGGTTGTAGGTTGAGAGTAGGACACTGTCTGACCACCAAGGATCACTTAATGGCCCATGACCCTCCGCCCGAATGCGGAGCATGTAATGAAATAAAAAAACCAAACGAATTTTACTATCACCGCTTATGTTCTGACATAAGAAAATTATCTTCTCTCCCGAATACGCTATATGAAATCTAGGGGATAACCAAGAAAATATTGCCAAATTATTCAGCTTTTTGACAACAACAAATTTAATAAATCAGATATGATCTACCATCCTGACAATAACTGATAACAAGAATTAAATATATAAATAAATAAAAAGAAAAGAAAATAACTGGTGCGTCGGTTCGGCTGGATTGGAGCCATAAGCCAAAGTTTCGGGGTGGTTCCTGTCCATTTATATATCATATATTATAAAAAATCAATATATATACACTCACAGGCAAAAAATTCCATGCACTTGTAATATAACTTGATTTTTATATGGTTTTATAAGTAATCAAAGTTTCACGTTTTTTAACGTTTAATAATTGAGTCTGTCTAAAAAAGTAAAAAAAAATGTAAATTGCTAAGGAAAATGAAAAAAAAAAATTAAAAAAAGAGAGAAAGATAAAACTGAGTGTCAGTGTATGAGGAAGTGATGAACGTGCTCTTATTCGTCTTTTGAGGTTATCCCATAAATGTTAGATGGTGTTCAAGTCTGGAGAACGGGCTGGCCAGGCTAAGACCCTGATTTTATGCTGTTCAAGGTACGTTTATACTATGCGAGCTACATTAGCGTCGGCATTATCGTGCATTAGAATAGGATTGTCGCTGATTTCATCGAGGATAGGCAACGCACGATGTTCCAAAACTTCATACACATAGCGAGTTGCCGTCACACTCCACGAACAACAACCAACTCTGTGCGACTCTCCATTGAAATTCCGGCATACCCCATCACTGAGCTACGTTGAAAACGATGGCTCCGGGAAAAATTACAGGCTTCGTATCTTTCATTTCGCCTTCTCTACACTCTTTCGACTTACCATCTGGAGATCGTAGAGCAAATCTACACTCATTTGTAAAAATACAGCAGAGCAATCGTCCAAAGACCAATGGCTGTGTCCTCGAGCAAATGCGAGCCGTGCAACTCAGTGTCTTCTGGTAATTCTGCTCCTCTGAAGGGGCGAAAAGCCATCAGTCCATACCAGTCATCCTATCCTTCTGTTACCCTAGGACGTCCAGAACCTGGCCTTCTATGGTAGCACCCAGTTTCTCGAAAACGTCTAACGAAAACAATTAGACAAAATTAAGGGCAGAATTTTCTTTTATCGAGAAAATGAAAAAAAAAATCAATTGGGTGGAATTTTTTGCCTGTCAGTGTATATCACGTCTTTTCAGGCGATATAAATTGGAAATTATCAAAATTGTGATTGCATTTAACATAATAAAACTACGCAATAATTTATATCTTGATTTGATCTTATCTTGATAATTGTATGTGATAATGCGTAAAAAGTGTTGTGGGCCGGGCTGTAAAAGCAATTACTCTTCACAGAACGATAAAATATATATTTATCAATTTGCCGCTCTCTATGAGGAAATAGAAATTTTTTTCTTTTTCAGATTATCAGGATATGGATCACCATATAGCTAACACCTTTTTCCGGGAAGAACTCAATGCGAAATGACCAGGATATCAAACGGAGTGATGAATTTTAGTACTGGCTGTGCCTTCTACGATCCAATCATCAACTATGAGTGCTTCATAAAAATGCCCAGGGAGTGTGGTATATATTTAGCCGAACTGTACGCTATTTCAAACGCTCTCAGTTATCTTGGCTCAACTGCTAGTAAAAAATGTCTAATAATTAAGGATAGTCTAAATTACATGTCAAGGTTAAAACAAAAAGATTTCAGGGCCAAGGATAACTACATAATTGTCGAAAATTTTAAAGAAAATAGATTATCTTAAAATTAAGAATACGGTTATCAAATTCAATGAAAAGGTGGACAAATGGGCAAAACAAGCTCTCTGCAGAGGGAGTGATTTAGTGTTTGAAACACCATACACAGAATTTATAAGTGCCTTTAATCAAGAAATGGCAACAAAGATACCAAATGTCTAAGGAAGGGTCTTTTTACAAAACTCTCCAATCAAAATGCACGCATATCTGGTTTCAAAAATTTACAAGTAATAAAGAAATGGGCAAAACAATGAATAGGTTTCGTTCCAATCATGCGCTGTGCAAATAATATTTATTTAAAATTAATATGGTGATTCGTTTGTAAATACACTGCCAAGCAAATAATTCCACTCAATTGATTTGTTTCTCATTTTCTCGATTAAAGACAATTCTGCCATTTGTCTCATTGTTTTCATCAATAAATATTTGTTTATGCTATGTTTTAAATTGGGAATATCAATTAGAGGTAAACACACTTAATCCGTAATCCGAAACAAGAATAAAGGATTTTTCAATGTTTTTAAAATGTTTATTTAGTCTCATTTGAATTCTGATGCAACAAACCGTTTAGTTTTCTTAAGCTAACCTCCAGCAAAGAAACAGTTCCAGACTGGTAGAAAGTATGCCGATGTAATTAACGCAAGACGGGGAAATTCGCAATATTGAAATGTTAATTAAAAATCTAAAACAAAATTACAACAAATTTTATCTGTCCGTCTTTTTTTAAATATTTTTTTTCATTTTCCTTAGCAATTTATATTTTTTTAAAATACTTTTTTAGACAAAGACTCAATTATTAAAGTTAAAAAACGTGAAACTTTGATTAATATACAGGGTGTTCGGCTACTCATGTTACAAACTTCGACAGTAGATTCTACATTCAAAATGGAACAAAAAAGTCCTAGCTAACTAAGGTCCAAATCTCAGCAGTTTCGGAGTCATTCCACTTTTTCAGATTTTTTAAGATTTGACGACCTTGCTTCAAATGAACAATGATAACTCCAAAACTAAAAGTTTGGACAAATCCGTTCACACCAATGAAAACTACGTTAAATTTCCAATAAGATGTGATCAATACTAAACTTGCAAACGTTCGTTAAATAAGAGTTTTAGTAGCGAGAACTTTGAAAAATATTTTTTTAAAGTTGTAAAACGTACTATGGTGATTCTAAACTACTATTTCCAGACCTAGAGACAGCAAATTTTAGAAAAAGTATTCCATTTAATATCCTTTTTAGTGGTGCAATTGTTTTTTTAATCACTTTTGTCAAAGATGAAGAAATTGATGAAGGAAAGGAAAAACCGTGGTTGAAGGATCGGTAAAGTGAAAAGATTAATAATAATAAAAAATAAAAACTTAACGAAGTTCTGGATGAATTTATTAAACGTTTATCTGTCAGCCATGGTTTTTTCCTTTCCTTCATCAATTTCTTTACCTTTGAAAAAAAATATATATAAAAAAATTACACCAAGGATATTAAATGGAGTATGTTTTCTGAAATTTGCTGGTCTCTAGGTTTGGAAATAGTAGTATAGAATACTACTACCATCCCTAACCAAGTATAGAATCAAGTCTAGAAGTAAGTCTTTCAACTTTGGAAAAAAAATTTTTTTGTTCAACATTCTCGATACTAAAAAACTTATTTGATCAATAACTAAACTTGAAAACGTTCGTGAAATAAGTTTTTTAGTATCGAGAATGTTGAACAAAAAAATTTTTTTTTTCAAAGTTGAAAGACTTACTTCTAGACTTGATTCTATACTACTATTTCCAAACCTAGAGACCAGCAAATTTCAGAAAACATACTCCATTTAATATCCTTGGTGTAATTTTTTTATATATATTTTTTTTTCAAAGGTAAAGAAATTGATGAAGGAAAGGAAAAAACCATGGCTGACAGATAAACGTTTAATAAATTCATCCAGAACTTCCTTAAGTTTTTATTTTTATTATTATTAATCTTTTGTTTTTCCTTTCCTTCATCAATTTCTTCATCTTTGACAAAAGTGATTAAAAAAACAATTGCACCACTAAAAAGGATATTAAATGGAATACTTTTTCTAAAATTTGCTGTCTCTAGGTCTGGAAATAGTAGTTTAGAATCACCATAGTACGTTTTACAACTTAAAAAAAAATATTTTTCAAAGTTCTCGCTACTAAAACTCTTATTTAACGAACTAATTAAGTTTAGTATTGATCACATCTTATTTGAAATTTAACGTAGTTTTCAATGGTATCAACAGATTTGTCCGAATTCTTTTAGTTTTGGAGTTATCATTGTTTATTTGAAGCAAGGTAGTGAAATCATAAAAAAAATCAGAAAAAGTGGAATAACTCCAAAACTGTTGAGATTCGGACCATAGTTAATTAGGTCTTTTTGGTTCCATTTTGAATGTAGAATCTCCTGGCAAAGTTTGTAACACGAGTAGCCGAACAGCCTGTATACAAATACATACAAAACAAGTTATATTACAAGTGGGTGGAATTTTTTGCGTCAGTGTTGCAAAATTTCCATTTAAATATGATTTAAGCAAGTCATAAGCGAGGATGATTTGCCTTCATTTATCTTCATCTATGATAATAATAAAAGAGCCGGAAAAATGGCAACGTTCGACGTCATAAATTCATTTGTAGACTTAAAAAACGAAATCAAAGAAAAATTTCCTGATTCAGAATATTTAATGATAGATGATGAAACATTTGTCAATTTTGTACATATAAACACAGTTTCGGAGTATATTCCTTTTGTACAATTTTCTGTTAAAGTGTCTAAAACTGATTTGTCAACTTGGTGTAAAACTTACTTCATTCTCATCCATTCACGAACCTCTTGGCACAAATCGCAAATGTGATTGTTGGAATAAATTACGAAATTTATTTAATACTGTAAAATCTTTACAATTCACGAATTCGAAATCTTTTGAAGCTCACTTAAATGATGCACTGGAAATAATAAATGGTAGAATCATAATAATAGTAATAATGGAATCATAATAAATGATTGCAGAGAAAATATGAATTTAGATCAATTAATTGCTAACCCACAAAACATCGCGTTAATCAACTCAAACTTTGAGTATGTCCAGCATGCTATATTTTAGCCATCCAGGACCATACGTTGTGCTTAGATCTTTAGGTGTCTTTTGCCTACCTCATCATAAATATCTTGACAATATTAAAATGAAATTAGGAAGTGATTCTGGTGGTATTGAAACATCACAAATAAATTATTTAACAAAAAACTGTCACTTTTGAATGAAAGAGAAAAGAAAATTGAAGGAACAGTTGTCAACAATGATGACGTTGATGAGGCCACAACAATCCAAGCTTTTTTGCTTATATCGGTATTATCAAGTAATTCCTCAAAAATGGATCAAAGCAATTAATTAAAAAATTAATTAATTTATTTATTTATTAAATTAATAATTAAATAATTAATAAATTATTAAATTAAATTAATTAATTAAAAAATTAATTAAAAAATCGTTATTTTATTTGACACAGTTCATACCTTTAAATCTATTAGAAATAGTTGGATAAATCAAAAAGGCACACATCCAACGCTGATTTTTCCTCGACCCAATGGGCCAAAACTTCGGAAATGTGGTGTAAGGGAAAATCAGCATATAGAAGAAAGAATCATGCTAAATTTTCCGATCTAAAAAACATATATCGAAATGAAGAAATTAAAATCGTAAAACTGGTACCCTCACTGTCAAGAAAAGTTCTTTATCCAACAAGCTTTGAACAAAACGTAAATCTATGTGTAAAAGTGTTTAATGAAAAAACAGTTTCAGCAGTTAAATTTTATTGCCTTGAAGATCAAGGGACAGCTACTTTTATCAGTCTCATTTTAGCTTGGTGGAAAATCGTGAACACCAAAAGTAGATATTCAGGATTTAATTTGCGCGATCCTTACAGAGATCCGATAGAAAAATTTGACTTCATACATTTATCGAACTATCTATTAAATGAAATTAAAACTAATACGTTTTATTGTAAAAATTCCAAAATGATAATATTGCAGCCAGATTTGGTTTGTATAGACACATGAATGGTGGTTATCATACACTGACAGGCAAAAAATTCCACCCAACTGAATTTTTTTCTCGATAAAAGAAAATTCTGCCCTTAATTTGTCTCATTGTTTTTATCAATAGATATTTTAAATTGGGAATATCTATTAGAGGTAAACACACTCCAATCCAATCCACAATCACAATCCAAAACAAGGATAAAGGATTTTTAAATGTTTACTTTTGTCGAAATTTAAAATGTTTATTCAGTCTCATTTGAATTCTGATGCAATAAACTGTTCAGTTTTCATATTTGTTTTCTTAATTTGAATTTTTAAACTTAAAAATGTCACTTAGTGCTGAGGATTTTCCGTGTGTGGGACACTTATTGATGATGGATGTTCCATCAGGTATGCGGCTATTGCCATCGGAGTTCTCTACAAAACTCTACGAAGCGCCGTTGGACGTTTTCGAGAATCTGGGTCCTACCATAGAAGGCCCAGTTCTGGACGCCCTACTGTAACAGAACCATAGGATACCGTTTTTTGACTTTGAGAATTTTGCGAAACCGGTTACTTACTGTTTTTCAAGCGATTCATCACCTCCAGGAAGTTCGAGGTGTCCAAATTTCTGAACGTATTGCACCAAGAAGATTAAATCAGTATAGACTGTTGGCTTTTCGCCCCTTAAGAGGAGCAAAATCCAGAACACACTGAGTTGCACGGCTTGCGTTCGCCCGAGAACATGATCTTTGGACGATTGCTCTGCTGTACTTTTTACAGATGAGTGTACATTTGCTCTACGATCCCCAGATGGTAAGTTGAAAGAGTGTGGAGAAAGCGAAATGAAAGGTACAAGCCTCTAATTTTTCCCGGAGCCAACGTTTTCAACGTAGCTCAGTGATGGTGTCATGGGGAGTCGCACAGAGTTGGTTGTTATTCGTAGAGGGTCACTGACGGCCACTCGCTATGTGGATGAAATTTTGGAACATCGGTGCTGAATGGTTTCAAATACAGATTTGGGCTTCCTAGTCTTAACATTGGTTGCCCTGAAGCAGAAAAAACAGCACCCTCGTCAGTGGAAGCCGTGAAGTGGAGCAGTGCGTTTCTCTGTTTGATTTTTTGTTTTGTTTCGGTGCTGAATGGTTTCAAATACAGATTTGGGCTTCCTAGTCTTAACATTGGTTGCCCTGAAGCAGAAAAAACAGCAAAATAAAAAACGACGGTGGGCTAAGGAGTGGTACAAACTGAGAAACCGCTTCACTCATGAACATCTACTAAACTTTCTGTGTGAATCGGAACCAGAGGACTACAGGAACGTTTTTTGACCAAGAAAGTTTTGATTATCTACTGGAGTTAGTACGCCCCGAAATAAAACCAAGTGACTGACGCAATGCTTGATGAAAATTGCCCTACACTATCAAGCCGATTGATCCTCTGCTTGAGTCATTCAAACTTCCTATCAATCACCGTCAATGCTTGCTTCAAGCGTCAATCAGGTTTCTACACTATCAATCACGCTTGATACAATCGATTTACTCAAGCATTTGATCAAGCCGCTTGATAGTGTAGGGGCACCTTAAGACTCCAGGAGGGGCAAACTTACGAAGAAACCGCCCCCATGTCTGTCTTCCACTCACTATAAAAATTCCCACAAAATCTGAATGAAATGTCACCCTCGGTTGTTCCCTCACAAATAAACTGGAAGCGAATGGGCTAGTGATGTTACTGCTTTTTGTGGTGGTTGAAGTTGAACTGAAGACGGCTGGTGACTGATGTCAAGGATCGCACTCAACATGAAAGCAAGCCTTAATCAGCCAACTGAGATTCCTTTGGCGTTCGATAATGTAGTATCTATACTTTTGAATGCATTGAAGAGTCTTCTGGAAGTGGTGCTTTGTGGTGTCCATATGATCAATGATACATGGTATAGGTACAAACAAATATGTCAGAAAACTGTCCCAGTATTAAACTACTAACTACTTATTAAACATTTTTATGTTAGATCTAGTTTGTTCTTATTATTATATTGTTGTTAGTATGCATTATTTTCCTGTTTGTATGTTGTTTGTAATAAAACATGATAACACATAAATCGTTACAAACATGGCATAAATTTAAAAAAATGTAAAATGTATTGGGTTGTCCAGAAAACAACCACTTTAAGGCAATTGGAAAGGTGAAAAAGGTCGAAAGTTGAATTCCTCATGCATTATATGATCGCCAAAACATCATCCGAATGTAGTTTACACACTTCCTTGCCGAAACAGAAACGAACCTTTTCTGGATAGAATTGTTACTTGTGATGAAAAATGGATTCTCTACGCTAACAGCAGGCGTTCTAGACAGTGGATCGACAAAGGAAAATCAGCATCACATTTTACAAAGTCACCTACTCACCAAAAAATATGACGCTGACTCTTTGGTGAGCTGCATTTGGGCTGATTTAATACAGCTACTTGAATCCTGGTGAAACAATCAATAACAAAATGTATTGCTCCCAATTGAAGCAATGCAACAGAAATTGGCATTATTGAAGCCATCATTGGCCGATTCTGTTACACGACAATGCTTGGCACTAGTCTCACATATGACAACACGAAAACTGTTGGATTTTGGTTATAAGCTTTTACCTCACTCTCTCAATTCTCCAGACCTCTCACCTACCGACTACCATTTTTTCAGACTCATGGACAAAATTTCACAACTTGAATTTATTGACAATTTATTGATCTAAAGTCTTTAGAAATTGCGTTTACAGAATTTGTTAATAATAAAGACTCAAAATTATATTCAGAGGATGTAGAGAAGTTTCCATCACGTCGGGAGAAGTTTATTCAGAGTGATAGAGTGTATTTAATTAATAAAAATGTTTAAAATAATTTATTTAATTGTTTTTATTTTATAACCATAAATCTGGATTATTTTCCGGACAAGCCTATATTGTAAAATAGAAAAAAAATGAGACCAGTTTAAATTAGTTAGAAAAAGTATACGTAAGTATGTATAACAATAATGTAAATTCACTAATTTCGTGGTCCGCTTGACCAATTAATACATTACAATTAATTAAGGGTTTTAGTTGAGATGAAAAAAAGTTAATGGCACGAGCGGTATTCGAACCCACGATCTTCGGCTAGATACGCCGCTGCTCTACCACTTGAGCTATCGTGACCTCGATCCACTCAGACATCACTTCCTATCTCAACGCCACCTTATGAGTTTTCCCTCCTTTTTGCCATTTTTCAAGTGGTAGAGCACCGGCGTATCTAGCCGAATAATAATTCCATAATTTTGTTTATTGGACGCAATATCCGTTTTTCTGCTTCAGGGCAACCAATGTTAAGACTAGGAAGCCCAAATCTGTATTTGAAACCATTCAGCACCGAAACAAAACAAAAAAATCAAACAGAGAAACGCACTGCTCCACTTCACGGCTTCCACTGATGAGGGTCGAGGGAGTTTTGACCGAAAGATTGAAGGGTTGATTGGAGCACGCTTGATGCTCCCATCAATCGGAGGTTCAAGCATTTGATCAAGCCGCTTGATAGTGTAGGGGCACCTTTACATGCGGACTAATGTTGCCAAGCTGTAGTCTGTGTAGAAACTAATTTGACAGAAGATTGTACTGGTACTGACTTCGTATTTCTTAAAACATTACTGTCGCAAGCCTCAGGAACTTCTGAGTTTCTGAGACTTGGGACAGTAGCCATTAATTTTTTTTAAGCAATGCGAAGCCAGTACCAGTACAATCTTCTGCCAGAATGGCAATTAATCCCTAATAGAAAAATAATGTCATGTCATTAATAATAATTTAGTTATAACTTAACGAGCTGAGGTAAGTGTCGCTAAATAGAAACTAAACCTCTGTATTTTAATGTATATATTTGTAAATAAAAATTTTGTTCTGTTCCATGTAACCGTTTTTTTAAACATATATCGGATGGACGAACGTTTAATTCGTTTCCTATTAAATCTTGCTGAAATAACGATTATTCTAAAATACTATTAAATATAGATCGGTGATTCCAAAAGCAGTGAGGCTTATGATACATTTGTAATAATTTATTATAATTTATATCAAACTTCAAGTCGACTTGAGGCTCATTTTCTTTTTTGTAAACGATTTCATAAAGAAAAAATAAGCTCAATGCAACAGTTGAACATAAAACAGGCAAATGAGATGTTCACACTTTTCAAGTTATGTCAACTCATCACTTGAACGGAATGACTCGATTTGAACGGCGTATGTATGACTGGTTCAACTTTATTTGATCAACAAAGTTGAACAACAAAAATTGAATCGTGAGAACGCACCATAAGACAAGATCATCGAGGAGATAAAGCCAGGGAGAGGGCGATGATGTAATAACCCGTTGTACGAGAGGTAAATGGCCTTTCGCGAGGAATAGGAAATGCCAAAAGTTGGCGAGATGGCTTTACCGGAGAAATTCACGAAGAGGAAAACTGACTCCAACCAGCATCATCCTCCTCTCCAACTTATGAGAAACCCATCTCCAAATTGCTGATGAAGAGGATATCAGTGCTTCGAATAGCTTAAACTAGAATAAATTCTTTTAAGTAGTAAAAGTTTAATAATAACAATCCTAAACTGACAAATAAGGTCGACAACTAAAGATAGATTTAGCGGTAGCCTAGGATCCCATTAACAGTGGCCCGTTTTGCAGATCAGCTTTTGGTCATTACCTACAGTGCCACAATGTCTCGGAACTTGTACACCAGAGGATCTAAATCGTTCCAGGGCAAGCAATATCACCTGAACCAGCGTTGCAAATAGAATTGCTTTTTTATTGCCAAAAGAGCAGTCTTTGCAGACTATTGGTAAATTTATAGTTTGAGAGTTACCTATCGTCTTGGTCTGACTATCCTCGTCGTTTTTTGTCATTCAGACCTTTGATCTTCGATCGTTTTCCTTTTTAATTTGTATAACGTTTTAAATTATGTAAACGATGATGTGAGTTATTATTAATTTATGTATTTATGAGTTTTTTTAGCGTTGTATATGTTATGTTTATATATTTGTACATGTTCAAATATGTTCATTTTTTGTCTTTTTCATTCGTTGTATTTCCGTAATTGTTTGTACGTTGTCTATTTGATGAGTTAATTCGATTTTCTGTCGTTGTCCCTAAAGTCTAAACGATTTGATGTTTTCCTGGTAACTGTCTTTTATTTTTCGTCCTGTCTGTCTGATGTATTTGTCTCAGCATTAGCATGTTAGTGTGTATATTCCGTTTTTTCTAGTGGGCGGGTCTTGTCGATGTTTTTGTGTTTGTATTTTCTCATTATGTTTGTGGTTTTCAGCGATGCTTTTATGCCTAATTTGTTGAATAAGTTAGTTTGAATGTTTCTATCCCAATGTTTGTGAATGTGGTCTATTAATAGTCTGTTTTTGTGGTATGGCTTTGTTTATTATTTTGGTGTGGTAGCCGTTATAGTGTGATGGTTTGTATTCTTTTTAGTTCGTTTTCGTACTTGTCTTTGGTTAGCGGTAGTGATTTTAATCTGTCATGTACTTGAGTGCATTTTTTTTGCAAATTTAGTCCAATTTTCACTTTTCTCCTCTGGTTTCCTGTCAACCATTCATCTTTTGTTTCAGACCTTGGAACATGGTCTTGTTATTTGAGGTGATCTTCTACCTTGCCTCTATCTCTAATTCCTCTACTGTGCCTTGATTACGTTTTACCACAAACATTTTTTTTTAAATATAAATTTAGTCCAATTTTGATCTTTTCCCTGCTAGTTCCGACAAAAGAGTTTTTAATCGTTTGACTAAACATTTATCCAACGAACTGCACAATTACCTAAATAACCAATACTCGACTTATACCCAATCACTAACTACTGACGACAATTCACTATGAACCGGAATACTCAAATATAAAAACATACCCCTTCGTCTCCAACGGGCAGATGGAACTTGGGCCAAATCCGAAGAGGACAAAGCCCAACTCCTAGCCCAACACGTCTCTGCAGTATTCAATCCCCACCCAGATATCCAAGACCTCCACCATTCTGAATCTTTAATGAACCATTACCTCTCTCCCTCCCTCCAAAACCATTCTCTCCTGATGAAGTCAAACAGGCCATCCTACCGTTCCAAAAAGAAAAGTCTAGGCTATGACCTAATCACTCCCATCATCTTATCCCAACTACCTAAAAACGCCATTATCCAACCTACCTATTAAACGCCGTTCTACGTACAACCCATTTCCCCACCTGTTGGAAATTTTCATCTATCAGAATGCTCCTCAAACCTAAGAAACCAAATCACCTTCCTAGCTTCTACCGATCCATCAGTCTGCCCATTATCGGCAAAATTCTCGAAAAGCTCCTGATGACCCGCTTGTCCAAGGAAATCCCTACAAACACAATTCCCATCACCAATTCGGCTTTCGGAGTTGCCACTCAACTGTACAACAAGCATATCACATAATCGACGTTATTTCCACATCCCTTGAGCTAAAACAGTATTACCCGGCTATGTTCTTAGATATACACCAGGCCTTTGACCGAGTATGGCACTCTGGGCTGCTGTGGAAGCTCAAGAACATCCTACCAACAACCTATTACCTTATCCTAAAATCCTATCTTAACGATCGTTACTTCCAAGTATCCCAAAGAAATTCATTGTCTCCTATCCATCCTATTCTAGCAGGTGTACCACAGGGCAGCGTGCTCGCTCTTTTCCTTTACTCGATTTACACCTCCGACTTACCTACGCAACCTAACACTATCACCTTCACCTTTGCCGATGATACTGCAATCCTTTCTCCTCATAAAGGTCCCGTCACAGCGTCCCATAATCTCCAAAATCACTTACACATCCTAGAATGCTGGCTCCGACAGATTAGAATCAAGATCAACGAAACCAAATCAACATAATATTTACCCAAACAAGAAAACGCTCCCACCAGTATACTTCAAAACGTTCCCATCCCAATTGCGAACCATGTACGATACCTCGGCCTCTACTTGGACAAACGACTGACGTGGAATCCTCCGACTTAAGCGCACAGACTGTAACATACGATTTTTCATGCTTAAACGACAAAAGAAAACTTTACATTGCCCTCCTGGCCCCCATTTGGACATAGGGACTTGAACTTTACGGGACTGCTAAGCGTTCTAACCTCAATCGAATCCAATCCCTTCAATCTTAAATCCTCAGAACAATAGTCAACGCCCCTTTCTATGTATCCAATCACACCATACCGACCTAAACGTCCCTCTTGTTACCGAGCTAGCCCAATCCCGCAACAAAACGTTCCATTCCAAACTACCCCATCATCCGAACCCTTTCGTTAAGAACCTGCCATCCACCACATTACCTAATAATCCCAACAGAAGACTGAAGCGGTGGCCCCGCGATAACCTTAACACTTGACATCGCTCTCCTAGGACGGAGTCCATCTCGCTCATCGTATTGATGTACTAACGGCTACCATCACTGGATGGTAGCTGTTCAAGTTTTCATGCTACTGTTATTATTGTTTAGATGTAAATATTATATGTTTTACTTGTTGCGTCGAAGAATGCAGATGTAAAAAAAAAAAATCCCTGCATCTTTTGTTTCAGACCTTGGATCACGGGATACTTTATGATCGTGTTATTTGACGTGACCTTTTAGGTTGCCTCTATCTCTCATTCCTCTTTTGTGCCTTGATTCTATACATTTTACCACAAATATTTTATTTTTGCTAATTTAGTCCAATTTTGATCTTTCCCCTATGGTTTCTTGTCAAACATTCATCCTTGGATCATGGGATACATTACGATATTGTAACTTGAGGCATTTTTCCTTCTTATATCTGTAAAATAAAAATGAGAAGTGAAAAATGGGGAATAAAACAACCGGTTGGCTGTTTTTCCGCGGGTTTTTTCGGCCGTGAATGGTCAACCTGTGGTCACCCAGTGCTTGGCATTTCTCGAGTCGAAAAGTACCAACACCAAGTCACACCACGTCTTGCGGGCCGTGGGATTTTTGAACCCGTCCAAGGTTGGGGCGAAGTCCGCACAGTCGAAGTGGGAGGGCATCGATCATTGGCCATTGCCGTGACGCCGTCGCGCTCGTCAGTTTCCTCCGATCCGTAACCTCGTCTACTGCTACTCTCGGACGGATCACGTGTCGTTGCGCTATTCTTAAAAAAGCTCAGAATTTTATGAAAAGTCCGGTCCCGGATTTAAAAAAAAAACATGTTGACTTCTGTTCCTGAGAAGATCTCTTTCTCGGAGGAGGAAGAGCGCATCCTCGAATACTGGAAATCGATCGACGCTTTCCAAGAGTGCCAGAGACTTTCCAAAGGGCGACCAGAGTATGTCAAATTTATTTAATTTAATATTCTTATTATGCCGAATTTTTCCACATTTCGCAAATCCAATGTCGATGCTTGGCATTCCCCAGGTTGAATTCCAATTTGTCAAAAGTGCCGGTATTTCCGAAGTTCGGAGCGTGTTCACGATCGCGCCAACTTTGCGAATTTCGTCACGCCCATGAGCCGGATGCCGGCTTAACTGCCTTGGTTAAAATTATTTTTTTGAAAAAGTACTAATTTCGTCCTATTTCCAACCCGTCGGTATTTTTATTTGATCTTTACCAAGCCTAGTTTCATAACGTAGGTCAGTGTTAAGAGGCCTGCAGATGAGTATTTCGTTTCTATTCCCTCGGGCCTTTTCACGATTTCCTCCCTGTATTTTCTAAGAAACCCTCTTTTCAATAATTAATTTTTTACTTTTTTTTTATTAAACCAAAACGTAATGTAACATTTTAGAAATGGATCATGACCGCTAATTACGACTAGACCTTTGTTCGTAAAATCCCCCCTCTTTCAAATTACACCTCAAGGGCTGGCAATTTTTCCGCGGCATTGATTCTATAATTATGCCGGAAATTCGAGTTTCATACTTTATAAAAAGAAAAGTCACTCAGTAACTGCCAAATGGGTCGTGAAAGATGATTTATTTAGAAAATGATGAAATCAGTACGAAAGTTTCAAACGTGCACGCTTCCGTTGGATTAGTCATCATTAGATGTCATCATTTGATTTTAAAAACAGATTTTTTTGTCACCTTCCCATTGTTTAAAAAGAATATCAAACATCTGACAATCGGCTGCGTCAATACTTTAAACAAATAGTAGTCTAAAAGAATTAACTTCAACTGGTGGAACGTAGGTCTAAGATTTTAAAATGAGGTAAAACTGGGTATGAAAAAGTGAACGTCTATAGCAAGTTGACAAATAATGATATAATCTTTTTATGATATTGATATAATCATCAATATCAATAAAACAATATATTCTGTTTGAACATGGTTTAATTCTCCTTTGTACCTGTATTCTAAATCAGGAAAAAATGTTAAGGTAAAATTGATCTTCGATGGTCAAGTGAAAAATGATGAAATCATCTCTTCAATTAATTAAATCAAGAGTTAATATAATCATAAAAAACCAGGCAATAAAACAATTTAATTCTGTTTGAACATCCGTTAATTCTCCTTTGTACCTGTTTTTAAATCAGGTAAAAATGTGAAGGTAAAACTGATCTTCGATGGTCAAGTGAAAAATGATGAAATCATCTCTTCATGATGATCATCAAAAACTCAGCAATAAAACAATTTTTAAGTCTGAACGTACTTTCATTCCTTCTGTTACCTGGAAATATTTTTTTAATCGGGTAAAAATGGAAATGAATAAGTGATCTTCAATGGAAAAATGAATAAATTATTTATATCGACATAATGATGGATCACCATTTTTCAATTTACCATTCACAATCACTTTTTCACTCCCGTTTTTTCTGATTACAAAAAATACATGTAAAAGGGGGAATGAAAGCACGTTCGAACAGAAGGAAAAAAATGTTTTGCCTGGTTTTTGATGATAATATCAACATCATAAAAAGTTGATTTCATCATTTTTCAATTTACCATTGTCGATCACTTTCTTCATTCTTTATTTATGTAATTACAAAAAAATACCTACAGGTAAAAGGGGACTGAACGCACCGCCCCCCAGTTTTTTATGGTTATATCAATATTATAAAAGATAATTTCATCATCTGCCTGGTTACCATTGAAGATCACATCTTCATTCCACTTTTACCCGATTTTAAAGCCTTATACATTCATACTATCGACAGTTTGCAGTTAATTTTTATTTTATTTTATTTATTTTTTTAAAATTGTAATAACCCCGCCTGTTATCAAATGTTTAATATTATTTTTAATAATAGAAATGGTGAGGAAAAAACTATTTTTAAATTCAAATGACAAAGGAAGCCCACAATATTGAAACTTTCGTCCTGATTTCATCATTATCGGCATAAATCATCTTACATGACCTAGTTGGCAGTAACTTACCGACTTTTGTAAGGCATCAAATTCGAATTTCGTCGTAACGACCGTGTTCATAATTATAGAATCAACATGCTTTTTGTGCCCCTTTTATCTATTCTTTAATGAAGGAAAAATTTAAAATTAAAAAAAAAATTTATTAGGACATGCTTTCATTCCCACTTTTACCTGTAAGTATTTAAAAAAAAATCAGGTAGAAAGGTCACATAATGAAATTATGTTGTTATGATGTAATAATGACCAATAACCCTGCTATAAAACATTTTTATTCTGTATTAGGACATTCTTTCATTCCAACTTTTGCCTATAAGTATTTAAAAAAAAAAAATCAGGTAAAAAGGTCACATAACGAGATAATTTTGTTATCATGTTATAATGACCAATATCCCGCCAGTAAAACATCTTACTTCTGTTAGGATATGATATCATTCTCCCCTTTACCTGTAAGTATTTGTAAAAAATCAGATAAAATGGTCACTTAATGAAGTAACCTTTTATGATGTAATAATGACCAATAACCTTGCAATAAAACATTTTCCTTTTGTTAGGACAAGCTTTCATTCCTCCTTTTATCTGTAAATATTTAAAAAAATCAGGTAGGTCACATAATTGAATTAATGTTGTTATGTGTAATAATGACCAATAAAGCTGCAATAAAACATTTTCCTTTGGTTATCACATGCTTTCATTTCCCCTTTTACCTCTAAGCATTTCAAAAAATCAGGTAGAAAGGTCACATAATGAAATAATGTTCTTATGATGTAATAATAACCAATAACCCTGCAATAAAACATTTTCCTTATGTATTAGGACATTCTTTCATTCCCCTTTTTACCTGTAAATATTTTTAAAAAATCAGGTAGGTCACAAAATGAAATAATGTTGTTATGATGTAATAATGACCAATAACCCTGTAATAAAATACTTTCCTTTTGTTAGAACATGCTTTTACTTGTAAGTATTAAAAAAAAAAAGTTTTTCCTTAATCAAATGTAGGTACTTTTTCACAAATTGAAACTGGCTAAAGTTATATAAAATATACAGTTACGACTGTTTGAAGGTAAATAAAAGTACAAAACTAAAACGGTGATCTTTATTGACAGTTCTTCTCCATATGTTTTAACTAAGTTGTTGCATAATGAATATGGTGAAATTTGATGACAAACGAGCTGTAGATGCATTTAAATAGTGGAATGTAAAAGCTGTTGTCAGTAATTTTTTTTTACTTAATCGTGTTTTAAGAACAAGAGAAGGAAAAAATGCTGACAGTTCATGTATTTTCAAACCCCAGCAGTAATGTCTCAAGGGTTTTTGCTTGTTTATTTCATCACATCTAATTTTGCATGTGATGCCGATCTGGCAAAATTGATTTCCTGTCCAATAGGCTATCATGGTTTTTTTTGTTTTCTTTTTTTCATGATTTTCAACCCTTTTTTTGCCAGTTGTGCCCACTAAATCATCAGACAAAAAGGAAAAAGTTTGAAAGAATTTAATTTTGATATTGTGTTATATTGTTACTGTCTTGTTACAAAATAAAAATAAATTTAAATTTATTTTTATCTCAACTAAAAACTATCTTTCAATTAATTGAAAGATATTAATTGGTCAAGCGGACCACGAAAACTAGTGAATTTTAAATTTAAAATTGGCATAGCCTATCAGAGGATGCACTTCAAACATATATTTATCGTATTCTTGAAAATGAGGAAATCAATTGTTTCAATTTTTTTATCACGTGTAAAACAAACAAAACTGCTTATAAACAAATATTCATTCTGACGTGATGCCCAAAATATGAGTTAATAAATAAACAACTTAATTTTTTTAAATTATTCGCTGTTGTTTTAACAATTGTATCCCTTTACAGATATTCTTTTTACGATGGGCCCCCATTTGCCACTGGTCTTCCTCATTATGGACATATTCTAGCTGGAACAATAAAGGATGTTGTGACACGATACGCTTACCAAAATGGATACCATGTTGAAAGAAGATTTGGTTGGGATTGTCATGGATTGCCAGTGGTAATATTGATGTTCTATCCATTTTTTGTTTAATAAGCCTTTTTGGGTCTATTAATTTTTAATTTTTAGGAGTTTGAAATTGATAAAACTTTTAACTTCAAATCACCAGAAGACATCGAAAAATTTGGTGTCGCTAATTATAATAAGGAGTGCAGGCAAATTGTAATGAGATATTCCAAGGAATGGGAAAAGATCGTCAATCGTATTGGCCGTTGGATTGGTAATTATTATTGAAACTCAATGTGTTTATCTTTTTTAACCAAAAATTTATTTATTTTTATTTTTTAGATTTCAAAAATGACTACAAAACCCTCTATCCTTCATTTATGGAAAGTGTATGGTGGGTGTTTTCGGAATTGTGGAACAAAGGAATGGTTTATAGAGGTGTGAAAGTAATGCCTTTTTCTACAGCATGCCACACTCCACTATCAAATTTTGAATCGAGCCAAAATTACAAGGACGTAATTGATCCAGCCAGTAAGTTGTTTTTTGTTGTCTCAGTTTTTTTTGTTTGTCTTAACAATTTAAAACTATTTCAGTCGTGCCAAAATTCCAACTTAAGAAGGATCCTAATTGTTTCCTGTTAGCTTGGACAACCACGCCTTGGACTCTGCCCAGTAATTTAGCAATATGCGTACACCCTGAGTTTATTTATGTAAAATTAAGAGGTATTGTTTATTTTTTATTTTAATTTTAATAATAAAGAAAATCCAAATGAAACACTAACACTTATCTTTTTAGAAACAAAAAGCAATATGCATGTTATACTTTTGAAGGCAAGGATGCCTGATTTTTTCAAGCAAGTCGATAAAAATACGTTTACAAGGCAAAATGAAGAATATGAAATAGTTGACACATTTGTTGGGTCTAAGCTCAAAGGAGAGGAATATATGCCGTTATTTAATTACTTTGCCCATGTAAATACTAAAGCACTTGTTTATCATGTTCATTAAAAAAAACCTTTATTTATATTATAAATTACATAAACAACCTCTTTGTTTTAGTTGAAACAATGTTTCCGTGTCTTGACAGACACCTATGTCACAGAAGAATCAGGTACTGGTGTCGTTCACATGGCTCCTTATTTTGGTGAAGATGACAACAGAATTTGCTTGAACAATAAGCTTATAACAAGGGACCAAGATCCAATATGCCCTGTGGACAATAGCGGGAGATTTGTCCATCCAGTCAAGGACTTTGAAAACATGTACATAAAGGTTTGTGCTTATTAATGTTATTTTCAAAGTATACAGATCCATATTTAACATTTATTTTCAGGATGCTGACAAAGAGATAATTAAAAACTTAAAAGAGAGGAATTTGGTGTTTGACTTATCGACAGTTACTCACAGTTATCCATTTTGTTGGAGGTCAGAAACTCCACTTGTTTATAAGGCAGTTCCTTCCTGGTTTATTAGAGTTCATGATATGAGCAGTGCATTGCTAAAAACCAACAATGATACATATTGGTAACTACGACATCCTTTGATTCTTCTTTAAACATATTGGCGTTAAAAAATTTTCACCGTTATACCTTTTCTTTTTGCCAGGGTTCCAGAATTTGTTAAGGAAAAGAGATTTGCTAACTGGCTGAAAGAAGCCCGTGACTGGGCAGTTAGCCGTAATAGATATTGGGGAACTCCTATTCCATTGTGGGTTTCTGATGATTTTGAAGAAATTGTCTGTATCTCAAGCATAAAGGAACTTGAAGCTGCAACAGGGAAAAAATTCATTGATATTCATAGAGAATAGTAAGTATTTTTTGTAAATAAAATTAATTTATACAACTAGATTTTTATTAATAAATTTATACTTTTAGTGTGGATGAAGTCACAATTCCGTCTGCAAGACCAGGAAAACCTCCACTTCGAAGGGTGCCAGAAGTGTTTGATTGTTGGTTTGAATCTGGATCTATGCCATATGCTCAAATCCATTACCCTTTTGAAAACAAAGCCGAATTCAATAAAAAATTCCCTGCTGATTTCATTGCAGAAGGAATAGATCAAACCAGAGGATGGTGAGTTGTTCTCTCTTTATCCGCCAATCAGTAATTTTATTTACAATAAAACATTTTTACTGTGAAGAATATTAATTAAAAAAAATATTAGGATGAGTTATTAAGATTGTTTTTGTTTGTTTAAGGTTTTACACACTGTTAGTAATATCTACAGCTCTTTTTAACAAACCTCCTTTCAAAAATCTTATCGTAAATGGACTTGTGCTCGCTTCTGATGGTCAAAAGATGTCAAAGAGCAAAAAGAATTTTCCAAATCCCGAAGATGTAAGTGTGCAAAATATTTTTCACGACAACGAGATACCAACTTCCATTCAAATCATATACTTTGGAGTATACCTTGCCAGCAGATTGACGTGGACTCCCCAAACAAGACTTAACAAAAATCTTAGAAAACGTAGGAAGATATCTAGGACTGAAATCTTTCTTGACCTTCAAAACTAAATCTTATACAAAACTTCACTGTGACCACTTTGGACATGGTTCTACCAAGCCATCCAACATCCAATCTTTTCAATTGAAAGTCCTCAAATTATCAAAACTCCTTACCATGCCTCTAACTTCACAATTCACAGCGACCTCAATATTCCTTTTGTCAACGAATTGATCCATTCGTGATACCAAAAATTTCACCCTTTTCTCAATCCATCCTAACCTTACTACCCTAGCCTTATCTACCCTTTCTCAGGAACCCGCCGTGCCAACTTAAACCTCATTGAGACATCTTTGTTCTTTATTTTATTCGTTTTGTTGTTCTTTATTTTTTTTCTCATGTTGAGTGCCAGTATCAGCTGGTTTCTCATATGTCCTCCGGATGCAATGCTGGTTTACTTCATAAGACCACACCTAGACAGCAAATTAACTTGGAATCCTAACGCAAGACTTAAGAGACAACTGGGACAACTATTGAAATCAGTTTTGGTCATCAAAACTCAACTTTATACCAGACATGTGGTCTCATTCTATGTTCCATTTATTCTGCTGGCTTTCCTATACATCCCAATACCATAATTACAGCTACACATTTTGTAAAACATGGTTCTACTGTGGTTTACAACTGTCTGGTGTGTAATTAGCGCTCCGTTTTGGACATAAAATTTTTGATCCTTTTTTATTAATTAAGCACCAATAAAAAACAAGTTTCATTTGAACGTTGCATTGGTAGGGATCAACGGGTCCACTCTTACAATTCATGTCGAAAGACATGCATGTAAACAACTTGCAACCTGATGATGAGCTTTAAGTTTGAAATCTGGATAGTTGTAAGCAACAAATTTGCGAGTAGAACCATCTTATTTATATAAAAAGAGAACCACCCCACCGTCATCGTTTCTATCATTACAGCTATTTTTTTCTTCAAACTGGAATCCAATCCAAGCGATCTACAAAATCCTCTCTAAACAATCCCATCCCGAGAACCTGCCTAAGGTGGTGACAGCTTTAAGACCTTGCCCTTTAATTCTTCACACTGAGTGCCAGCATCGGTCGGTTTCTCATGGCATGTGTCCTCTAGGTGCAGTGCTGGCCTTAGTGTTAGCCTGTGACCGTGGGGGAAATTCTCAATATTAGCAATGCATTAATTAGTACATTGTATTTTTGGGGGAAAGGATACATGAAAATCATACCCTGATGGTGGGAATTGAACCCATGACTGCAGGGGCATTGGATTATAAGTTTAATTAATTGTTTAACCTTTACATTTAGGTTGTGAATAAATTCGGTGCTGATGCAATCAGATTGTATCTCATAAATTCTCCAGTCGTTAGAGCTGATAAGCTTAAATTCAAGGAAGAAGGCGTAAAAGATGTTTTGAAAGATGTTTGCTTACCTTGGTATAATGCCTACCGATTTTTCATACAGAACGTCCAAAGGCTAGAAGTTGTAAGTAAAGTCGACAATATTTGAGTTAAAGGTTTTATTTTGTTTTGTTATTTAATTATAGGAGGAAAAAGTGAAGCTTACTTTCCAAGAGGATGTATTTGTCCCTTCTAACCTTATGGATAAGTGGATTTTGTCATATGCCCAATCTTTAAATGTGTTTGTTAGAAAAGAAATGGCAGCATATAGACTTTACACTGTAGTACCGAGGTTGGTAAAGTTCATTGAGAATCTTTGCAACTGGTATGTAAGAATGAATCGGCGAAGGCTAAAGGTTAGATTTTACTAATACACATATTTTTTTATGAGTACACTTATGGATTATTTATATTATTAGGGTGATACTGGTTTGGAAGATTGCAAGAACGCACTCAGCACACTTGGATCAGTATTAACTAATATGATAAGGCTTATGTCTCCTTACACACCATTCTTAACAGAATTAATGTACAAGAATTTGAGACATCTTACAGGAAGAAATGAAAAAAGTGTCCACTTCATCTTAATGCCTCAACCAAGGTGAACGCTGAAACCATTCTAATGTTTTGAAATTTATAATTATGCTTGTTACAGATATTAATTTAATCTTATGATTGCAGGAGTGATTTAATTAATACAGAAATTGAAAGAGCTGTTTCTAACATGCAAACAGTTATAGATTTGGGCAGAGTTAGCAGAGATCGTAAAACGATACCTATTAAGGTTGTTGCTTTTATTTCATACCTAATATCGATAACGGTGTATTTTAAATATTTTCTTTTTTCAGAATCCTCTAAGAGAAGTAATAGTTATATTAAATAACAAAGATACCTTCAATGAAATGGTTCCATTTACAAATTACATAGAGGAAGAATTAAATGTTAAGAAAGTTACCTTATCGGTCGATAAAGAACAATATGGTGTCTCTTTTAAAGCTGATGCCGATTTTAAAACGTTAGGCCCTCGTCTAAAAGGCGATTTTAAGAAAGTATTAGAAATTATCAAGGTAAAAAAAAAATAAAAACATCAATTTTTTTATTTTTATAATTAAATTACACCTTTATTAAAATTCTAGCATTTAAGTGATGCTGAAATCCAAGGCCTGAAATCAAAAGGTTCTATAACAATAGAGGGCCATACTTTAACTGAAGATGATTTAAAAATAAAGCTGGATTTCAGTGGAAACAACGCGACTGAATTGTCTCAACGATACGAAGTTAATTTACAAGATGATGTACGTATGATTTTAAAACCATATTTCAACCGATAGTAACTTGTAAATATTTCGCTTGACAGGTTTTAGTCCTCTTAGATGTTTCAATGGACAAAGAATTGCAAGCCGAAGGAACAGCTAGAGAGATAATTAACCGAGTACAAAAGCTGAGAAAGCAGGCCCATTTGGTACCGACCGATGTTATAAAAGTGTATTACAGTGTTAATCCAGAGATGTGCACACTAGCTGAAACAGCAAAGAGCTACACAAGCTTCATTGAAAACGGTCTAAAAGTGCCGTTTATTGCTGGTACTCCGAACGAGAAAGAAAATATTAT
The DNA here is from genome assembly GCF_000648675.2 of Cimex lectularius. Taxonomy (NCBI): domain Eukaryota; kingdom Metazoa; phylum Arthropoda; class Insecta; order Hemiptera; family Cimicidae; genus Cimex; species Cimex lectularius. The sequence goes on from NW_019392733.1 coordinate 1,420,656, forward strand.
AATCAAAGACACTCAACAGGTAATTCATAATAATATTCTTGAAAAAAAAATCATTATTATTTTAAATTCTTTTATACAGTTGAAAGGTGTTGAGAAAGGATTTGAACTCACACTGACCATAACAGGTGATATGATAAATAACAGAAATCCAGATTGTGGAAATGTTCCTTTCTGCCGGTAAGCTGTTCAAATACAATGTATTATTTTTATTGATGGGAAATTTTTTAACTATTTTTCTTAAATTGTGCAGGTATGCTAATCTTCTATTAGTCGAAACTGAACCAGGATTTGGAGTTTCTTCATCAAACTCATCTCTAGTGTTAGAAAATCCTAAAGGACAAAACGTCTTAAACTTAAAGCAATTGAAAGAACAGGTTGGTTTAAAGATAATTAATAAATAGGAATAGTTTTACATATAAGTACATATCATGCTTTTATTTTAATTTTATTTATTTCTATTCTATTTTAATATTTTTATAACAAAATATTGTGATTATTAACATGTTTACCATGGCAGCCATATTGCCTTTTTTTGTATGTCTTATTTTTTGTACCATTCATTTCCTGATGGGACTTTTCTTTTTTTATTGTTTCAAATAATAGATAGTTAACTAAAAATATTTAAAAAAATTTAACTTACATATTATTAAGTGAAAAAAATGCTGATAGAGATTCCCGTCTTCCATTGACGTGAACAATTGTAGTTTGGTGGGTGACCTACTCAGACCCTGTATACCAATAATTGTACATGACTGGATATTGTTACCTAATAATTTAATAGTAACATGGGGGCAGCAATAAAAAAACCTTTTTGTTAATATTAGCCAGAGTTCATAACAGATTAATTTTATTTTGTAATTGGGTTTTTGGAGGAAGGGGAGTATGAAAAACCTAAAAAATATCTATTTTAGTAGGATGTAATTTTATTTGCGTGGAAATTTCTAAAACAAGGTATTCAGCATAATGCCTGACATTTTTTCACAAGCTGGGCAGAAATACTCGCTTTTTCCTAAAATATTTACTTTACAATTAAAACTTGCTTTACAATATTAATATCTAATAAGCTACTTTTAAATGTTTAAAAAAAAATATATAAAAAACTTCTACCCAAACTTTGTATAACTATATCTTGGCGTAGAGTTCAGTTAAAAAAAAAAAGAAAAAAAAGAAGACAAATGCTCTACCTTCTACAAACTATAGGGGGGAGTATGATCTTCGGCGCTTTGATATTTAGTTGGTAAAGCAAAAACAAATCCAAATTAAAAATGGGAAGATGTTAAAATAACGAGGATCCCTACCATCCGTAGTTGAAAGAGTTAATAAACAAATTGTCGCAAATTTCCTGTTATTGTTTGCAATTTTTAATTACTCAATTTTTCATTTATATTAATATATACAGTCAAACTTTCTCAAACGGACACTTCTTATAATCAGACATCCTTCATGACATTTGATTTTCCTAAACATTCCATTTACTTTCCTAAGAAAATTACTTTTAACACGTTGATTGGAGGATGCTGATACACTGTTGACCCACCGGGTGCTTTTCTTACCCGTATAAATGGCCTTTATATTATAATTATATCTTTTGAATAAATCAGCATTTTTGGGTGGGGTATCATATGAGCCCGCTGTCCGAGACGAGGTCCAAGTCTTTATATGTTCTGTTTCTTCTTTGGAAGCGTCTCTTTGAAAAATACGATTGCCTTCATTTTGTTTAGCCTATTACTGGCCATATGGCTCTTGGCTCCCAAGTCTCAACAGTATTTTGTGCTACCCTCGTATGGGTTTAGTGCTTGCTTACGAGAAACTTTAAATTTGATGCATGATGTTTTTTTACAGGTCAAAATGCTCTTTGCTTTGGACAATGACGTTCATCTTTATACAGCGCAAGGAGAACTCACGGAGGAAAAGCTTAGTAAAATAAATGGTGAAACAATAGTAGCGGCTACAAATAAATTGACAAAACCACATACAAATTTGCCAGCATCTAAGACGCCAATACTATCAAAGTAAGTGTTGTTAGGCTATTTTTATTTTTTAAGTTTTTGAATTATTGAGCTTTTCAGCCAACTTTGCACTTGAATAATATTGGGTTGTCCGGAAAATAATGCAGGATTTTAAGTTTTCATTAAAAAAAATCTATATAAAATTTTCTGTTTACGTTTACAGGATTACTCATTTGTATGAATGTCAACACTTATTAATCCTCTTCCAAATGATATTGTTTGTTTACCTCTGTAGCATTCCGCTACTTGGAAATAATTCAGTCATCCTTATAATGTCAAAGCGAGAATTTCGTACGATTTTCTTTTACGAGTTTAAACTCGGCCGAAGCGGAGCCCAAACGGCTAGAAACATTAACCAAGTCTGGGGCGAGGGTTGTGTTAATGAGTGCACTGTGCAAAGGTGGTTTAAAAAATTTCGGGAGGGAGATTTCAGCCTTGAAGATGAAGAAGGTCGTGGAAGGCCTTCCTCTCTTAATGATGATGTTCTGCGATCAGTGGTGGAAGAAAACCCCAAAACAACTGTTCGAGAACTTGCAGAGCAACTCAAAGTCAGTAAAACGACCGTCGCTGACCACCTCAAGGCGATTGGAAAAGTGAAAAAACTCGAAAATTGGGTTCCACACTCATTAAACGATCGCCAAAAAAATCAGCGCTTTGATGTTTGTGCATCACTTCTTTGTCGAAACAAAAATGACCCATTTCTGGCCAGAATTGTTACATGTGACGAAAAGTGGATTCTCTAGATAACACTAGACGTTCTGGACAGTGGCTCGACAAAGGAGAAGCTCCAATACATTTTCCAAAGCCCCCAACTCATCAAAAAAAGGTAATGGTTACGGTATGGTGGGCTTCATTTGGTTTAATACACTACAGCTTCTTAAATCCTGGCGAAACCATCAATGCTGAATCATACTGTAACCAAATTAATACCATGCATCAGAAATTGGCAGTAATGAAGCCCTCTTTGGTCAATCGGAAAGGGCCCATTTTGTTGCATGACAACGCTCGACCACATGTGTCACGTGTAACGTCACAAAAATTATTGGAGCTTGGCTATGAAACTTTGCCTCACCCACCCTACTCTCCGGACCTCTCGCCTACTGACTACCATTTTTTTAGACACCTGGACCACTACTTACAACACATAATATTCAAAAATCAAACGGAACTGGAAAATGCATTTATTGACTTTATCAATTCTAAAAATTCTGAATTCTACTCAGACGGAATTAATAAGTTACCAACACGTTGGGAGAAATGTATTGAGAGTATGGGAAATTATTTTGATTAAAGAACATTGCTTTAAAGTAACTAGTTTCTTTTTTTTTGTTTAATACCAAAATCCTGCATTATTTTCCGGACAACCCAATATTTAATAAAAAGTTGATAAATGCATTCCTAATGTTTAAATGTCGTTTAAATTTTGTAAATAATTTTCCTTTGTTTTACTCAATCATACAAAATGGGTAAATAATTGATTTAAAATAACCAAACACATACCCAGAAAAGCAAATTACGCAGTTTTCACAGAATAAAAAAAACTTCCATTTGAAAAAAAATTGAAAGTAGCCAGTGACAATTTTGGCCTTTCTGAGGGGCCGTAGGAATTTCAAACAGAATTGTGCGGGTGAAATAGAGGGAGAGTTTAAAAAATATAAATGGGAGGTTGCAGTCCGCGCACCACACCCAGAAGGACAGTTGATATGACACATTGCGACTTATGCAGTCAATGGGTCTCATAACTTTTACCCCCAACCCATTAGTTGCTCTTGGAGTTACCATTAAATTTAAACATTCCACCAATATTAATTTTAATATACTCACTTTCGTCTCACGTATACATAATATAATATAATAATAAGCAGACTTTAATCACCCTCTTTTTTTTTTTTTTAGGTTTGTCAATGTAAGCTGTGGTTCGACCCAAGCGACCATTTTGGTTAAGAAGGAAACTTCAGAGGTCGATACGAGGAAGCGTGCTTCACATTTACTCAAATGTGATACTGCTGATGTTACTATATACTAACTTCATTCAATCTGAATTTAAAAAAAATCTCTTCTACTTGTGATAAATTTAATTTATATCCCTTATTTATTGAACTTTAACTAACTTGGTACAATGTTAGTAGAAACATTTTCTTTTCTTTCTTTTTATATATATATAGTACATAATTTAATTTTGTTCTGTTTTATTTGGAAAAAATCACAGTAGCTGTAAAACATTTAATGTTTTATTAACAAAGCACTTATTTAAATATTTATAAGGCACCCTTTTTAAAAGGAATCTGTAATGTTCGCAAATACAATTCATTTCACTCATACAATTTATTTCAATCGATTGAAGTTCCATTATTTATCATTATGTACATGAAACCAATTTTGACAAAATAAAACTGTTGAAAAACACAAAACAATTTATTTGTGTTATCCTTTTTGTTAAACAAGTCTGTGAATTTGTTGAAACAATAATAATAATTTATTATAAAAAATTAAAAGAAGCTGATATTCAGCAATTGGTTTCTCAAAAATTTTCATTTGAAGAGTTTGCTGTTTTTGTTTTGTAAGGCATTTTATTTTTAAAATGTAAAAAAAGAAAAATCAATTGATGAAATAGACTTTTATGAAGCTCTCTCATCTTTCTCTTCTTAATTGTATCTTGTAGTTATAATGCTATAAGGTCATTTGCTGGTTCTTTTTTCATAAATACCATCCAGCAAACATAATTCAGTGAGTACTTTTTGTGTATATAAAACTATTTTAGTAAAAAGGAAAATTCATTTGTTGTAAGTTGTTAGTTTTTGGCTGCTGTATGCATAAATTAAGTCTTTTAAAAAATTATGGAAATACAGAACAACTATGTTCATAAAACTCACACTCACATAACGCTGAATCATGGGTGTGTAATTTAACCTAACCTGACCCGAACTCTGTTTAACCTAACCTAACCTATGAACACTGGATCAATTGTCTTGAAGAAGAAAGCAAATAAAGTTGGTACTACCAAGCTTAAGATGTATTTTAAGGTCATCATCAGGGCAAAACAACCTTAAATATGTCTACAGACGTGTTAAAGCTTGACTAACCTGGTAAACGACACCATAAAAACATTAACCTAACTTGTCCTTACCCTACTTAACCTAATAGGCTCTTAGACCTCGTAATTGTAAGTTCAATACCCATCTGTTGCCTCTGGAATTTTTTAACTGTCCCCAAACTACAAAAAAATTAAAAAACTTGGCTAATGTGGTAAACATGATGCCATAAAAAATAAGAAACAACCTATTCTAACTTGTTACATACCCTATCTAACCTAAACTGACTCTTACCCTACCTAACCTAACCAGTCTATAACTTCACCTAATTGGCTTGTAGACCCCATAGTCGTGGGTTCGATTCCCACTGTCACCCCTGGTTTTTGACCTCTCCCCTACCCCAAATAATTCATCTTTTTGAATTTAAAGCTTGGTTAATGTGATAAACCCTTTGCCACAAAAATCTACCTAACCTAACCTTTTTTTTAAACTGACATCCTTTGCCGATATAGCCTTCCTCTGATTCCAATTGTACAATTGCTTCAGAGGCACATGTCCAACAAATACCAAATGGGACAAACTTTGGAGGATAAAGATTAATGAACAACAAATGCACTCATGTTATGTAATATTCCTCAACAACATTCCTATCCCTAAAACTGACTGGATACACTACCTTGGTTTCTATCTTAATTTATGGTTAACCTCGAGCTGACATATGCAAATAAGACAGGGAATGAAGATGATTTGGACTAATCTATATCTAATATGAATATGTTGGACACAAATCTAATATGTTGACAAAAAAACAAACTGAGATTCTAGAAAATACTACTGAAACTTATTTGGACAATGGACTGGAACTATGGAGCATTGCTAAACCTACCAATACCCAAAGAATTCTGTCCTTCCAATCCAAAGTTCTCAGAATCTTAGTCAATGCTAATATATCCGATGCCACCATCCACAACGACCTCAAAATACCCATTGTAAATAAATCAATTCCCACCAAATTTTCCAGGTTCCACAAAATACTCTTCACTCACCCCAACATATGTACAATATATATAAGCCGCCAGAGTAAAGCAGAGATTGCCTCGGTACCTCCTTGCCAAGGACTAGCCTTTGAGGAAAGTTGTGAGATCACAAGGTTGTTAACTACTCTCAAGACATTTACTGTGTCAATTTACAATACAATACATACATTGTTAATAAGTATCAAAATATTACATATATAATGCATTACAATGTACAGATGGTAATAAATATTATTTAACAAAAATCTAATAAAGAAATCAGGCTCTCACTTTATTTTCATTATGACTTGGAAAGTTAATTTAAAAAATTAGGTGTTGTTCATTAAGTTTTGTTTAAAGTTGATAGATTAATTTTAAGATATTTCATCATTCATCAACTGCCAAAGAGTTTTTAGATTTGCTGTGTATTTAGAGATCTCCTATCCATCCTATTCTAGCAGGTGGCCTACAGGGCAACGGCCTCGTTCCTTTGCTTTACTCAATTTATACCACCGACCTACCTATACAATCTAACACTATCACCCTTACCTTTGACGATGATACCGCAATCCTTTCTCCTGATAAACATCCCATAACAGCTTCCCATAATCTCCAAAATCACTTGCCTATCCTCAAATCCTGGCTCCGACACTAGATCAAGGTAAATGAAACTATATCAACATACACATAACCATAAAAAGTAAAATCTACCAAATCAAACTTGTCCCTACTTAACCTAACCTGTTTCATTTTTATTTTTCCTTTTGCATATGGAGTCGTAAGGATTTGTTCCTTTAGTACTTAAACTTTCACCTATTGTGCCATCCCTAACCTCTGCCGATTTACCGGACGATATTTCATATAACATGTAAATAATTCTTCTCTCAGAGGTGTGGTATCAAGATTTAAATGATTCACGATCAGTTTTCCAGTATTTGTTGTGTTATTACTTACCCAAGATTTCCGTTCTCTTTTAATGTGGCTACTTTATTCCACAATCTGTTAAAAATCTCAGTTTGTTTAGGGTATTATGCCATCCAGACAAGTTGTGAGGTAATCTTGCACCGTTGGGATGTTTTTGTTCATTTTATGTGCGCAGGCTTTTATGGCTAGCAGTTCATTGCCTGTATAATTCCCATCTTTGAGCCATCTGAATACCATAGAAGAGTTCCAAGAAACCTCTTTTGATTTAGATTTCCAGTCAGCACTTTTCGATAGTCAACTTCACCTGTCCCTTACCCTACCTAAGCTAACTTATGCACACTGTCCGGTAACGTCCAGCCCAAAAACATATTTATTTTAGTTTTTACAACTCTGCATATCCTCTATGCTACGTGATGTGTTCCTCACATTCATATTGTAAAGTTTTACTTTCATTTATGAGCAACCTACTTACCAGAGGTTCCAAATTTTTACATTGCCTTTTCTGCCCTGTTCATTAAATGGACTTTTAATTGCTTTAACTATAACTGAATATGGCAACATTTACAAATGACTTTTGTCAGAATAAACAATCAGACCAAGATTATTAGATCAAACTAGATGGGTGGAATTTTAATTTTTACTTAAACTACAATAAAAGGAAAAGGTTTGAATAAATAAATACACACATTTTTAACCTATGTTTTAATCATTTAATGCTAATTACTGAGCAGGATAGTTCCTGGTGGATCGCCTGTAACTCTTATATCTGTAACTTGGTTATAGGATGGAGTTGTATCTTCACGTTGTGGAAGTACTTTAGGAGTTTCTCTTGGAACATCATCATTTATACCTAAAACAGTAAGAAAATTTAAAAAATGCTGGACTTTGTAAATCCTTTACTGGAATTAGCCTGAAAAAGAGGGAAACTTTAAATATTATCATTCTTATACTTCTGACTTTTCACTATTTTTTCTCATTAAAGTATTACTTTTTAAACCAATTTTATTTCATGCAATTAAATGTACTATAAATATACATTATAATAATAAAATATATATCACAAGATCATGTTTTTACAAATATTGGAAAGTCTTGTTTGTGCAAAATTCATATACTCATTGTTTTTGCGTGCTATAAGGTTTTTGTCAAAAAACGTGTTAAAAACAACAAAAAACAAACATTATGCTCTATAAAATTTTACCTTGTTTCGTGAAATGTAAATATGTACAAATAAAATGCGAAAATTCATGCACAAAGTTATTTGTACGTTTTTTGTTTTCTTTGCTTACAAAAAATATACATTTTCAAACCAAGACATTTTTATGTCGATAAAACCCAAGCACACTGTAAGTATTAAATTTTTATGTTAGCTGGTTTTTATGAAAGGTGTTTTTGTAAAAATAAATAAATAAAATGACAAAAAAGCCCTGTAGCCATGCTTATAATTTCAAATATGGCACCTTCGAACCTATTGCTTATAATAACTGATACTATAATAAATTTATCAATTATGATTTAATTTTTATTAAACAATATAATTATGCTGAATCATGCATACTTTTTTAGGTACCTTCACATTTAACTAACTTATACTTCAATTATGTAATATTTTTGCATTATTACATAATTATTTTAAATGCTTGTTGTGTATCATTGAATTGTCTTATAAAATCATAGTGAAATCAAAATTTAATAAGGAAAATGATAACTTTTAACAAATTATCAAATGATAGTAGAGTATAAGGAGATAAATTAATATAAACAACATTCCATCTTGGCCATGTGGCTTGTCAATACAAAATCTTTTTAAAAAGTTATATACAATGAAAGATTTAAACAAAATACGATGCTGATGATGGGTGTAAATTTCCGAAACATCTAAAAAATTTAAATATAAAAAATGATACAAAATGTGATCTCATCTTTCTAACTTTTTGAAAAGTTAAATAACCAAAAAAACCTTCATTGTGTAGATGTGTTTCGATTAAGTTGTTCCGATCAGCAAAATATCATAAATATTAAATTAATGTTAGAAGTTGAGAGGAGGATTTAAAAGTTGAAAGCTGTTTGCTTTTCATATATCTATGTTAATTCCACAAGAGAGAATTTCAAATTATTATACACATTTTTATTATTGTTAATTTAATGTTAATATTTGTTAACCATGCATATCATTAGAAATAGCTTCAAAGCCCTGATGAAGGGTTTCATCAATGCCATAAAAAATCAAAAAAACTACCTAATGTAATATGTTCTTTACCCTACCTAACTTAACCTGTCCCTAACTCAACTTTTAACCTAATTTAACCTAACCTGTCCCTAACTCTAACCTAACTTAACCTAATTTACCTTTCTCTTACACTACCTAACCTAACAATTAAAAACCACATTGTATGGATGTGTTTTGATTAAATTTTTTCAATCAGCAAAATGTCTTTGCGGAATAGTTAAAAGTTGTTAACAATGTTTTTTTATATTTTTTTATTTTTATTTTTTTTTATTTCATGTATAGGTGAAGATGAAAAATTAGTTACAAAATGGCTAAAAACATGTCACCAAATAGAGAGAAATCAAGGTAGAAAATAATCATGAGGATATTTATGCCTCAAATGCAACCGAAAAGGAATAAAATGTTGTGTAAAATATTATCTTAAAATAGAAATTGCTCTTGAATGACTTTGCACAAAAATAAAAAATTAATTAATAACTGTGGAATTAAAATAAAAAAATAAAAAAGAGGATTTAATTGAGATTTTATTTTGTTTATTCTGTGTAAATTAAAAATATGTAAATATTGCAAAAATTACCAAGGTGTCGGTTTAAGGAAAACAAAAACTATTATCTTGGCTTTTATTTGTACAATGGCAAAATGCTACGAGCAGTAACAGCTTCAGAAATGATGAGTAGTCTCATTTCAAAAGGCTTTTTCTCAGCGAATTCCAAAACAGATGATAGACATCTCACGTTACTCCAAGTCAATTCTTAGCTCTCAGATCAAATTAAGCATAAGCGGTTTAATAATGGAGAGCTTTCGATTTCACGCGTGACTTTTTATTTAAAAAAGGTAAATTCAATGTTCTTGTTTGTTATTTTATCATTTTGCCACAAAATATTAACAGGTGTTCTAAAAAGAAAGAAAAAATGAGAGAAGTTGAAGAAGGTAAAAATATCACTACTATTATCCAATTGCATTGGAAGTATTTAATTTATTTGTTATTATTAATGATAAACACAACCCCAGAATAAAAATGTTAAATTTTTTTTTTAAATAAAAAACTACCCGATCTAACTTGCCCCTTACTCTACCTAACCTGTTCCTAACTCTATCTAAACTAACCAGTTCATAACTCTACCTAATCGACTCGTTGACCCAGGGTTGTGGGTTTGATTCCTATTGACACCCATGTTTTTTTTTTCTTACCTGTCCCCTACACCAAAAAATTCATCTTGTTGAATTTAATGCTTGGCTAATGTGATAAACACTTTGCCACAAAAAATAAAAATTTACTTAACCAAACTTGTCTTTTACCCTAAAGCAACTGTTTTCCCCCTCCCAAATGGAGCAAATTTTGGAGGATAAATATTAATGAACTACAAATGCACTCATGTTATGTAATATTCCTCAACAACATTCCTATCCCTAAAACTGACTGGATACACTACCTTGGTTTCTATCTTAATTTATGGTTAACCTCGAGCTGACATATGCAAATAAGACAGGGAATGAAGATGATTTGGACTAATCTAATATGAATATGTTGGACACAAATCTAATATGTTGACAAAAAAACAAACTGAGACTAGAAAACACTACTGAAACAGATTTGGACAATGGACTGGAACTATGGAGCATTGCTAAACTTACCAATATCCAAAGAATTCTGTCCTTCCAATCCAAAGTCCTCAGAATCATAGTCCGTTGAGTAAAGTTGTGGGATCACCAAAGGTTAACTAATCTCAAGAAATTTACTGTGTCAATGTTATTTGTTAATGTGTATCAAAATATTTCATACATAATGTATTATGATGTACAGATGGTAATAAATATTTTTTTTAAAGCTAATAAAGAAATCAGGCTCTAACACTCATTATGCTATATTTTCATTATGACTTAAAAAGTTAATTTAAAAAATGAGGTCTTGTTCATTAAGTTTTATTTAAAGTTGATAGATTAATTTTAAGATATTTCATCATTCATCAACTGCCAAAGAGTTTTTAGATTTGCTGTGTATTTAGAGATCTCCTATCCATCCTATTCTAGCAGGTGTCCCACAGGGCAGTGTCCTCGTTCCTCTGCTTTACTCACTTTATACCACCGACCTACCTACTCCACATAATACTATCACCCTTATCTTTGACGATGATACTGCAATCCTTTCTCCTGATAAACATCCCATCACAGCTTCCCGTAATCCTAAAATCACTTTCATATCCTCAAATCCTGGCTCCGAGTGTAGAGAATCAAGGTTAATAAAACTCAATCAACATCGTAACATTCACACTAAAACAAGAAAACGCTCCCACCAGTATCTCTCAACAATGTTCCCATCCCTATTGCGAACCATGCACAATACCTCTGACCAAGACAAACAACTGATCTGGAACCCCCATACGTGACTTAAGCACACAGACTGAAACAGGATTTATCATGTAAAAAGTCTACTCGTCAGATGATCTAAACGCTCACTGACAAACAAAATAAAACTTTACATTGCCCTGCTGGCCTCCACTTAGACATACGGACTTGAACACTATGGGACTGCTAAACGTTCCAACCTTAATTGAATCAAATCCCCATAATCTAAAATCCTCAGGGCAATAGTCAATGCCCCTTTCTATGACATCCACCATGTTACACAACCTCACTACTTTACATCCATGTCCTAAGATGGAGCCCATCTCACTCAACATGTTGATGTAATAACAGCTTCCATCCAATATTTGTTGTTCATGTTTCCAAGTTATTGTTTATACGACTACACTATGTTTTATTTGTTGCACCGAACAAAGTCTTGTAAAAAAAGCGAATAATTTAAAAAACGTATTTAGAGAAGAGAGTTTTGCTTTCATGCTAAAATTTTATGGTTCAGAGAAAGATTTTTTTTAGCAAAAGGATTAATAGAAATTTCTTCACCTTGAAATAATTGAATGAAACTAATTAAATGTAAAAAAAATAAATTGCACAATATGAAAAAGCAAACGTCAATATCTGAAGAAAAAAAAGAGTCATTGCCGAAGATTATCTTACAAGGTCCAATGGCGATTGTAGGAACGTCTTTCTTATCAAAAATTTCATCTAGGCGTCATGTACAATTGTTTAAAACAATAAAAATAAAATAAAATAAAGCATAAATGCAAGGTGAGAGATATTCGATAGAAAATGTCGATGAAAAGTGTTTAAGTGGAAAATAGGAGCGTGTATTTGTACACAAAGAAGGAATGCGGTATGGCTTGTTTGTTTATGCTGCATTTGTTGATTTGCCTATTTTTTACTTTTCCTTCTGACGTCAAAATGTATAGCGAGTTCTTTTTGAAAGCGTTTGTGTCGGAATAAAAAGAAGAAAAGCCAACTTCAATGATCAGTGCAAAAAATTAAGAAAATACCTTGGTCCGTTGAAATTTTAAAAGAGTGTTTCTATTGTATTTTTTGTTTCTTGTATCGTCTTTTTTTCGTAATTCAAGTCTGGATTTTAAGCGTATAGTTTATTGCATGGGAAAAAAGTAGAAAAACTTTGAAAAATTTGTTCTCGCTTGTGAAGAGTTAGTTATATGTTATAAATTTTGTTTTTCCTGGCCGGCACTCTTTATAGGCTGTCCTGAAAATGAAGACGGCGGGAAGTTGAATTTCTCCTGACATAGGCATAGCACACAAGAAAAGAAAATTGTCATACCGAGCAAAGACAAGAAAATTTTTTCTATGTTAGGCAGAAAGGGGGTGGAAAAAAAGGCTAAAGGGTAAACTTTATTGAAAAAATTAAAGTCTTGAATAAATGGAATTACCTATACATCCGGTAACAACGGAGGGTGGTCCAGGGGGTGGTTTTGGAGACCAGAAGAAAACATAGTAAAGGGAGAGTATAATTGCCGCTAGGGAGACGGAGAACACATAAACAATAACCGTAAGGACACGTATTAGCTTTTTGTTCTGTTTAGGTTCGTACATTTTGTCTTTCGCTTCTTCTCCAGCGAATTTCACACTATTGTGCGTTGATTTTCCGCTTCCACCGTTCATTACAGGTCGACTTTTCGGTTGAGGCGCGGTGGTTGGAGAAAATGGAGAGTCACATGTTGACCTGCTACTACTTTCACAATTCCAGTGTATGAGGGCACTGGGCAAACTGATCAATACACTCGATTCGTGTGCGCCTGTTCTCTCGCCTACGCTCTAAATATATCTACTTCTTCAACAACTTCCTTACAGGCCCTTTCCGCGTTTAAACCGACTTTTCTTTTTGGAGAAAAATAACGTTCGGACTTCAAATCAATTTAACAAACGATGTGGACATCGAAACCAAACCACTTTCACACCCCAGTAAAATCTAGGGGAGGAAGTTTTTCTTTTTTCAACGAAAAACGTAAATTTTCCATAAAAAACATTCTACGACACTGATTGAGCAGAAAAGAAGAAAGAGAGAGAGGAGATAGACAGAAAGCCAAAAAGAAGTTAGAGCCAGAGACAGGGAGCAGAGAAGAAGTGAGAAAGAGAGAGAGAGAAAGAGAGAGTGTGTGTGATAGAGAGAGAGTGAGAGAGAGACTAAACGTTCTCAATTATTACCTCAGTTGAGACAAATTGGAAAAGGCAAAGTTTCTGAAAATTTCTTGCGAACGTTGAGGATACAAGTGCCCATTCCACTGACAGGATCTAATGGCCCCTTGGAGGAGAGCTGGCCGAAATGGCCGATAAGACTATAAATGCATTAATCCATTTATGTTTGAAACACATGTTTTACGAAGAACAGTAGCCTTTTAAATTGTGTAAAGTGTGGACGAGAGCCTCCCCGGGGCTGGCGTTCTGGGGCCGGCGGAGATCCCCCCTCGTAGGACGACTGTTGGCTTCCCGAGTGTTTGATCTTTATTTATTCTGTAGTATTTATTGTAGTTAGTTGATAGTTAATTATTGCTTCTGTTACTTGTTATTTATTTATTAGTTTGTCTTCAAATTGTTAGTTTTGTCAAAATGTAATTTGTTATTTGGTAGGTCTGCACTTTTATTTGTTCATTGTTGTTTGTCTTTATTTACCCTTTGTTGTTGATGCTGTTTTCGTACCGAATTTTTGATTTTTAGTACTTATTGTGGTTGATCAATATATATTGCTCTCATTACTTGTTATTTATTTATTGCTTTATGATTCTGAACTTCGTCATGTTAAAAAATGGAATTTGATATTTCATAGGTCCGTATTCTTGCTGAATGTTCCAAAACAAAGCAAAAAAAAATTATGTTTGATCATAATTGACCATATTAATTATTTAAATTCATTATTCTTTTTTTGTCTTATGTCTTGGTTGAGATGAAAAAGTTAGTGTCACGAGCGGGATTCGAACCCACGACCTTCGGCTCAATACGCCGCTGCTCTAACCACTTATCGTGACGTGACGTCGATCCTCTCGGACACCAACTTCTCATCTCATCCAAGATCTTACAAAAAAGTAATAATTGAAATAATAGAAGAAATATCAATAAATTAGCCGTTTTACGACCAATAGGACTATACAGAGGTACATCAGAGAGCAAAGCGGACGTCGTTCTACCAGAAGAACTCCATCTCCGTCCTCAGGACAAAATCTGTGTTGGTACCACCACGGTTTTGGTCGCAGAGCTCGCTCGTGCATCCCTCCATGTACTTTTGAGAATTCAAATCGGGGAAACGAGTTCAGGGGGTCGCTCCTCTGAAGGGCGGCCACCCGCACCAGCCCATCGATTGTTTATTTCTGACCCCATGTTGAATCTTTATTCTTAATTGACACGGACGCCACACTTTCTTTAGTTCCCCACAACTTGGTCCAGATATCTGCTCCACCAGTGATCTTCCATATTCGGTCGCAGCGAATGGAACCAGAATAACAACTTGTGGACAAAAATGATTAACTATAAACTTGGGTTTTACCAAACCAATTACTTGGACATTTGTAGATAGATAGGCAATAGATCGCCTCAAGCCGGTGTACCGGGCCCACCTTGTGAAGATATACCTCCCAACAATACGACCTGACGCACCAAGACCCTGAAAGGACGGACAAGAGTGCGTTTTGAACTACATAAGTCACCATCTACGACTAGAAGTGAAAGACAAATCAGAATACCTATACAATTTTATGACTGTACTTAAATTATTTTCGTACATATTCCTTTATACATTTTTTAAATATATTTTTACATATTATTTTTCTAGAAATGATGAATAATGGAGTGTGTGCGGTGTTCAATCCTTTTTTAAAAAAGATAGTTCCTACTCACAGTAAGTTGTTTTCCAACGATCTGGATTTCGAGCCCTTAGCTCATCATCAGGTTGAAGGATTTCTACAACCGCGTCTCTAGACATGAATTGCAAAAGTGAACCCGCCGATACCCCCGCCAACGCGACGTTCCAATGAGAAGCTGTTTTTTTAATGGCGCTCAATTTAAACGTGCGAAAAGCGGGAATTATAACACAAGTAAATATTATGATGGTAAATACTGTAAGAAATTAATTAGAAATTAGTAATTAAAGATAAAACATTAGAATAATACCTTAAATTATTGTAAAAATAATAACAATTATAATTATTTTGACGTTTAATATTATTTATGTACATATTATTTTTTTTTTTTTGACTGGGTCTTCCGACATCTAGGTCATTTCAGCCCCCAACTATGTCTATATTCTATTTACCCTTTCAAACACTACATTCATATAAATAAATACATTCATACACATAAATACATCCATACAGTACACTCATTCCGTTTGGTCGGTGGAGTACTTGATATTCCTCCACCGACCCTATACTCAAACTAATCTAGATTAGGGTCGATGGAGTACTTTTATAAATATTCCGCCATCGACCCCGAACACACACTCTTACGCTCTGATCGTTCGAGGGGTGATGATGACGCTAATAAATACATGCACTCAGACAAAACATATAAACACACGACACATAAGACATACTATATACAATAAAAAACCCCAAGTTCCCCTAAAAAGCGGAACAGGGGACCCTGAAACTCGCTGCAGTGCTCGAGAACTTTTCTTAAGTCCGGCGGCATGCCTACACGCTCTCTGTATGGCGCAAAGGCATGACACGCCTCTAATGTGTGGGACACATCGAGCAACCTTTCTCTGCATAAGGGGCACCTGCTCGGGCTTTGGCCCAAAAGCAGGTGCCCATGTGTCAACCGCGTATGGCCAATCCTCAGTCGGGTGAGGACGATCCCCCGTCTCCTGCTCAGGCTCTCTGAGCTTATTATTGATTGTTTATGTTGTTGATTATTTTTCATATTTGTTTTGTTGTTATTTGTATTGTTCTCTAACTTTACTAGTCAAATTATTTTTTTTTTTAAATTGGAATTTTACTACATAAAAAAAGATGTAAGGAGGTATCGATTTAGTCAAAACATAAAAATCTATATACAACCCTTTCCCCTAGTTCACTAAGCAACTAATAAATGGTCAATCAACTTGTTCAATGAATTATGTTTGAAGTATCAAATTATAGTGAGAACCTTCACAAACACATATTTAAATGGTAATAGACTAATAGTGACAAGACTAGATATCAAAACTATAAATAATTTAAACTGTTTTATCTTTCTATATTTATTTATTACTCCACATACATATTATGTTGAGTTGTGAGCATTAGCTACGTTAGGACATCCATGGGGATGTACCTAAATTGGTGTCAGTAAAGTTTTTGAAAAAAGTATTTATGCTCTTTACCTTTTTGTAAACAGGCCGAATTATGGAAAGGAGACTGCCGTAAAAAATTCCTGAGTACAACTTAAATTCCCCTGATCCCTCTGGGGTCCCAGAAGAAAATGTAGTATAGGGAGAGTGTAATAGCTCCGAATAGGACTGAACTCAGATAGAGAACTACGGTGAGATATCTCAAGAATGTCTTAACGAATGGAGACTGTTCTTTAATTTTGTAGTCGTCTTTTGCGTCTTTGGGGTCGGCGGAATCGTCGTCTTTCCTGTTGGCCCCGGACATGGTTTTTTGATGATTGGGTTTCAAACGCGAACTGGACGAGACGCGGCGATTGACGGCCGGCTTATTGGCTTTTCTACTTTGTGGGGTTCACTGGCTAAATCCCCCTGTAGCTGTTTTCACGTCAAATTTATTATTCACATATGGCCAAGTGAGAAGTACCCAATTATAAAAGGGTCTGAAACAAAAATAATTTGTTTGACAAAACTATTAAGGCTTACGAGCTTGAATTATTATTGTGAGAGCGAATATGACAAAAGATCAGCAGCTTATGAGTTGTAATGAGTATGAGTGCACTATAAAAATGGCGTACAATACGAAAAAATGTATTTGTTAATCTTTTTACAATTAGTTCATACGAGATGCAACGAGGGGAAGAGCATAGAAGAATAGAGAGAGGGAGAGAGAACAGAAAAGAAGAGAAAGAGAGAGAGCATAAAAGAAAATGAGCGCGAGAGAAAGAGAAAGAGGGAGAACAGAAAAGAAG
This sequence comes from Cimex lectularius, assembly GCF_000648675.2. Classification (NCBI taxonomy): domain Eukaryota; kingdom Metazoa; phylum Arthropoda; class Insecta; order Hemiptera; family Cimicidae; genus Cimex; species Cimex lectularius. Next base: position 1,438,315 of record NW_019392733.1, read on the forward strand.
AGAGAGAGAGAGAGCGCCAGAGACCATAAAAGAAAAAGAGTGCTTGGAGAAAGAGAACGAGAGCGAAAACAGAAAAGAATGGAGAGAGAGAGAGAGAGAGAGAGAGAGAGAGANCATAAAAGTTTAAAAAATTTCGTGTTTTAGATTTTTTAAATTTCTAATGGTATATTCATCATGATTCTAATGCTTTTTAATAAAAAAGAGTTGCTAAATTTCTTTGTTTTGAAAAATGAGTGTTATCAAATGTTCTTTCAACATCTAGTATTTTTTTGTTTTTTAATTTGATATATTTATTGCAATCTGTAACCTTATTTTCATTAAGTATTGAACTGGATTGAGCGAGAGAGCATAAAAGAAAAGAGAGGGGGGAGAGCATATAAAGAGAGGAGAGAGAGAGAGAGAGAGAGAGAGAGAGAGAGAGAGAGAGAGAGAGAGAGAGTGTATAACAGAAAAAAAATAAATAATTAAATTTAAAGATACAAATACATAAAAAACTGTAATTTGCAGTTAATGAGGTAGAATGAGCGTGAGAACTCAGCGGAAAATTGGAAAACTATTTGAAACACTATTATCAGTGTTTTGTGAGATGGAATGTGAATGAGAGAAAAAAGAACAACAAAAAAAAAAAGGGACTGCAGTTTATAAATCAAATATATTTGACAAAATTTGCTACCAAACCTAATCTTGTTCCAATTTAAACATAGGCATTTTGATATAATTTATTTAAAAAAAATGAATTGAGCAAAAATAGAATAAGTTCTGTTGTTGAGGGGGTGAGAAAATAATAGAAACAAAACAATACAAACAAAAATAGTAATCATGAAGATGTATGTGTCATCGTTTAGCTACTTTTAAAATGGTGTCCCTTACCCTTCCTATCCTAACCTGTCGCTAACTCGACTTAACCTAACCAGTCCATAACTCTACCTAATCGGCTCGTATATACCCATTCAAGGGTCTGATCCTTCTCAACTGTTGTTTTGATCTAACCCCCCCTTCTCCGAAAAATTCATCAAAATTTTGAACTTAAAGCTTGGCTGTTATAAACATGTCATAAAATATAAAAACTACCTAGCCTAACCTGTCTGTAACTCTACTTAAGCTCTCCCTTACATCATTACCGAATCTGTCCTAACCCTACCTAGCCTAACCCAACTTAGCTAGTTTCTTCTTCAAAACACCAATGATGCAAATTCATGCAAATAATTGTTTCAAACAACAGGCTTTTAGTCTATATCCAAGCTTTGGTGAACACAAAAAAGGTTCATTTTAGCAAATCATTGCCTTGGTTCTTTCAGGTGGGATTCATCTTGTCATAATCATCAGTAGTTGAGCTATAAAGTATAAATTACTACTTACTAGTACTTTTCCATAAATTACACTCATTATCAATCAAAATTATACTTTATTACTTAAAAATTAGAGAGATAGTCAAGTATGGTGGTGGAGAGGGAGAGAATTAGTGTCCAAAATTTTGACTGTTTAAAAGTTATATTTCTCCCAGAAACAAGACTGTACACATTGACATTTAATTATAATTTTCAAATAATAAGAGAAATTAATTTTTTTTCTTCTATCATAGGTCAGTTGATGGAGAAATTTTCCTTGAACAGAAAAAGCCAAGAAACTAAAGTATCAATGAAATGTTAGCAAACATACAAACATAAAACAAAAGTTGTACATTTGCGAATTCTTTTGAAAGTTAATAAAAAACAAAAATATACTCAACATTAAACACGGCGTACTTATTTACATTACAAATCATAATTTAAATTATTTTAAATGCAATTTTTCAATTTTGTTTAAAAATAAATATTTAAGGTATTACAATGCAAAGTTAATAACAATGAAAACAAATTTCTTAATATGGAATTAAAAACACAATGATCAATATAATTTTTATTTTACAAACTTGGAATAAATGAATTGTGAGTATTAAAGAAATTAAAAGGCACCACTTGAAAATTAAATAATATTTTCGCTTTTAACTTATTTGCTATTAAACAGACTATTTAATTTAACATTTAATTGATATTTCTCTAAATCCAGTGGAACCTTTATCATCATTTAATATTTGACACAAGAGCAATTAAAAATAATAAAAATTGATAAGGAATGCTTTTATATAATATAAATAATTATCTACATAAAAATATTGAATTTTTACAAAAATTTAATTATAAACAAGAGCAATTTGCTCAGATTATAAAGTTTATTTTCAAGTTAAGTATACAAATGTAATTACCTCTATAATTAAACTAATTTGTTTGAGACATTTGTTGCATGTCGCTTTTTCAAAAAATTAAATAAAAATAATAATCTTACTATATATTTAAACTAACCAGGTTTGAGTTACAAAAATACAATTTTTTTATTTCTATTAATGGATAAAGAAGAAACTGAATTATTCGTTATTGTAAAGTTTTGTTAACCCTTTTTCAAAAACATTGTCGTAAGCATATTGAATGATGTATCTAAAAGTAGAGTTGTTAACTATCGGTTCGATGTCTTCATGATCTAAAATTGCTTGCAACGGGGGAACGAGGTCTTTAGAAGTTTCATCTGGAATGTTACATACATTTTAGAACCACTTTGGCAAATGGACAGTATAAACTTACCTGAAAGACAAATTATTTCCATAAGTTTATAGAAGAATATATGGCTAAATGATTCATCGAGGGCGTTCAATTCTAATGAGTCCCAAGGATCTTTCAAAATAGCTCTGACCCAAACAGCCGTCCTGAAAGATATACACCGTTAAATAAAATTGATCTTCTTCAAAATTTCATGAACTTACTTCAATTTGAAGTGTAATTCAGGGTCTTTTATTAATTTGCATACATCAAAAGCTGTGTGGAATCTAAGGTCATCAGGGCAGTCGTATTCCTTGTCGCCAGTTAAAAACTGTAAGCAATAAATACAAATAGTATTAGTCTACAAAGCACTTGAGTTTTAAAAAGTGATATCGATGATTGATAGAAAGGAAGAAAAATTGTTTTTGTGGGCTCTGAAGAACAGATTCTCAGTAGATTCTGTGCTTTTGTTCTAAAAATATGCTAAATTGTGGCGTCTTGGAAAAGGGGTATTAGCCGGGGTACCCAGATGTCAGACTGAATGGCTGACTTTTCAGATCTTAATATCACAATTCGACCTACTTACTTACTTTACTAGCAATAAAGAGTATCGTTAAGAAAAGGTGGCAGCATCAATGGATTGGGTCATTTGAGAGCCTATAGGTGGTCCCCAGAAAGTCTAAACAGCAGAATCTAATCAGGTTCTATTCATGGAAATTCAAATGCATTTTTTTATGCGCCTCTTGCATAGTCAAAGCAGATGACTATTACAACAATTAAATTAAATGAAAGAGGTAATCATGTAGATATGGCATAATTAAAATATATTCCCTTTCATAAAATCAACTTCCATTTGTAACATTTCAAATTTGTATTAATGTTCGATTTTGGTTAAAGAATGTATATAAACATTCTAGGTTCATTTAAGACTTATGTGTCTTAGTAACCATCTAAGTTGTCTCGATGTTTTCTGATTATACTGAGTGTAGGCCCCAGTGTTTTATGTTTTAGAGGTTAGGCAGGCGACTCGTGAAGAGTGCAGATTACAGCGAATACCGTGCAACTGAACGCAGACCTAGGTGTGGACGAGAAGTCTTAAGGATACTGTTGGGACTTAACTGGTTGTTGTATGTTTCCATTGTTATAAAATTAAATTAAAAAATAAAAAGTTAGTGAAAATTTTAGTTCATTTAAATATAATGTGCTACCTGTGTTAGTTTTTCCTCTTTAGTTTTAAACCCTAATTAGCGAATATTCTTTGTGATAGAGAATCAGCTCCTTTAGAAGCAGGAAGCATTTTTGTATTTAAGTTAATTTTAGTGGCGTAACTTTGGGTGGAAGCAGTTCATTGTTCAGATCCAGGATCTGCGTTTATTTTATTTATTTATTATTTTTTTTAATACATTGCGCCCAATGTATAATTCTTTTCTTCAATAAAATTGTCTTCCTAACACCCCTCACTTGTCACCTTCTTTCAATAAGCCCCTCTTCTCCACTCATCTATCGCCAATGTAGGTTGCAACCGTGATCAGGAAGGAGTAACACCACATAATTGAAGGGTGTCATTCCTTGGCTCCATATAGAGAGTGTGTAGGAATGCCATCCAACATTATTATTATAATCAAGTAAGACAGTGGATCTTTGACTCCTGTTCTGATTTTTGGAGGAAACAGGTGTTTTCGTATATGTAGACTATTTTTTAATGCAGTTAATCAATTGTGTGCAGTACAAGAGTGTCAAGGGCAGAATATAAATACCTCATTGACTCTCGATTAAACTAATTAATGTGTGTGGTGACGGGTTGGCTGATATGACAAAGAAAGGGGTCGTCGCATGGATCAACCATTACAAAAAAAAAAAAAATCCTTGGGAAACCAAAATAAAAATAAAAATAAATACACCCTGACAATTTTACTTGCTAGAATTATTTATTATATACATTCCAAACTCAACACTATTAAAATTTACAAACTATCTTGAAATTATCCCTTGCTAAAATGATTACCCCCCCCCCCAAAAAAAAGAGAGTAAAATTGTTAAAATTAATTTTGAATTAATTTTTAACTCCTTCTCCACTAGTGAACATCTGAAGACCCTTAACACTTCCTCCGTCACTCCCGTGATAAAGGGCTTGGCGTAGAGAGGAATTGCTTCTGCCTCTGGCCAAACCACTGTCCCTTAGGTGCTAACACCAATCCGCAACACTCCAGAAGGTGACGTTTTAAAGGGTGATGAGGGAATATCGAGTACTTAATCATCCTTTTTGAGAGTAAATAAGAAAGAATATATTTAAGAATGAATAGTGTATTTTGGTTAAAACTGTGAAGATTGAAATGGCCTTGTGGATAGTCCCAGGAGCATGCATGCACATATGTAAATAAATAGAATTGAGCTTATATTGGGTGCGTGCATAAGTTTTTTTGAATTTCATCCTTATAAAGGCAATCTATTATTTCCTGCCACTCCATTTAGTCTAGGGTGGGAAAAGCCCTATTGAAAGACATTGTTAAGAAAGGGGTAGTTGATCCCAAAAGTCAGACTACAGTAAACTGCGAAGCGTATGACATGGAAGATAAAATTAATTTGAGCTATTGCTTGCTATAGGAGTTTAATCTCAGATATAGTGGCTGTTGACTATCAAAATTTATGTGGAATTTGCAGTGATAATGTAATAATTGAACGTGTGAGTCAACAATGGTTCTAACGTTTTTATAATGGAGAGAGATGAATCCAAGACTAGCCTTGATGTGAAAAGCCTAACGAGCTTAAAAGCAACAACTTACAAGTGGCATGTAGGATGAGGACAACTGTACCAGAGCTATCAGAGAGATTTCAGATATATCGCACAACAACAGAAAGAAGAATACATCCGATCTCTGGGTTACATTGTGACTCAGGAAGACCACTTGGGGCTAGGAATAAATCGGAAGGGTTTATTTCCTATTTGGTCACTGGGGGTGAGAAGTGGGTCCATTAAAAAATGTTAAACGCAGAAGGGCCATTTACAAGAAGAATGAAGCCCCACTGTTTATGTCAAGATTACACCTTGTAAGGCCCTATTGTCTGTTTGGTAAAATATTTGAAGAATAATTTATTAAAAACTGTTACCACACAATCAATTCCATAAGCAGAAGTACACTGGGTACACACTCTGATACAAGAGCTAGAGCATCTTGGGGCAGTGTAGAAAGAAAAACGCCCAGCCCTGGTGAATAGATGCAATGTATGCCAGGCTTCACACAGCTGCACTCACTCAGAGCAAAATCGCTGAATATCAGCAACAAATGCTCTACCCTCCATATTCTCCGGACGTTGCCCCTTCCTATTTTTATTTGTTCCGCTTCCTAGGCAACCACTTAAAATATAAGGAATTAAAACAAAAACCCTTTGAATATCGGAATTACAGATTTCTACTCATCTATCATCACACTTTTACAAAATGGGGATATTTTTACTACCTGAACGTTGGCAATATGTTATAGAAAATGAAAGTGTTTTGGATTAAAAATAAAATACAATTATATTTTGAAAGTTTGACTTTTTTCATGAAAACCGCAAAAACTTATGCACACACTAAATATAAATCAATCAATAAATTATTGTATTACCTCTATGAGCTCTATTGGTTCACAAACAGGCACTGTGTCTTTACCCCTTAAAAGAAGGTGCTCCGATACAGATTTCTGCACTTCAAGGAAATTCAGCTTATTTTCAATTTCGCTTGAATATTCAGATTCATATTCCGCAATCAAATGTAGCAACTTTGACAGCGAAAGCATTTTCTACAATTGAAAGAAAAAAAATTATAACATGCCATGGAATAATTCACCTGACCCACTTACCTCTTGGACTAATGCGTCTTTTTTATAGATGATTGCTATTTTCGCTAATTCTTCAGCAGCTTCTTTAACATTACCTTCTTGAAGCTTATGGATCCAATATAACTTTTCAAGAGGTTTGAGGAAAGTGTCTAATTTGCCTTTGAATTTGACTGGAATTTCAAGTGATAACACGTCACCACATTTATTATGATCGATCAGCCATTTGAATAAAACTTCACAAAAGCCCTAAGAAATGTAAAAAGTATTAAATTAGGACACATTTCTGGATGAGATATAAGCTCAGAATACTATCACATTCTGCGAGCTAAGGTAATATGAAAAAGCATTCGGAAGCTAATTTATATCTCAATCTCTTTCTTTACTGTAAGGTAGGTTTTATCAATCTTAATTTTAATACACACACTACAACTATTTAAGTTTACTCTTCTTGTTTTAACAAAAATATAAAGAAAACAAAATTATTCAATTAGTATGAATAATAATGTACACTACATAAGTAACTGTTTAAGTAATTTAATAAAAGAACATGTAATTATATCGTTGCGGATCATTCCTATCTAAGCTACGTTGATCCTTAGATCCTATGTCTTAAAATAGTAAAAATCTGAAAAGTGTCTGACAGACCAACAGTGATAATAAGCAGACCAAATTGATCGATGAGGATCACATTACAGGTTCATCACTCTGCAGACCACAAGAGGAAAATAAAGAGAATCTTGAGAAATTTTGCCACTTTTTGTAAAGCTGATTTATATAAGCTCAAATAAGGACACTCATGTGCACACATACACGTGTGTACCAAGTTGAGCCTATCACTTCTCACAATGATAAATTACCACCAGGCAAGAATTGTCACCCTGGGTGTTGGCAGACTGGGGTCAGATCTCAGTATTTTCTGTCCGGCCTATCAACATCTAGGTCATATTAGCCCTCAACACATTTAGTTTCTAGGTATAAACCCACTCATATTTTCAATCACTTTTAAATACATACCATTTACTCAGTCAGGGTGGTGTATTCGATGATCATCCATCACCCTTTACACCTATTATATAACTAACTTAATTGAAGGTCAATGTGGTACTCAATAATCTGCCATCAACCCTCTCACACTACACAATCACACTAATAAATACATTAGCGTGTATCATATACATTATAAATACCCAGTACTATTTAACCTTGATTTCCCCATGAATGAGAAGAGGAGTTGCAAATACTCAATGCCATGCTGAAGCACAATACTGATATTGGGTGGCATTACATTAATACAATTAAGAAGGACTCATCGAGCAACCTTTCTCTACATGCCAGGCAAGCTTTGGCAAAGTAAGTGTGTCAACCACATATGGCCGACTCTGTCAGGTTAAGACCATCCTTCCAGATTCTCTGGGGACCACCTACAGACTCAAATTACCCAGTCCTTTAGAGATGGGAAGAACCACTTTTTAAGGATCTGATCAAAACCGCTCACTCTGTGAAATGAATCAACTCTTTTTTATGTTTCACCACTTGTACTCACCAAATTTATTACCCTTAATCCCATGTATAAAGATTGGAAACTGGCATGTTTTTCAAATTTCAGTGGGCCAGAACCAGGGCCAATCGTAAAGGTACTTTGGCACAAAAGTTAGTCTGGGTGTTATTCTATCCTTAATCGGGTGAAGATAACCCTTTTCTATGAGTCAGATCCTCCGTAGGCAACTTATCAACAGTGCTCTTGATATGCGAGAGCTTCTCTGCCCCACCGAGACTACCATTTTCTTCTAATCATGTTTTCTAATGCATTTTCAGCATCAGAGGGCGGGATCGTAGTGGTTAAGTCTGGTGGTCGGGACAACCCGGCCTAGCCGCCTCGTCCGCCTTTCCATTACTATCCAGACCTATGTGTTTAGACAACAACTACCATTGTGGGACACTTCAGTTCAAGAGCACAATGAGAGGGTCATCAGAGTACTGTCCTAAACAGCAGTCACACACTCAGTCAGTGCAGACAAGGTAGGCAGAACCACTGTCTCAAATCACCTCAAAAATTGCGTACAGTTCCACCTTGTAGATGATACATTCAAGACCAAATATGAAAACCAATAAAAATTAAATTGTTTAATGTTAAAAGCATACCTTATCACCAAACGTCTCTATGTATTTATTTATAGCTGTCTTTTCTTCTTGCATTAAGTAGGCCAAATCTATTAACTGATAAAAGGATTCGTACTTATAAGCTAATTGTTTTGCCTTCATGTACGTGCCCGGTGAAATGACTGAAAAATACATTTTTTGTCAAACTTGTGACTATGAGAGCATAACAAATTAATAAGTAGAGAAGAAATACAAATAACCATTTTTATTGGAAGCAAAAAATAATCTTTTAGGAGTTAATTTTTTCCTATTAACTTTTTTCTCACTATTACAATTATTTGAACAAAAATAAACTTACGGAGGCAATTGATTAGAGAATCTCTCAACTTTTCGAATGACTTTAAAGGGGGAAAATCTACTTGTAAGAAAAGGACAATATCTGCAAGTTGAAAAAATAGGTCAACAACCCTTTTGAACTCCTTATCATCTTCATCTGTGCTTTCTAGGAAGTCAAATGTTAACGAAGTCTAAAATTAAGACAATAAATTGATTATTACCAACAAATGAAAAATAATGACAATAACAAATGGTGATAAATTAAATTACCAGCTGCATGAGATCGTCGAATATCCCAGTTTTTCCTTTAGCCGAAAGCCAAGACGGGCATGTTCTATCGATCTTGACTCCGTGTTTCTCTCGAGCGGCGATTATAGAATAGACGACTTCCTATAAGGTTAATAAATAAAGATCATGGCATCATAAAAAGTACATAGCATAATTGCTAAATTATTAACTTACAGTAATAATGGTTATCGCAGACTCAAGATATTTGAAAACTTCTTCATACGAGTTACTACTGTCAGCTACTTCTTTTGTTTTTTTAATCAAAGAACGAATTCCCTCATCAGCAACACTTACCTTAAAAATTAAGAATTGATTTTAGATATAAGGTAATAATTGTTATTGACCATGTGACCAAGTGAACTTATTTAATAAGTATTTTAATTTAAAACCAAGCAGTTATTTAAAATAAAATTAAACTACAATTATAAAATTTGTATGGCAATTATAATATTAAAAATATAAAGCATTAATTTTTCATTATTTGAAAATTCTGATGCATTGGTGTTTATTAAAAAATAAAATAATAATAATAATAAAAAAATAAAATAACCATACACCCACAATACACCAGCATGCAAAACACACATGCAGTTATAAAAATAAATATAAAATAAAATCTATCATCATATAATTCTCACATATCTATAGAAAAAATCCTGTGAACTTAATTTTGGTGTAGTTATGAATTTCATTGATGCAATGGAATGAGAAATTGCTGACAAAATAATACAGTTTCTGAAAAATAACCCCAATAATTTCATTACAAAACTAGTCAATTGAATTGGCTTAACTGAATTAAGAACGTGACATGTATATATTTTGTATGTGTGTGTGTGTGTGTGTGTGTGTGTGTGTGTGTGTGTGTGTGTGTGTGAGTGTGTGTGTGTGTGAGTGTATGTTGTATGTGTGTGTGCACATGCGAATAACTTACTTTGGTTGAAGTTTTCTAAAAGTATGAAGCGCTATTATTTTTTCATTGTGTTCATTTAATAAATGTACAGTGTCAACATTGACACCCATCCTGGTCACCTTTCCTAGCTAAAAAAGTAAAAAAATGATCATTACTAAATGACATAAAGTAAAACAATTGGTCAAACTTCCTATAAGCGGACACTTAAATGAGATTTTAACAGCTTATTATAGAAAAATTATTATGTACATTAAGTGAAAGTAAACAAATTAATTGAATTTGAACGAATCCACATATGTACACAGACACTAATTTCCTCTTCCTCATGGACTTGCATGAATTCGACCTTTTCCAATGGTTGATCTTTTTATTGCTCTTACTTTGATGTTTTATGTTTATACGTTACATTGGATTTTGAAAGGGTGGGGAGGGAAGTCGGGAGTAGAAAGACATTTTTATATGAGGAGTCGGCTTTTTTGAGGTAAAAGGAACCGACAGAAGGAAAAAATGGAGAATGGTTCAGCCTGATTTTCAGGATTATATAGACAGGGATAATTAGGGAAAGGAAAGCCAAATTTTCGACGTAGTCTATTTCTTCAACAATTTGGCTTCTTTTATAGCTTGTTCAAGAGGTGGAACTCTCAGAAAACCCCTAGCAATTTTCTTAATTAAATTAAATTATCTACCATAAAAAAACAAAAAAAAACAAGCAGTTTCTACCTAGTCCTTATTACCAAATGTTCACTAACCGACCATCTTCAGAGTCAGATACGGTTTTTTCCGAAGTCAGAACGATCCAGGCTGGCATCACACAAGAGAGCATTTGAATTTGATTAATGATATTAGCTTAGCTGCAACTGAGTTTACATGTGTCTGTTCTGTAATTGATGCTGTGTTTATCTTTGTTGATGTAAACCATTTCTAAAAAGTTACGTTCTGTGTGTAATATTTTTGGATTGTTGAAGTCTAAATTGTTTTGGTGTTCAAAGTGGTAGGTAGCCAGTGCTTTTTTTTTGTTTGGGTTTTTTGCTATCATAAATATGTTGCTTTACTCTCTTATACAGATATTGGGATGTAATACTGATGTAAGTCGTGGGACAATTTAAACAATGGATTTTGAAAATTACGTCAGATTTATTTGTTACTGGTGTGGGATCTTTAATTTTGGGAAAAAGTGTGTGAATTGTTTTATAGTTTTTCTTCTGATAACTTTAAAATAATTTTCAAAAACTTCTGTGGCACTCTCAGCACGACAGACAAGAATGACACATCTACACGGAAAACAAACACTTTGAGTGAGTACAAATATTTTGATTGAATCTAAAATTTGCTAACATTGTATAAATTCATTTTTATTAATCTAATTTTTTTAGCATTGTATAAATTCATTTTTTTAATCTAAAATTTTTTAGCATTGTATAAATTCATTTTTTTTATCTAAAATTTTCTAGCATTGTATAAATTCATTTTTTTAATCTAAAATTTTCTAGCATTGCATAAATTCATTTTTTTATATTCTAAAATTTTCTAGCATTGTATAAATTCATTTTTTTTTTATCTAAAATTTTCTAGCATTGTATAAATTCATTTTTTTTAATCTAAAATTTTCTAGCATTGTATAAATTATTTTTTTTATTCTAAAATTTTCTAGCATTGTATAAATTCATTTTTTCCCACATCCTACATGTATTTGTAAAATTTAAACAATGTTTATAAATCCCAGGCCCTGAAGATCATCTCGATAAAGATCGAAACGTTGGCACGATAAAGAAAATGTTTTTCTAAATCCTACGTCACACCAGACCGCATCTTACGACCACCAAATAATCATCAAGTAACTAAACACCACACATTTGTATATTATGTAAAATAAAGGAAAAAATTATTATAGAATGGCTTTTAGTCAACTAGATATCCACATTTCAATAAACATTCTGCGGGTTGCCTACTTCATCTACCTAGCACTATCATATAATTCATTTCACTTAGATAAACATAATAAATAAAAATAATAATAATAAAAGTACCAGAGAGTTTTTGTTATGCGATAAATTGGGTTCTGAGGTGGGCAATCAAAATGGTCAAAGTGTTAGTAATCTATTAAATGTGAAATCTTGCATTGTTTTTCGTTCAAATATCCACTTATAAGAGACTTTTCATCAAGAAAAGTATAAAATGTAGTATCTGCATTGTTTTATTAAAAGAACTTTTTTTAATAAAGTTAAATGGGATGATGCCAAGAGGGAGAAAAAACTGCCCGGTCATAAAGGATGTCCAGTTATTATAAGTGTCCGTTTGGGGACGTTTGACTATACTTAAAAATATTTTTCAAACAAAATGTTTGGCAAAAGGTAATTAAAAGCTTAAATCATAAACTTATTACAAAACTTATTAATTTATAATTTTTTTATAAGTTTAAAAAAATTGATAAAATGAATAATTGAAAACTTACATTTTCAAATGTAGAAATATCCATAACAAATTTTAAAAAGAGATCGTGAGCCTTTTGTTTTTCGGACAGTTGTGTTTCCATGTGTAATGAAGTGGTGCTTGCTATTCGCGAAGCTAGAAATTCATTATATTTCCAATTAGTTTTGCATTTTACTATTTATTAATAATTAAAAATATAACCATAAAAATATTGATTACTTATTTAACTTCAAGATTTAATCTTGTAGTTGTTAACTTTTGTTATAGCAAATGTTTTTACCTGACATACTCGGAGGCTCCCAGCGTGGATCCTTCTGTGGTATTCCATTAATTATATCAAGACTCATTTTAACTAATGTCATTGCTAATTGATTATTTAATCCACTGGTGGTATTAGGAAATTCTCTTTCTATCACCTGCCTATATTGGACCTAAAAAATGTACATTTCATATGAAGGAAACCAACATGAAAAAAAGGGCAAAGGTTTTAAATTTAAAAAACAAATTAATTAAAATTACCATGTTTTTACGTATGTACAGCATAAAAGCTGATCTTATCGTATCTACACACTCTGGCTTGGCATAAACTGAAGGTTCACGTGAAGCAATAGTTTTAGGTGTTGTTGTCGGTTCAACAGTTGACCTGAAATATTTCCACTCAATTTACAACACAATGTAAATTTTTTATTTTTTAAGTTTTAATTTTTTAAGTTTATGTTTTCTAAGAAAAATAAGAAGTTTATATAAAAATTTATTTATTGAAATGAACAAGAAAAGAAAGGCAACCCTTAACATCCAAAAATAATGTTAGACCATCTTTTTAAAAACATATTTTTTATATTACTAATACCATAGCAAAACTAATTTTTATGGCCATGTTCACCATTTAGAAAATAGCAACAGTTTATTCACAGTTATGTCCTATATAATATATTCCAACCCAATTTTATTATCAATTCAGTTGGAATCCTGCTTGTGACTGGCTTTTTTATCTCAACCAAAACCTTAATTAAATGAAAAGAATTTATTTAAGCGGACCACGAAACCTAATAAAATTTATTATCAAGTGTGAGATTTTTTTAAAAATGAACCTGCAGTTTTTCAGAGCCTCACCTCACTGTTAAATCTTCAGCAGTCAGTCTGTGTAATTCCATCAATTGCATCCTTTTAGAACTTTGTCAAATGTGACAGACCAACCGCTGAAGATGGCAAATGAAAGCTGACAGCCCATTGCGAACGAACATCCGAGCCTAGAACTACTGTGTGATTAGACAGGTCACAAATCTTTACAATTATTTTTTCTTGGTAACTTCCAAATAAAATTCCAAGGGAAATGATATTAAAACCCTGAATAGCTAAGAACAGAATTGGATGCCCCTAACAACTCGACCACCATGGTCCCCCGCCCAAACTGCTATATAACCACACCAAAACATTTTTCAATCTTTGTGTTTATACATTTTTGTGGCTGTATCTTGTAGGTTGTAGTCAAGTGTCAAAGTGTACAATTGGAACAAACTTTTCTATTGGGTGTGAATGTGTGTGTGTGTGTGTATTTTTGCGGTGAATTATGGTGCCAGTGTGATAGGTTGTACAGGGAGTTGCAAATATTTTATTTACCTCAAAAAACACCAGATTTTGTTGAACATTTTATACGAATAAATGTGATGTCGGTAGAAAATGCGTTGTTGAATGGTAACTCAGGAAACACAAGGTGGTGCAAAATTCATTTAAAGAAGTAAATTAAAAATATCAAATTACTTGTTGTCAAAAGGTTTAATTAAAGGTTGTCATGTTTACCATCAGGCAATAATAAACAAATCAGTAGTGATGTGGGTATATATTCAATTAATATTATTGATGAAGCAAAAACCATTGAACAATTGAGCACAAGTTTTTTTTTCAGTTTTCAGAAAAAAAGTCAAACTTTCAAAATATAAATTTTTAAAACATAATTTCCTTCATTTTCTATAACGTACTGTCAACATTCTGGTAGCAGAAATATCCCATTTTTGTAAAAGCCTATTATTTAGACGAGAACAAATTTGTAAGACTGATTTTCAGCGGGTTTTGCTCAAATATTCCCTACATTTTAAAGTAAATAATTCCTGTCATACAGGAGGGCTTAACATCCACCTACCCATTTGGTGTTTAGGTTGAGGGGTCAAACCACTTTATAATTCATTTTCATATTATAATTAACTAAAAATCCAGGATTAGAACCCACAAATGCTAGCTTGGACCTTACGAGGGTGCAATCCTGCTCTTGTTGTTGATGGTGGTGTTTCATTCTTTTTGCAAATAGTCCTACAGCGTTAACATTTTTGTAAAGGATCCACTTCTCATCCCTAGTGGCCAAATAGGAAATAAAAGCTTCTGATTTATACCTATTCAGGTACAAAACGCAACAAGTCATGCAGATTTTCATGAATACGAGAAAGCCATGGGAACGTGTTTATCGGCCAAATGATAATCTAGTAATGGATTGGTTTAAAACAAGGGGGCGGCCACACTCTAACAAATTCATGATTGATCGCAAAGATATAAGAGGCATGATACGCCATCTCAAACATGGAGAAATTATATGGTACACACCAGATCATGACTATGGTCCACCCATGAATCGAGTTTTACAACGTAACCCTGAGATTGAATTTTTCTTTATATTATTGTGCGATATACCTTCCACAATGAGGATGATCTTTGATTCGTCTCCCTCCAGTACAAACATGATGGAACTACTGTTGACGCATACGCTTAGTTACTACATTATCACTGTAAATTCCACATAAATTTCGACAGGCATCCACCACTTGTATAGCAAGCACTGTTACAAATGAATTTTTACTGTTTCCGTGTACATATATTCTAGACTTACATTTGGGCTTAACTACCTCTTTTTCTTAACAATCTCTATCAATAGGGCTTCTCCCACTCTAGGGCTTAATGTAAACACCCAAAAATATCCGCCCGTTTCTAAATGTAAAGGGCATTTTGTAAAAATTCTGCTGTCTTTTAACCACAATTCTCATGGATTATTCACTACCATTATTTTGTCTATAGTAAATTGGTTAAGTTTTTCATAAGTTACAACATTTTTGATAACAACAGAATCAAATGCATTGCGGGTCCTGTTTTTGTATTAAAACCAACGGTTCCCATACTGAATGCGTTAAGAGAAAAACATTTCAAGAATAAGGTGAGGTTGGTCAAGATTTGATATTGAAATTATTAATAAAATAAAACGTGCGTCTTAATGTAAATATTTTAAAGATTTTGTACTTTTTACACAATGCACCAAGTTGATATTCATTTCAATTGATTCGACCACTCGTATAAACTTGTAATGCAAATTATAAAATTATTTTAATATTCAGCTTACCTATCAAGTAAATCAAAACTTGATGTGTCAGAAGTTGAAATTGTCACAAAGCCATAAGTTCCGGAGAAAAATATAGGACTATTTTTGTAAATATTATGGCCACGCATTAGTCCACCGGGGATTTCGATCTTATCGCCGTCGATTTGCCCACTCCCCACTAAAATCATGGATGTTTGTTAGTATTTCGAACTGAAGTCTAAAAAGAAATTACATAAAAAAATTTAATGGAAAAATTCACAATTGTACATACTTGGTACAGCAACAATGCATTTTCTGTTGAAAAATAACGCATCAGCAGGTAAGAGAAGAAACTGAAGTTGAGTAACTTTAGAATGAGGTTCTTCTAAGACAGCAATATCCCTTTTGGACAGCTCGCAGGATTTGAATCCATCAGTTGGAGGAAGCCCATCAACACAAGGAAAATGCACTTAAAAAAATATTGAAAAATATAAAAGATAGTGAACAATTGATAATACTTTAATTTCAATTACAAGTAGGTTACTAAATTTATTTTAAAACTAGCATCCAACTATTAATTTTTAGTGGCAATAAATTGAGCAAACAAATTAAAAATAAGATAATAATAAATTAAGAGTATAAATTTCAAGGGGAAAAAAGTATTGGTACAGTAGAAACGTTTTTAAACAAAATTTTGTTTGCACTTGAATATTTTGTTACTAAACCATTTGCATCAATTATGGCCTTTAGTCTTAGCGGCATTGAGGATACAAGGCTGTGGCTTATTTCAGGTCCAATTTGATCCCATTATTGTAATACAATTTGTAGCTGATGCTTTGAAGAAATTTTATTTTTCTGTACCTTTAACGCAGGACTTCGCCAACTTTTTAGCTAGCAGTTCCCTTTCACAGAACAAAATCCAGGGCAGCCCCCTCTCATATAAATATTTAAAATTAGATACTTATAGTGTATAGTAAATTAAAGTTTTATAAATTAGCCAGTTCATTCCTAATTTTTGTTTTTATGTTAACCTACAATGAAATTAATACACCAAAAAGGAGGAGTGTTCAAGTACACTTGAAAAATTGAAAAAGTGTACTCTTTGGTGTAAATTAATTTTTTCATCACCTTGTGAGCTGAAACTGATATTGAGTTTATTTGCAATTTTACAATAACTCAATGCTCTCATATTTAGGCTGTTATTACCTCTGAACTGGTCAGAAAATAATTTAGAAAAATGCTATTCTCGCTTGTTTGTATTTATTTCAAATTGAAAGGATTAAGAATTGGGATGATGAAAATTATGGATAACAAATTTCAGAGGATAATTCAAAATTAAGCAAGAAACAACAATTCCAATATTTTTTGACCCTTGAAATTCATGCTCTTATTTCTTATCTTTATCTTATTTTAATTTGCTCGATTTATTGCCACCAAAAATTAATAGTTGGATGCTAGTTTTTAAATATTTTATTTTTTGTATTTTATTTTTTAAGTGACCAGTTGTTTAATAATTTGTTGGATTCGTGAGGAGTGGTCAAGAATAAGGTAGTTTCAGTAAAACACCACCTTTTTCACAATATAACACCATCATACTTGGTTCAAAGTTTATATTTACATCAGTATTGTAATTTTTCAAATTGAAATACTTTTTGTAATTCACCCATGCCCTGAAGATTACCCGAATAAAGGTTGAAACATCGGCAGAAAAATGAAAAAAGGTGTTTTTCTAAACTACCTCATTCTTGACCGCTCCTCATGAATGCAACAAATTAATAAATTTAATATCAATCTTTATATTTAACATGTTCATTACAGCACTGATTTGTAAAGACACTCCAAAAATACAGAAAAGATCTTAATTTTTTTTTTCTTCAAAAAATTAGAAAAACTTTCCAAAAGGTTAAATCAAAAAAACGGTCTTAACAGTAATGTTGATACAGCAATACTGAAGACCTGTGACAATAATTTGATTCCAAAAATACCCCCAACACCGTACAAGCTTCGAAAAGCGGGGTTTTCTAGAATAGGCGTTCTGAAACTATGTCCATATATGAGGAAGCCCAATTTTTTTTTTTTTTTAAAGCCCATTGTAATGAACGTGTTAAGAAAAAATTGGGGTGTACCAATACTTCTTGATCCATAGTATAAAAAAATAATCAAACAAAATAAAACACTAATGATACTTACATAAAACATAACTCCTTGGTTCAACTATTACAGCAAGTACCATAATTCCACCTTCAACCAAGTTAACATCACTAACCAATATTTCTATTTCATTGCTTTCGGGCATCTGAAAAAAATGGATGTAACAAATGAGCTTATGTTGTTTTTTTAAAATATTAAATTAAATGTACCATTGCTTCCCTCCCAAATAATGCTCGTTTAATCATTGGTTCTAAATCATGTTCATACTTCAGATCGAAATTCATTTGCTTGGAAAACAACCAATATTGTAATTTCATTTCAGCCAGTAAGTAAATACACCAGCCATTGTCTGTTGTATTTCTTGTAAGCACTTTAACTAATTTCTAAAAAAAAATATATATATATATTAAAATGTAAATTACAAAAAATTTAATAAAACTTAAGAAGTATAAAAATTTCACTGCTTACTAATTCTTCACTAGCTTGAATATTTGACACCGAACCAAATATAATGGAATTCATTTTTTTACTAATACCGCAAAACCAACTGCGTGGTGATATTCTATGCGCAATTACTGTAGGTGTTCCACCTTTGGTTTTTGAAGGATTTATTAATATCATGGTGGCTGATGTTGTAACTGCTAATGTTCCGAGAGGGGGAATATGATGCACAGCAGAAACCTGGATAATTATGAAATTAGTAAATAAAATAATTATTACAAAGAAGGAAATTGCCTAGTTTACCTCTTCACCTCCTAAATTGGCATTGACGTCAGTCCATGGCGCGTGTTGGCTAACAACTTCCCAATATCGGATTAGCCCATCTGGAGTTATAGCCACACAGGATGCTGTCTGTTTACAAAAACACAAATACATAGTCTTCACAGTATATATATCTATATATACATATATACTTTTTTTTAAACTGAAGGACTGATTGTACCTTACTATCGGGTTGAACAAATATTGTCACATGTTGACTGCTGACCGCCAAATCGGACGGAGGAAGCAAAAGCTCTCGGCAAGTTGCTATTTGATTAGGAGTATTTTCTTCATTAAAGAGTTGCCATACAAAAAGCTTCCTCTGGCAGACAAACCAAGCCCAACCGGATTCTGGATTTAGTTGAACACTCGCATTTATTTTTGCACCTTAAAAAAATAAAAAAAATTAGATACATAACATATTTCAATTTTTTGTGACAACTAACTTGTACCTGTTTCAAAAAATACACTCAAGGAAAAAAATATTAAAAAGGTTAATAAAGGACATAAAGTACAATAATTTCAGTCAAACTTCCTATAAGCGAACACATCTAAGGAATGGGATTTTACTGGTTTATTATAGAAAAAATTATTAGGTACATTAAGTGAAAGTAAAAACATTAATTGAATTTCAATAAATCTATGTGTGTACATAGACACTAATTTTCTCTTACTCATGGTCTTATATGTCCTTCATGAACTTCGACCTTCTCCCTGACAGAACGTGTATATTTCCCATAATGAATAGGTATAAAGATTAATAGTTAACTTAAAACAAATACAATATTAATAACTTGTTGTTTACCTTTATAAAGTGTTACTAATCCTTATACACTCTTTAGATTAAAAATAAAGAAAATTAGTTCAATTGTCAAGTGAGTTAATTGGTTTTTTTAAATTGTTTTCTTCGATAAACAATAAATTTGAGTAAAAATTTTTTCTTAAAAGCATGCTTTGCTTTGTGAGGATTTTAGGCAGATGTTTTGGCCAATGACAGACATATCATCCGCTACATAACCAAAATCCTGAGTGTGCCGCACTTTACCATCCTCGATGGTCTACAGCGGTTTCAGGCCTCTGGAAGTCTCAACGTAGGTGAGGAAAGTGGTCAACTGTGATTTATGACAGTTATAGATGATCGTTTTATTGCTCTTATTACGGAACCATCATTTAACGGCTTCCTTGATAGGTCAACTACAAACGAGCTGTAACACAAGGGTGAGCTATAACACAGTCATCAGAAGGCTTTGAGAGAATAGCCTAATCTCTAGACATTCCGCATCAGTTCCAGTTTGGTTTGTGGCAATCATATGACCGGGACCATGAGTAGAGAATGCTTTGCTTCAGTCACAGCCTTTTTAAAGACAGATATGATTTGTGGTGGAATCAATGTATATGCTTGTACCAACTGCTTATCATACATAATAGATCTTTCACTGCACAAAAGTGCATTGGAGTTCTGGAAGCTGTGGTCCCATTTGCTCCATTTATTTTATTGGGGACAACCTAATGTTAAAGCATGATAATGCTTGACCAAATGTAGCTCAAGTTGTTACCTATTAGTTGGAGGATGTATGGATTACGACAGTGAATTGACCAGCTCGTTCTCCTGACATGAATCCCATAGAACACTTATGAGACATGATTAACATCATTCTCTGCCCCCAACAGCTTCAAACCTCAATTGTTGAAGAATGGGATTCTGTTTTATAAGACAAAAACCAGTCACTTATTTACTCAATGCCTAGGAGACTTAAGGCCCTCCATGAGGCTAGAGGAGGTAATATGTGTTATCAAGAGAAAAACCAGACAAAATAACCTTAAAATAGATCGAAAGCTTGGCAGAAACAATTGAATGCTTTCTTCACCCAGGCTATACTGAGATCCAGATTATTTATGAACTAACAACTCACTCATGGACTTTCAATACTTTGCTGACGATCAATTTTAGAATTAGAAAGAACAGATGGTTTGCTGCTTGCTCTCTTCATTCTCAAACAGATATTCAAAGGATAGTAACGGCCTTTGAGAGTAAATACTCAGTGCAATCAAAAATCATCATTGATAGCATAATAAAGAATCAGGTGTTGCACTTTTATCTTCCTTGGCTGAGAGCTGAGCTAAGTGCAGGGCAATGATATGGCCACAATAATTGGTTCCAAAGAGCGTGGGCACCTTTCGTTGTACTCTTGGGGAAAAAATATTTTAAAAACTGAGCTCAAATTATACAAAGTGCAATTCAAGCAGCAGAAATTCTTAAGATGATGGAGCAAATCAAACAAGGAAAAGAAAGATAGCTTTTCCACATCAAACAACTGGTCAAATCCCAATGAATAAAATGTGTGATCCAGGATCGATCTAATAATCACCGACATAAAAGAACGCCACGACGATGATTGAGGTCAAGATGGAACTGGCTAATTGTTAACCAAAGTTACGCTCTCAGTAAGCATTTGAAATTAAAACAGAATTATATAAAGCGTTTATTGCTTGCAATTTTAAACTGAAGGAAACTAATGTCATGATGGGAGTAATAATTTTATTAAAATTCCATGGGAAACAAACAAGAGTTGTAGAGTTCTTTGTATAATGACACACTTACCCAGTACAATAAGGACATAAGGAAGGACAAAAGAACTCATGGAGGAAGTTCTGTTAGGAGATTGGAAAATCTGACTGAGCCAGAATCATAGGATTGGCCAAAGAAGGTACTGGGGGATAGTTAGGCTTCATTTGAAGACTGGATGGAACTTTGTCAGAGAAAACAGAAGAAACTCTGTCCATGTGATTGGTAAACACTTTCCAGGGTGAATAATACCCGGAGAGGAGCAGCCCACTAGTGCAGACAGTCGGTGGTACAGGCCCTCCAAAGAGAATTGGAAGAAGGTGGCTAACTTATCACCAGAGAAAATCAGGCATGCAGTAATGGCAGGAAGTATTAATGCCATCTTTGGTGAGAATCTTTAGGACCTCCCTAGCCTCGAGATCCCACTACATGGAGGAAGGTGAAGGTTTGAAGGACTATTTGCCAAAAGTGGGTAGGGCTTCAGATCAAACACCTAGTTCATACAGACCTATCAGTCTCTCATAGTTTATGCAGAAAACATAGCTGGAGACTGAATCCAAAGATGTCCCTATGACTATACACAGTGGTTGTTTGACCCATGATAGCCTATGGTTCAGTGGTTTGGTGGACGAAGACGTTATCACTAAGGGCGGTCAAGATCCTCAGTACTTCTCAGAGGAGTCTGAGCACTACGGGGGCATTGAGCACAACCGTGGGGGTCCTTCTGAATCTACCACCATTACATACATTTATCCAGGGAGAGGCCTGAGCCACAATTCACAGGCTAATAGGGGACAGGCTCTAATAGCCTACTCAAATAACAAGAAGCAATTAAAGCTTTGGGGGGAGTTGCAGCTAGACAGAACTCTGGGGATGCCTGTTAATCCTATGACCCTTAAATTCAGTTTTAACAAAAAAAAAATTCTAATCAAAATACTTATAGAGCAGACTGGGAGAAAGGGATTTCAGTTAATGCTGACCCCATCTGGTTTACAGATGGCTCCAAAACCGAATATGGGTCAGGAGCTGGCATTTATGAAAATAAACCAAGGACTAGAATTCATATTAGCCTTGGACAATATGCCACTGTCTTTCAAGCAGAAACCATGGCTATTGAATACTATGCCATGGTGATTAAAAGGCTGGGTATTGTCAATAGATGAATAGCCATCTAATCAGACAGCCAGGTAGCACTGAAGGCAACTGCCACATTGGTGGTAAAGTACAGAGTCGTTTGGGACTGCATGAGAGCTCTGTCAGACATTGGGGAAATAACAAAATTACCGTTGCCTGGTGCCAGGGCACACAAGGCAGAGGAGCAATGAAGAGGCCAACAAATTGGCCAAGGAATGATCAATGAGGACACCTATTGGCCCTGAACTCTTTTGTAGCTTACCAAACTGCCAAAAACGCAGATCCATTAGACAATGGATTAAAAATAATATAAAAATAAATAAAGGAACCTTTGAAAAAGCTTTTGGGGGTCTGGTAAAAGCCTTAGGCTTAACGAGGAGGTCTAGATAAAAAATGGAGATGATCAGAGAAGAGTGAGAGTTGAACAGAGTGTAAGAATAAATTAAAACAATTAGCCTGTAAGGAAAGTCAGAGTTAGTCTATAAAAACAGAAGAGTAAGTGAGGTGCAAACGATCACAATGATCCTACCTAGATTTTTGTGTAAAATAATAAAGGGGCTAAGCAAAAGGATTTGGTTATCTTCTCCTAAGACTACTCTTCTATCCCATCAGGTTACATAAAGTACCTATGTAACAATAAAAAGCTAGCTAATGTGCAAATATCATAAATTATTGAAATTGTGATGGTTGCAATCATATTAAAAAAAATTTTTTTCTATTAAAAAAGAAATAAGTTAAAGATTAGTTTAAAATTTATGCTCACCAGGATAGTATGCTATTGCTTCGGCAACCAAGACAGGGAGCTGAGGTCCAAAATGATTTACATTGTGAAGCTGAGTTTGTAGTATTGAGGACTTTGATCTCCTACTAAAAATAAAAATAAAATAAAATAAATAAATAAATTAGTGAAAACAATGAGAAACAAAGTGTTGCTGATAAATAATT
The DNA here is from genome assembly GCF_000648675.2 of Cimex lectularius. Taxonomy (NCBI): domain Eukaryota; kingdom Metazoa; phylum Arthropoda; class Insecta; order Hemiptera; family Cimicidae; genus Cimex; species Cimex lectularius. The sequence continues at coordinate 1,461,671 of NW_019392733.1, forward strand.
CAGTAACTTACGCTTTTGCATGTCTAGCCGATTGTTGTGGCGATGAGAATGCCATAATATAATTTCTTCTATTAAAACACAAAATAAAATGTATAAATTAATTATTTTGAGTATGAGAGAAAATAATACAACTGTAATCATAGTTTGCAATAATATTAAAGATTTTAAAAATAATTAAGTTAATTCAGTCAAGTATGGCAGTTCTCTTGTAGTACTCCACAACAGCACTGCCGCATTCTATATATATATATATATATATATATAATATAATGCCGTATAATATAAAAATAAAATGATAATTATTTAACATATAATTGAACGAAAAGTTCTGGAACCCTGGCCAAAACCAAGTTTCACAAAAATGCAGTGAGCACAAAAAGTGAGTAAGTGAGCAAAATAGTGTGTTGAGAGAGAGAGGGGAAGGAGGATAAAGAAAGAAATAGAAAAAAGAGAATAGCAAGTAAGAAATGAGAGAGGAAATGTGAAAAAGAAAGAGAGAGAGGGAGAGAGAGTGAGTGAATGAATGTGTGAGCGAGAGAGGGATGGATGGATGGATGGATGGAGGGAGGGAGAGCGAGAGAGAGGGTGAGGGAGAGGGGAGAGCGAGAGAGAGGGAGTGAGAGGGAGCGTGAGAGAGAGCAAATTTATTTATATGGCAGTATTACTGCATTCATAGTGGAATGATTATCACGTCCTTACCAATTGTTTAGAAAATTATTTGTTTTATGGTTAGTGAATGAGAGTGTGAGTAAGCGAGTGAGTGAATAAGTGAGTGAGATAGAAAGGGAAAGTGAGTAAATGTGTGTGTGTGTGTGTGTAAGTGGAAAGAAAGAAAGAGTGAGAGTGTGAGTGAATAAGTGAGTGAGATATAGATAGAGGGAGAGTGAGTGAATGTGTGGGGGGAAGAAAGAGAGAGAGGGAGAGTGTAAGTGAGTGGAAAGTGTGTGACTAGTTCCAATTGATCTTTGTCCTTAAATTTTTTTAACGTTTACATATTTACGAGAGCCTTGCAACAGTGTGTAAGTTAATTTATATGGCAAGTATCACTCCAGTCATAGTGGAAAGATTATCACGTCCTTACCAATTATTTCGAAAGTTGTAGAACTTTATTCCAAGTTAATTTTGAAGGGCATTAATTAAAATGGGCCGATTCGAAATTAAATTTGACAATTAATGTCATATTAACTGAGGTCTACGGAATCATTATGAACATTACCTTCGTTTTCAATGTAAATGAAGTTGAATGGAAATTTTTCTTCTCTGTGTTGAACATTTATAAACAACGCGTGGTACTCGCTGGCGGATAACTCATAAAAACCATTTTATGGTAACCCACATTTCCGATATATTCTGAGCACGGAGGCCCCTGGCTTTGAGGAAATGCCTACTGACGGGATGACTGTACAGATAAGCTGACTGCAGAGTAAAGCATTAACGATGAGAAAAAAAAGTCCCGCTGTGTTATTTTATGTTTAACGGTTACCTTGAAACGGTGTTAATTAGGAGGGAACTTCGAAATCTAGACTAACTTTGCCGGGTTTGCCGGTTGAACGTAAACATTATGTTCCTCAAGGAGAAGGGATGAGAGTGACGTTTGCCGACGAATCACTGACGACATGGCCTCTTCGAGTTCTGGTCCGCCTGTTCTCGCTAGTTCCTCTTGAGATTAATCGCTTTATTCCAGATACACATTTGCGATATATTGAAATACATTATAGCCTCAGAGACAAGTTGTTTCTCTTTTCTGCCATACAAAAATTGACATGAAAGAACATAAATATTTGCTATAAAAAGAATCTACATAAAGTTGAATCTTCACTTTCTAAATTTGACTGAATTAATAATTTTTGGAACTATCTATGTTAAGTTTTAAAAACTTGGTAAAAATTGGAGTAGTGTTTATTTGGTGGTACATCCTAAAGATATTAAAAGGCGGGTCTTTCATATGGCTCTTCCCTCTCTCTCATTCATTCACTTACACACGCTCTATGTCTCACTTGCTATCTCTCTCTTTCTCATTTACTCTTTCTCTTACTCTCTCACTCACTTAATCTTTCTCTTACTCTCTCTCACTCACTTACTCTTTCTCTTACTCTCTCTCTATCTCTCAATCTCTCTCTCTCTCTCTCTCTCTCTCTCTCTCGCACACGCTATATTTCTCACTTACTATCTCCCTCTTTCTCATTCACTCACTTACTCACACACACTCTATTTCTCACTTGCAATCTCCTGCTTTCTCTTTCGCTCACTCACTCATTCACTTACTCACACACATTCTATTTCTCACTTGCTATCTCCCTCTTTCACATTCATTCACTTACTCACACACACTCTATTTTTCACTTACTCACTTGCTATCTCCCTCTTTCTCTCTCACTCATCACTCATTCACGTACTCAGAGACACTCTATTTCTCACTTGCTATCCCCCTCTTTCTCATTCACCCACTGACACTTTCTCTTACTCTCTCTCACACCCATTCTCTCATTGTCTCACTCACAAGACTCCTCAAAATACAAGAAAAATGGTGAAAATTTCCTGTGGCAAAAATATAGGCTAGTCCTTTATTTTTTATCTCAGTAGTTGTATTATAAATATTGTGTTGAGCTAGCGTTTGATAAAAAACTTGTCATATTCTTTTTGGAAGTGTTTAGTTTGTAGGTACAACATTTGATTTGTATGTCTATTGTTATCCATTGGGGTTGTGTTTCGTTGAACTGCCGACTTGTGGTGATGGTGGGAAGTGGAAACCTTCCCGGGCAGTTCGACGTTGTCAGGTTGTCTGCAACGTGTAACGTTTGTCGATGACGGTTTCCAAAAAGCGTGTCGATCCGTTTGTTGTCCAGTCCGTAGTCTCATTATCCGTTTGTCCGCCTCCGAGTCTCTTGGGTCCGTCGTACTTCGCTCCGATCTCAGCCAATTGAAAGCCTCAACAGAAAGAAAATAAGAAGAACAAAAATGTACAAAATCCTCGTTTTAATCGCGCTTTACGGTGTCGCCTACGGCTCAGCTACGTGCACCAACCCGGAGGTGACCGCGACTTCTTACACGACGAAAGACGGCACCGTCATCACCAACGTCGCATTTGTCGCTGAATTCACATTGAAATGCTCCAACGGGGCCTCCGATCTTCCACTCTACGCCGAGATCAACGGCAAGACATTCCCAGCAGTTCAATTCGACAAAGACCACTATCAGGTAAGAAAATTAATATTTATACTTTCACTTGCAATAATAAAAGTAATGCTGCCCTCCTATTACTTTTTATGTATGAAAAAAGGTATATATACATGTTTATATTACATGCCCAGATGCGTAAGTGAAACCTCCAGTACACATTTTCGGTGCACGTTTGCACATTTGTGTTAGTGAGAGACCATAAAGGTCAAAAATGAAAGCTTGCCATTATTGGCAGACCTTACAATCAGTTTCATTGTTCAACGGATAGTCTTCATGCAGGGGAGGAATGCTGTTGAACTGGGTCACAGCTCTTGAAGATGGTGGATCGCTGGAGGCACTTTTATGCTCAGGAAGACCTAACCGCCGAATTTACACTTACAGCTCAGTTGTCTGACACTTCATTTCACTGAACCTGATTCTACATCTCCACACTCATTCACGGTCTCTGTGTCTGACTTCTCAACTGACACTGACTCTTAGACCTGGTTCACAAGGAGGCTATCAGTATCGACAAGACCAATGTAACGTAGGGGCTGATAAGGTCATTCAGACGGGGAGACTGATAGGTGACCGATTTTTAGTTGCTTGAGATGTTCGATCACTTGATACTTTTTCTATATGAAGGTGACTGACGGGACATTGCACAGCATGGTACATTCATACAGCTCATAACAGTATACAGCCGCTGTATTGGGCGGATCACTCCGTCCGACTTTTGTTTTCGTACGCCTTCTTTGAAACTTTAAAAAAATGATTAGAAGTAACAGTTTTGATAATAACAAACGAACATCATTAGTTTGAACATTTCCCACGCTTTGGAACAACAGTGACTATGATTATGCGAATAAAGTTAAAAAAAAATGCACTGCGAAATGAGGGTGAACCCACATTACTTTTACTTTTTTTCGTATAATTAAATGTGAAAGAACTACAGCTTGTAACTTGTGCATTATAAATATGACAGAATCAACCATCTAGATCTTTAATCCATTTGGGAGAGGATCGAGAAGCGATGGAAGGGGCGTGACTGACTTTAGTCGCCATAGTTTCCTGGATACTGCTCGCTTCCGTGTGAACTGGGCCTTACTGACTGTCATTCTTAGGTTCAGGCCCTTTGCATGTACGTGACCGGGGATGCTGAGACCTTGCCTAGAAATCCCAGATGAGGGTATACACCCCAGACACTAGCTAGCTAGGCCTCGGGTGTGGTGCAACAATGTATAAAAAACAAGTGAAAACACAAATGTTCATATTATGTGGACTTATAAGAGAAACGCTCAGTATTAGACATATTTTCGATCCAAACATTTGAGTCGGTTAGTGAGAGACCATTAAATGCCAAAAATGAAATCTTGCCATTATTGGGTTTATATAAGCAAGAGGGCTTATACCATCAAAGAAAGACTCACTTTCATTACTTGCTTTGTATCAGTAGAACACAAGTTAAAATTAATAGTTGCTGAGAAGGCAAAAAAAAAAAAGTTTAAAGGAAATGGAAATTAAAAGTCTTCATTTCTTCATTGGGACAACTGTCCTGAAGGTTGGATGAATCAAGGGATTTTCAAATCATGGTTTGAAGGTAAATTAGTACCTTCAGTGTGCCATCACTTGAAGGTCCTTTCCGGACTTCCTCTTAAAGCCATCCTGTTGGTCAATAATGCTCCCTTGCATTAAAATGGGCAAATTTCCAATCCTGCCGATGGATCAAGGTGTGATTTCAAGTTCAAAACCAAAAATTCCTAATCAACGAAAATAGTAATGCCAAGTCAATAAAAGATGGACGATAAAAGAGCCCTTTTTTGCTGTATTTGAAACTTGTGATAATTTACTCCTAGCAACATAAGTCCTCTTTGAGACGAGTGCCTGATTGACTCTCAACTGTTGACTGCCAGACTTTTTTTTGGCTGGTTTCACACCTTGTGGAATCAACATCTCTTCTCAACAGGAAAAAGAATGATGTTGGGATCCAAGCAGGAGCACATCTGCAAGAAATAAGATCAAAAATGAAGAACCCCAGTTGAAGAAAGGCATGGGTCCATCTGTTGTTACAAAATTGGGAAACAGGTGGTTTCATACAACTACTTCACTCCTTTTAATTTCGTTATACTACTCATACATCATGTCCCATATTGCAAGACTAATACAAATTTCTGAAATGAATTGTTCACACAGAAACTTGAAATTGCAACGCTTATATGGTGAACTCGTGGACTCAACTAGGCTACTAGTGTGAAAGATGAATGCCAAGTTGAGTCAACCAACGGGGATGAAAACACATCTGCTGACAAGTTGGCTGCGTGTGAAGGTGTGTTTCCAATCATTTGTTAAATGGCTATACTCTTTGACATCTGTCAGTTCAACTAGTTAAATCAACTAATCGGCTCATCAGAAAGAGGTCTAAACCTTTCATGGTGAAAAATATTCTGCCCGAAGTAGAAACGTTTTTTGTCCGGGTTGTCACATGCAACAATAAATGACCCATTAACATGAAAACAGAATATTCATCAACAAAAGGTGATGTCTTGAGTTTGTTGGAATATTTTTTAAACCACATTTGGGAAGTGCCACTTTTGTTATTGTTTCATCACCAAACGCAGCACAAGTTTTACTGTGTTTTTGGCTACCTGGTAACTACACAAGTAACTCTTTTGCTTCATAATGTTTAAAGGTTTTATTCTGTCCTAGTACCTTGATTTATCTGTAGAAAAAAAACCAAACATTAATTTGTCATTTTTTAATTGTACTTTTGCGTGTGAACAATTTAAAAAAAATTTCAATACAAATCAAATGTAATATTTTTCGTTTGTAGGTCAGTTGGGTCGATGAGATCAGCAAAGCCAGGAGTGGAACTTATACAATCAGCCTATACGACGAAGAAGGCTATGCCTTGCTCAGGAAGGCGCTCAGGAATGCTGAGGCCCCCTCCAAAGTCAGCCCCCTTTTCAAAGTTGAACTCTTCCACCCTGGGACGTACCAAGGCCCTTGGCTCAACTCAGAATTCCTGGCAGTCACTCTATCCGTCAGCGTGTGGTACTTGGCTTTCTCCGCCAAATCGAAATTACTTTTGTAATTGACTGTTTTCATACTCAATAAATTATTTTTGTTATGAATCTGGTTGTTTTCATTGGCCTGCATAATTCCTAACATTCTGATTGCAATGTTGGCAAATATTGTGTAGAAACGATCTAAAACCTATATTGTATATTAATATAAAATTGAGATCTTTGAGAAAAAGTCTAATAAAACCTAGGTTTTTCCCTATAAAGCTAACAAACTCTTTAATTGGAAGTGAATACAATTTTTCTACATTATTAATATTTTTCTTGATTGGCATGGCATTAAGAAATTAATTAATATATAATAACTTATTTTTGAAAAAAAATATTTTTTTTTTGCTATGCTCTAAGTTACAGGAACAAACAATTATATAACAATTTGCCTTTAAGAATTATTTAAAGGCAAAATATATACATTTTATAGGTTTGTTCCAACAACAATCACAAACTAGTTGCTAACTAATTTGAGATTTGTGACTGCACATGCTTGAACATTGATTGATCATGGATTCTTAACTCTGATGGAACGTTTTTCTTTCTTAGACTTATGCCAAATTTTGTCTGTCAAAAACCTTAATATCAATCAGTCAATTGACTATCATTTTATGGAGATCATCATATATTCTTTCTTATCAGAAGAATGTGTCAGACTGCTTAAAGAAATTGGTTCTGGAACCGCAGCGTTTAAAAGAAAAAACTTAATTTTCAAATTAATTTGAAATAATGTACGTTTTTAAATTTTCGTAAAAAAAAGTACCATTCTAGTGCAAAAAAAATCTATAAAAAACTCATTAAAAATTAATTAATTACACAGGAGCGATTATATTATGTATTTTATGTCTTAAACTACTAATTATTATTCGGAGAAAAATGCAATATACAAAAATGGTTCAATATGAATGTATATTTAATGACTTCTTACAGTTTTTGTATACAGTTATAATAAGTTTGTATGTATTTAACTGTATATTTTACAGTTTATATTTTTTGTCCACTACCAATTTGGATGTATGGAATTGAACTTTGTGCTCAACCTCCAAAGACTAGTCTAAATTTCTTACAACCTCCCTTCTTCCACCTTATTATCCACACAGATCTCCAAAGTTCATTTGTCCTCAAATCGATATGAAGTTAATACAGACTCCATAAAGCTCTTGACTCTCATAACGAACCCTTCCCTGGCAATCCTTACAATCTTTAATATGGTCCAGTTTGGTGCCAACAGATATTGTAAAACATTATGAAGATTTAAATTTATTCAGTGTTAATAATAGTCTTGGGTCAGTTGTCACATTGCAATTTTTATTTCTAAATTAGGGGAATAAATAATGCTGGCCCAATTTTTTCACTTTATTTAACAGTTTAGTTCGTAATGAAAGTTATTATTTAATTTCTTCATTGGAAGATGAAGCTCTCACCACATGTTTTCATATCAGCCCAGATAATGTTATAATATTAATATCTCTATTTAACTTATTAATTATAAAATTTAATTAATTTATGCATTAAACATAAATATTGAAATGTTATATATCTTCTAGCATATACAGACCAGCCGCTACCAAAACAAAAGGATTTTGGCCTCTATGTTTGTCAACCGTATTCTCAAATTTACACCATTGGCATTTGGTTCTTATCAGGGACTACAAATGTTTTCATTGAACCTACTTAACCTAATCATACATGCTCACTTCCAGGTAAATCATAAAGAGAGGAAACTAATTCAGAGTATCCTTTAGTAAAATTTAAAATAAGATAGGAAACTAATTCAGAGTACACTTCAATAAAATTTAAAATAAGGCATGTCCAATAAATAGTTTATTTATTTTTTAAATTATTATTATTTTTTTAATGAGGGTTTGCAACAACAAAGGCCTTATCAACCCCTGGGGTGTTGGTGCTTTTGAAAAAAAGCCCATTTGTAAGTATGTTGGGTTTGAATGCAGGGCTGCTGGATTTTTACCAGTGATGAGCGCCTTGTTAATCCCTAAACCATTGCGGCCATCGATGCCCCTTCAATAAATAGTTGTATGTACTTCTTTGCTGTTGGTATGAATAGAATACTTCAGATACTGCTCTTACAATATTAAATCATGGATAGTTATTCTACTAAGTCTCCAAACCTAACCTAACCTAACCTGTCCCTAACTCTAACCCTACCTAACCTAGCCTTTTCCTAACTCTAACACTACCTAACTTAACCTGTCCCTAACTCTAACCCTACCTAATTCTAAACCTACCTCCTAATCTGTCTCTAACTCTTACCCTCTCTAACCTAACCTGTCTCTAACTCCAACCCTACCTAACCTAACCTGCCCCAGGCTCTGTCGGGTCTTGGAAGGAATAAAGTGACCCTTCATAGTTTTAACATATAGAAGGTTCAGACTACCTGTGACATGCAGCTACACATTCACCTGCAAAATGTTTGAAAAAAGAGTGATAATCTTTTCTTAGAAAATTGTGCTTGTAAAGCATCCCCTGCCCTCCAGATACATAGTGCGGGATAGCAACATGTGTAAAAACTTCTGTATTTTTTTTTTTAATTCGATAGATTTTGATAAACTGTAATGATTTATTATTGAAGCAATATTTCTTTTTCATGTTTATCATTAATATCAAACTTGTGTTTAGGATAAGTGTGAATTTATACTACTATTATTTATGCTATAATTTGTGCATCAAGAGCATGTAATATGTAACATGGTGCATGCTCTAAATAAATGATTAAAAAGCCTAACCTGTCCCTAATTCTAACCCTACCTAACCTAACTTGTCTCTAATTCTAATCCTACTTGACCTAACCTGTCCCTAACCCTAACCCTACCTAGCCTAATCTAACTCAACCCATGCTCACTCCCAGGTGAATTGTAAAAAGGGGAAACTAATTCAGAGAATCCTTTAGTAACTTGCTAAAGGATATGTCTAATAAAATTGTTGTAAGTACTTCTTTGCTATTGGTATGAATAGGAAACTCACATACTGTTCTTACAAGATTGAATCATGGATAATTAACCTACTTAGTCCGTATCTTCCATCCAACCCATGTGCACTCCCCCACAACATGAATATTGTGAATGAACAATGAAAATTTATGTATCCAGTAAAAAAATAAAAACATATTCATGTTAGTTAAGTTTACAGGACATAATTGTAACACTCATATGCCATTTATCTTCTACTGATTTATTTGCAGTTTAATAGATTAGTCTTTACAGCAAATACCTGAACAAGAGAATTATTAAAATCACAGCACTCAAAAATAACAGGTGTTAAATTCATAAAAAATGCTTTAAAAATTATTATATATAGTATATTTCGACCTAAAATAGATAAAATTACTTGTTATTTTTTATTGTTCTTCCAGTGATGAGGTACCATGTCAATGTCTTAACCATTGCGGTTGGTGACACCACTAGCTATTGTTAGAGAGAAATGTAAAAAATTAAATTTTTTTCTTTTTCGGCACATAATTTATTTAAAAATATAATATCTGATTGTCATTTATTTTTGTATTGAATTGAACATAAGCATTTTATCATAGGATCTACTAATTAACTAACAATATTTGATAATACAAAAAGAAATATTCATTACAATATTTGTTTATAATAACATGTAGGCACAATAAAAGTATTTCGAACAGTACAAAATATAGGATTTTTGTTTTAACCACAACTATTTGTACATAGACATTCAAATATGGTATTTATTGAACTATACATTTTTTTAAAATTATTTTTTGCTAAAATAAAAAATGCAATTAATTGGATGAACATTTCTTTCTTGAGGTAAAGGCATCTATGAAAATATCACTTACAACATTATTGCTAATTTAAATTCATATAACTTTTCTGTAACTGTTAACACTTACTATATTACAACAGTATTAATTGCTGAAAACAAATTAGAAAAACAAAAAACAAGCATAAGGGTCATGTTTTCAAAATATTGTGCTTTAGTACTTTATTACTTATGAGTACTGGTTTATATTATAAGCCTAGGATTGATTTAATAATCCAAATTTACCTGAAATAATTATTTAAGTTAAGAAAACAAAAAAGACACCTCCAACTCATAAAAATGTTTATAACAGAAACATTTTTTAAATTCAAATCTTTTTTTTATACACGAAACAATTTAATTTCACCAATTAATACAAATCAAGATGTACTCTTAGCATAAATTGGAAGACAAGAGTTCATATCTTTTGTCCTACCTACTGAACTAGGTCAGAAGTTATATGAAAAATGAATATTACCATAATCGAGAAATGATTGTAATCCCAAATTAAAATGAATAATAATTATAATCCATATTTAATAGATGAAGGCTAAAATCAAATCCCAATGACCATAAGGATTTGGGGTTGTGTCTGCGTGTTTTGAGTATTATGACATTGACCTAGCTAATGTGTTTACTGTTGTCAACCAACTATCTAGTGAACAAAATTTATATAAGTGTTACAAATAAAGTTTCAGTAGCAGTTGAGATAAATTATACATCTTCAGGATTAACAATTACATTACAAATTATTAGTTACTTATGAAACCCTAATGTTTATACCAATGAAACATGTATAGGTGTGTATTTTTAAGTAGTTAATATACGAATAACCATAATATTAGAATTGACATGTTTAAAACAAGTAGGTAATGTCTAAATGACAATCATGACAAGATAGATTTATAAAATGAAAATGATAATTTGAAAATTATGCCATTTGAATTTTAAGTCTTAGATCTAACAATTACATGAAAGTTAATATATCCTCTATGAATGAAATGTCAACATTATTTACAATATCAAACGACTATACATAAATATTTTGTCATTAAAAAAAATAGTTAATTAACTAATAGTATTAAAAATTGGTAATTTCAATACTAATCAGTTTCTTTACATTTGTCGCATTTTACATTTTTTTAATTTTTATTTTTTATTACAGAAAACCCTACAGTGCCAAGAGTATTAAAACAATTATATACACATTATAGTAATATAATATTTACCTTCAGCAATATGTTTCTTTGGGTTTAAACAATATAAAAAAGAAAAACAAAACATAAAACAACCATAACAAGATTGTCTGTAATTATGTACATTTAAGCTGTGTGAATTATAAGAACACATATCAAATGAGCAAAATTTACAAAAAATATTTCAACATATGTGTGCTCTAAGACTAATTCAATAATAATAAATGATTTATTCATAATATTCGCATTAATGATTGAATTTTTTGACATATACATTGTAAACAAACAAAATTTTACTGAACAAAGTTTAACAATAGAGAGAAGTACATAACTGATAGATTTTCAAAAACAAAAAGTTACTATTCAATAATATTGAAATAGAGTAAACCAAAATATTAAGATTAATCTGAATTGAGAGCAATAAGCGTCAAATTATGTTATAAAAAAAACTTAAAATATATAAATGGTGGTTTGCCATTTCCTCGAAATGTTCCCAAAACAGTAAATTTTATTGGTTTATAATTTAAAATATGACAAGCCACTAAATTAAATTACAATTTCATATTTTTAGTACACATGTTATTTTCACTTCATAAATGTAATTGAAGTAAACACAAACAATTTATTGTTTTTTTTTTTAATTTTTTCATTATAATTGTGTATTGAAAGTTAGTTAGCCAAGTCTATAAGAGATTTTCTCTCACAGAAATATGATTGTTTTCTTTTTTAAAACCCTTTTTACCTATCACAGGAAGTCTAGTGTCTGGTTTTTGTTGTTTGTCTTTAAATTCATTCTAAACATTATTCTGTTTCTGTGGTTTATTGTCTCAGTGCATTTGTTATTAATTGTCTCTCGAAAATTTTTGACCTTGTTCATTTTTGTTCCATTTGCTCTGTTGGGAAATAAATCGCTTCAACAAAGAAATAAAATTGTTGATTAAAAGAGAAATTGCTCTAATTAATTATCTTTCAAAAGGAAAAGAAATGAGTACTATTGGCCTATTCACAAATTGGTATGTTAACTTTTTATACAGCTATAAAACATAAAAACATTACCTATTTCAATCAACCAACTTTTTAAGATTCCAGAGTGAATTGTCACAGGCCCTTTATGATTTTTTTTTCGTTGAAGAATATTGGTGGCAACAATAGATAGATAATTTATTTAAAACATTGCAAGAAATTATAATTGTATTTAGTAATAATTAACCACTAAGATAAGTAATGTAATTAAGAGAAATCGATAGGCCCTCAGAGGATCTGACTCAGAAGAAGGGTTATCCTCGCTAAACTAAGGGTACGCAAAGTTGCCACGCGGATACTTTTGGGCCAAAGCCTGCATATATGACCGTCATGTAGAGAAAGGTTGCTAGATGTGTCCCACATAATTGAAGGGAGCAATGTCTTGGCTTCATACAGGGAGAATGTAGGAATGCCACGCATTATGAGAACTGAGCTTGAGCACCACAGGGAATATCTGGGCGTTTTGATTTTTAGAGGAAACGACTGTTTTAGTGTATATAGTACTTTATTTCATTTTGTAATTTCTTTGTGTATTAGACTGAATGAATTTATTAGCATGAATGTTTAGTGTGAGAGGGCCGATGATAGAATATTGAGTACTCGATCGACCTCCAATTAGATTAGTTATATGTGTAGAGGGTGATGGAAGAATATCGAGTACTCCACTATCCTGAGTGAATAGTATGTAATTTAAGAGTGAATGGTTTTGGAACTGAGTGCATTGGGGGCTGAAATGACCTAGCCCCTGGAGCCCAACCTCGGCGGCTGGACGGATAAAACTGACCCCCAAATGCTGACACCCGAGGTGGGTTATTCTCGAGGTAAATTACACTAAAACTGGAATTGCTGTTTGACTTGAGAACTGATAGGCTCAACTCTGAACACGTGTGTATGTATGTACATGTCTAGAACAGATTTGAGCTTGTGTAAATCAATAATCAGAAATTATTAATTGAAATCCATTTTGAATATCAAATAATAAGAGTACAACATAAAGAAGAACCAACAATTTGTTACATTATTAATAAAGAAAAGAACTGTGAGAGAAAATAACGGCATAAAAATTAGCCTAGTACTGGTTAAACATATTGTCACTAACATCAGTAATACACAAATATTTTTGATTGTTTATTTAAACATTCAGTTGTATTTTTAATTGTTTTAATTTATATAAGGAAAGAAAATTCAACGCTAAAAACTTGTTTCATATGAAATAATCTTATATGCCAAAATCATATTAAATACAAAATATATTTTTTGAAAATAAGATTTGCTCACTCACATGTGCTCATTTTTTTCTGGAAGACAGCAATTTATACATTTTTATGTTTTAATTTTGAAAACACAAGCTATGTTGGAAGATGATCAAATCTTGCATTAATGTAGACAGGAATAACTTAAAATTGACTAATATCGTTGTCATATCACAAAATTTAAATATCTTCACTAATATTGAATTTATTATGAGCAGTTTTAAAAATTAAACCATTTTAAAAATTTAAACGATAAGTGACAAATTACATAGCAAGTGGAGTCTCCACTTTCTGAAAGAACACCAAAAATCACTCATTAAAACCAAAATATATATATGAAAATATTGTCATATTAATTTTTTTGCTAGCATAATTGTAATTAATTCTATTACGTAGACATGGTGCCAATGTAAAAGCGAACAATTAGGCACTTGATATATTCTAAACTATGTCACATTTTCCACAAACAATTTATAAACTCTTTTACTAAATAAACAGTACAGTATTTGGCCGCTATTCTAATTTATAACATCACTTATTTACAGTATTTAATGTTGATAGTGAAGACTTTAAATGTTGCAATTAATTAGAAAATGAACAAACCTTACATTATTTTCATGTACAAAAGAGATAAAATAATATTTTATTTGCATTTAAAAAAGGATATGAAATTCTACAGGACAAAAAATATTATTAATAAGGAAAGAAATGTAAATATTGAAATGAAACAAATATTGAATTGAAGGTTTAGAGAATGGCTTTTATTAAAAAATAGATCACTGTACGAATTAATATTTTATATATCTATTATATCCTTTTCAAAATATTCTATCTAGTTGATGTGTAAATTCACATTGAGGGGAAAAAACAATTACTAGACAATTAAAATAAAATAGACAACACTAATTTGTTGTAACATATTTTTTAGCTTAGACCTTTTTAAAATAATTTTTGGAGAAAATGTATTTTTATTTTATGAACTAATGTTTAATTTAATAAAATCTTCATTGGGCATCAATAAAAAAAATTACATTTGAATTTAATTTTTATCTAATGGCAAAACAAGTATCACTACTGCTTCAGTGAAATAACACTGCATAAAAAAATGAGCAATTGTAAAAATTATATTTTTATTATTGCCAACAAATTCCAAACTATATATTAAACCACAATTTCCCCTTTTCTTGCTACAGTAGACTCTCGTTACCCGCGCTTTCACTCATCCACAGTTGCCCCCCCCCCCTGGTTGAGTTCTAGAGGAGAGTGGGAATACTGCGTGGAATAAATTTTATGTATAATACTGTACATTGTATTTTTCTTATTAAAAAAACCCTAAAATATGTGTACATAAATTCATACATAACATTGACAGCACATGCGATCAGAAAGTGTCTGATTGTTATGTAGATTGAAGAAAATGCTTTGAAGCCTGAAATTTGAGGTTTCCTCAAACAAATTTATGTTGTTAGGTGCGTATCCTCCGCAAATAACAAGAGTCTACTGTTTACAACCACTGTTTATAATATATGGAATGATAATGGTCTGGAGAAAATTTAATTTTTAATTAATTAAACGTTATAATGACAGTGATATTTTATTGGTATTCAATCATCAATATCAACAATGTAACTCATTGTTCAGAAAAAAATCTTAAGAAATAATAGAATACTATTTTATGATGATTTGAAATACATTTACTGTTAACATATGTTGTACAATTGTCAGGGAGGAATGCAACATTTATGTACAACAAATGTGACATCAGAAGGCTAATAAAAAACAAACAACATATAATTTTTTAATGGATTCACTGTCTTGTGAGATACATTGAAAATAAAAAATAGTGTATTAATTTGAAATATTCATCGTTCCCCAATCACTAATATATTATTTCTATAATAATGACTGTTTTGATTGCAGTGGTAATAATCTCATGAGTTTAAAAGGAATTAGAGAACTACTTTTGAACTATCACAAGTTTGTAAATTACCTTTTATAAAATCAAAAAGGATTTTTTTTTAAATCAGCATCTATAATATACACCAATGTTAACATCAAGTAGTTAGGCCATCAATATAATATGTAGATCACATGGTAGTGGTTAGAGTACCACTTGTTACTTTATAATAAGTATATCTATTTACGAAATAAACCAAACTGCTATAATTATAAATAATAGCCTTATGCAATATATAATTGGTTTTTTACACAGAAATCACAAAAACATGAACGGTTCGATGACTGTTCATGGAAACAAATATTTTTAAGACACTGGGACACTATAAACACATCATGATGTAAAACATGAACTACAGTGACCACAGCAGACAATACTTATAAAAGTAATTTGCTAATGATCAGCTGTCTACATCATACTCCTCAGACTCACGGTGTACTAGCGCTTGTACAACCCTTGGCAGTTCACTGCTTCTTCTGAAAGCAGCTCTACGAGTTTGAGCAGGTAGAATACTGTCTGGAGAAGGTTCAGTAACTGTAATTGACACAGCTCCAGTTTCTGGAAGGTCTAATGAGCATTGTTTATTTAATGTTTGCGATGGAGGATCATTTGCTGAGATGGTCACTTCAGACCTAAAATAAATACAAATTATAAATTTATTTTAAAGAAATAAATATTGGCTTGTAAAATAAATCAGTAACGTTATTCAAATGTTGAAGTAATGTTTATTAATTAATTATTGTTTACACAGGATTAAGGTGTTTTTCTAATTTATAAAGAAGGAAAAAATAGTGCATTTTTTAAATGTGTGCTTTAGGAGACAGCAGGGCTGTAAATGGGGGTTAATGGGTCTCGACGTTCCCAACAATTGCCTAGGTCGGTGGTACTCCTACGTAAATCTCAAGTCCTTCAATACCTAAGTCCTTCTAAGTCTCAGTCACATACAGCCCGGGCAATGTCTTTCTGATGGCTAATGATGGAAGGGGGGCAAATGTGACCCCCGCACACTAATGAGGAAACTCTGGACTTAGAGAGATAACCCCAAACAGAAAAGCACCCCCAAGCTAAGGTGTAAGGCAATATGCTAAGGGCTGAATGGCCGCAGGGGGTAAGTTGAAGTCCTTAACGTTCCCCTGGAGGAAACTGGTACCACCTCCTTGTATATTAGTCACCTTACTTGTACATGCGGGGCTCTGTGTGGGTGGACTTTTAGATCCCTGGCTTCTCATGGGAACCAAATGAGTATACCTATGGAACAAGCAGAGGTACAACAAACCTGTAGTTCATACAGACCTATCAGTCTCTCATTGTTTATACAGAAGACACTAGAGAAACCAATGGATAAACATATTAGGGGCACAGTACTGAAAACTAACCCAATCAGTACTAGGCAATATGCATATCAGACTGTTAAATCTACGAACCTGGCCCTGGATGCCTTAAACAGGCTACTATCTAAGGCATTGAATGATAAAGAAATAGATAAATTCATGAACTTGGAATTAGGATGGAATTGGCATTTAGCAATGACACGACCTATGTTCAAAGTAAAATAAAAGGGATCTGAAAATCCCTATGTCAATGGGTGGAAGAAAGACTAAGGAAGAGAATAACTTTAGCTACCCAGGGCAACACTAAAATAAAGGCGAGAGAACCAGAGGCTGCCTTCAGGGTGACGTTCTGTCACCATTACAGTCAGTATTGGTTGATGATTTTCTGAAAAGGCTATCTGTCGAAGGCTTTAATTACCTAGGATATGTAGATGATCTGACGTGAATGAATGTTTTGCCAAAGTCATTACAGAGAGGACACAATAAGCACTCAACATAACAAATAGATGGCGTAAAAAGAAAGGGCTGTCTATAAACCCTAAAAAAAAACCATTGTGGTTCGCTTTACCAAGAAAAAGGCACTAGAGGACAAAGACCCTTATGGTAAATGGAGTTGAAATTCCTTTCTCTAAAGAGGCAAAATATCTGGGAGTCATCTTTGACCAGAGATTTTCATGGCATCAACAACTCAATAAAATCACACAAAGGAGATACCATTGGCAGAAGCATATGCCTTTGTGGAAAAATTGGGGACTGGAACCAAATTTCTCCCTAGGGCTATACAAAAACCCATGATAGCCTACGAATCAGTGGTTTGGTGGACAAAGACATTACCACTAAGGGCGGTCAAGATCCTCAGTACTGCTCAGAGACTGGCATGTCTGAGCATTATTGGGGCAATGAGCACAAATAGCCTACTCAAATTACAAGGAGCAATTAAAGCTTTGAGGGGAGCTTTAGCTAGACAGAACTCTGGGGATGCCTGCTGATCCCATGACCCTTAAATTCAGTTTTGACAAAAAATTTCTAATCAAAATACTTGTAGAGCAGATCCCAGTTACAGATAGCTCCAAAACCAGATATGGGTCAGGAGCTGGCATTTATGAAAATAAACCAAGGACTAGAATTCAACCTTGGACAATATGCTTGTCCGTAGACTCTGCCTTTCAAGCAGAAACTATGGCTATTGAATACTGTGCCAGGGAAAATAAAAGGCTGGGCATTGTTAATAGAAGAATAGCCATCTACTTCAGGGGCATTGAAGGCAACTGCCACATCGGCAATAAAGTACAGAGTCGTTTGGGACTGCATCACAGCCTTGTCAGACATTAGGGAAAATAACAAAATTACCCTTGTCTGGGTACCAGGGCACACAGAGCAGAGGAGCAATGAAGTGGCCGATAAATAGGTGAAGGAAAGTTCAATGAGGACACCTATTGGCAAATTACCAAATTGCTAAAAACACAGATACATCAGATAATGGATTAATAATGGTTAATGGGAATGTAGCCCAGAATAGAGGCATGCGAAAAAAATTATCAAAAGACCATTGCAGAAACTAACAGCAGAACTACTAAATCTAGGACGTGCTAGGACTAGAATAATAGTTGGACTACTAATTGGACACTGCAGACTCCGGAGGCATATATATAGACTCGAAGTGGCAGAAACAAGCCTGTGCAGATATTACCAAGAAAAAGAAGAAACAGCGGAACATGTTCTCTGTTGGTGCGAAGGCCTATGCAGGCTCCTGGGAGAAGAAAAGCCAGGACCTGAAGGATACACATGGGAGCCCTTGAAAAAGCTTTAGGGTCTGGTAAAAAGTATTAAGCTTTATTACAAGGAGATGTAGATAAAGAAAATGGAGATGCACAATAGATCAATACTGGACATGGTGCATAGACTGTAAAGATGCTGGCTCCTTTCTAATTTAATCTAGGAAAAAGCACCGTCAATAAGTTGTTTGTTTTCTTCAAAGGTGTAAATTTTGATTTGTAATATACAAAATGCTCTAGTCGTCTTTCAAATGTTGATGGATGGTGACCAATTTCAAACTTTTATCATAAATAACCGACACTCAACGATATGAAACATCATAGATTCTTAACATCTAATCTAATACAAACTTTTCATTGTATCTGATAAGTATGTTGAGCGTTGTTGAGTGAGTATTTTATTGGATCACATAACCGTTCTCACTAAGTGCAATGTAAATGACACATTTTTTTAAAGATTGAGAACTGGGAATGAAAATTGGGTCTTTCATAACAATCTTTAGAGAGGACAATACTGAGGAAAACACAACCCACTGTTAACAACTCCAAAAGCTGAAGAAGATGTCCATTTGATGGGATTGAAATGGTTTCTTTATTATGATCATCTATTATGATGAAACAAAATAGTCACTTCTAGTGTATACTGTTTTGTTTGAGTGCGTGTGTTTATTAGTGTGTGAAATCTAGCATCACCTCATTCCTCCAGCAATGTGTGTGTTTAGGCTCAATGGAAGAATATTTATAAAAGTACCCCATCGACCCTAATTTAAATTATTACTACTGTGTGGTAGGTAAATGAACATTGAGTACTCTATCGACTAATCAGAATAAGTGCAATGTACATAGGTATGAATGTATTTATTTGTGCGTATGTATTGTAGAAGTTAGTCTTAGGCAACATTGTATTTTTCATGCTTTGGAGCCTAACCCCACTGGTTGGGAAGCGATGATCTCTCATTTGGCATAAGGGGGCTACTAGCATCCCAGATGCATAACAGGGTTGTTGAACTCCCCTAATGTATAGACTCTAGGGTCAGCATATTGGGGAGTGACAATTCTTCAGAGTGAAAGTCCAAAATAAATGTTGATGTTGTATAGTATACACTGCACACAACTGTGGTGATTAAAGTTAGCAATTGACCAAAAACAACTGGCATTTGTCAACCACAAGAGAATTGTTTTCCTCCAGGATTACATTCGCCCCACCATCTTTGTAGACGCACCAGAAACTGTTGAAGCTTTGTGGATGTGCTACCCCACCCACCTTCACTTTTTTTCGCTTAACAAGAAACAAAATTTTCTCTTATTCTATAAAACTATATTAATAGGAAAAAATTTACTTCAATTGAGGAGCACAGAAAGCACATTGATCGCTCAAAAACATGCAAAATTCTGGAAAGAGGAAATTACAAAATTACATAGAAAATGGCATCAGTTAAATGATTCATACATTGTTGATTACATTTGTTTACAAGCACCTGTAATTTTCATTGAATAATCATCAAAAAATGCTACATGGTTATTTTACGACCAGATGTCTACATAATCAAGAGTCTGATTTAAAACCAACAAATGAATATTTGTGTATTCTTTAAATTTGCACTATCAGAAAATAAGAAATTAGAACAAAAGCTTTACAGTGATTATGTATCAAAACAGGCAAAATATTCTAAAACAAAGATTCATTACTCACTTATTTGAAGTATTTTCAGAATCCCCATTAGGTTGAGTTCCAGAAAGTAGAAATAAAGGTAAATTTAACCAAGCTGTTCCTAATTCAGATAAATCGCTAGCATCACTTGCACGAGAGGATTTCCTAGAGGAAGCTCGAGATCCTCTGTGAACATGTAAAAATGCTGATAATCTTCCTTGCCATCCACTAGGAGAGCTTGTCTGAGTAACTCCATCTTCCCCTTCTTGCATCGGCTCTTCTAACTTACTCCTAAATATATGTTAATTTGAGATTAGATCACAAGTTAGACTGAACGAGGCAATGCAAAATTGAACGTTAATCTGCTAGAGATTCAGACAATTTCGTTTGAAAACAAAATTTAGTCTTGATTTTTATTTTTTATTTTACCTTCTATATTCCCTGAATTTTCTTTGTATCACTCTAGCAGCTCGATCTTGGCGTTTCCACATCCGAGTCGATGAAATTATTTCAAGCTCTTTTCTAGTAGGAAATTGTTTCTTGAATTTCACATCCATTTGATCTTGCAACTTCAAATGATTCATTATGATTAATTTATGCCATTTATTTTACTTGCTGCCTTAATTAAAATAAAACTTACTTTTTTGAAATCTTCTGTTTCTTCGACATGGCCCAAAACATGTTTTACAAGGGCATGCAAAATATCAAGGCAGTGAATTTTATTTCCACGTGAAATTGGCAAATTGAAACTAACCAAAGCTACTATATTTGGCTTTGGTATTCCTAACGGAGGATCTAAACTAGCAATAAAGTCAGATAATTGCCCAAATCTAATAAACTGTGTGGCATGGGGATCAAATCTAGAAAAAAGAGAAACAAAGCAATGAACATTTAAAAAATAATGTGGTCATGTTAATAGAGTTAGCTTAAAAAATTATGAATAACTCTTATCCAAAGGATTGTTTCACAATGATACAACAAATTTTGATATTTCTTGACATAGATAACACCAATGTTATTGACCGGCAAATTTTTTAAATAGGATGAGTAGTGATATTTTGAAAATTAGTTTTTTAATCCTACGTAGTTTATGTAACATTTTAATTGTATTGTAAAATGGAAATACTATTAGCTCTATTAAGTTTATAAATTCATATTAATTCATTCAGTATAATATATATTTCAATAATAAAAATAATGTGGGAAGTTTACGGGCTGACAAACAGTTGAGGTCATTGTTTTTAATTCTTTTTCCATCTTTCACGCATATTTTTCAGCCTGCGGCCATTTGAGCATTTCATCTGTTACTGACTCTCTCCTTTTATATGAAAACTAAGCCGATATTCTAGAATGTTACCGTCTCATTTGTACCTCAGGTTGTCAACTAACAGAATAGATGTAAAACACACAATTCAAATGTACGCATCCACCACAAAGATAGACGTCTGGTCATATTCACTCCCCAAAAGGCCTAGAGCAAAAATAAGAGAGGATTGGGACAATGAGGGTAGAGACAGTCGAGTCTAGAAGTAAACAAGTTCATTCCGTGTAGATGAGAGACAAAAAAAGTGTAAGATCCTCAAAAGAATTTATAAAGTGTTGTATTCCCTAAAATAGAGTGCTGCGGTACACAGTGGATTGACTGTAAACAGTGAGTTCCCATCCACCCTTGTTCCAAACGGTCTGGCAAACGGTTTGCACTGACATTACTGTTTATTTAAATTTAAAAAGTTTTAATTGTTTGTTTAAAACTTAAAAAGGAAATTATTGATTTTAATTGTTATTTTCTTGTGTAATTAATAAATTGTTTTCAAACTTGAATTAAATTTTATTATAAAAAGGCACCTGATCGGTTGTATTCAGGTTCGATCAAGACCTCTGGGGCTGTTTTTCATAAAAAGGATTCAGAGTTGGGCCCATCTTGTTAAATCGAGAACAGACCATGACATAATATATAAACTTACTTTGACCAACGAATGTAAAACATTTCCAAATCATCTTCAACAATCCCTATTTCTTCTTCTTGGTGAGCTTGGTTAAAATTTTCAAGAATAATAGCTATGTACATATTTATTACAATCATATAACTGATTATAATAAAACTGGTAAAATAGGTGATTGCCAGCAGCGGATGACCACAATTACCATTTGGCTGGCTATTAAAAGTAAGATCACATTCTGGCGGCTGAATCATAAGTGATTCTAACACATCATTCCAGCCAGCAGATGTCATCAATCTGAAACAAATCATTAAGCAATTAATAAATATTATATAAAGTATTGCATTGAATACTTACCTAAACAACAGTTGCATACTTCTACCAAATGTTTCAAAATTCACCATATCATCTAATGCCTTTTGATGTTTGACGTGGCCAAAAACAGACATTCCAATAATTGCATATATAAATGTAATTAATGCTAGTAGCGCTCCTATATTAAAAAGTGCTGGAAGACTAACAACAAGAGCAAATAACAATTTTCTTATTCCCTTGGCAGCCTAAAAAACAAAATTGTAAATGATNGTTATAGATAATGAATACAACAGTAAAACATACCTTAATCAGTCTCAAAATTCTTCCTATACGGAATACTCTTACTACTCGCAATAATGTTGGAGATATTGGAAAATCAATCATAATATCTTCCATTAGTATTCCAAGGATACTTGCTAAAACTAGCAAAAAATCAAAAAGATTCCAAGGCACTGTGAAATAGTGATATCGTAGCCCTATTATTTTCACCATTGCTTCTGTAATAACATTGAAAATTTTGAAAAACAAAACAAAAATAACATTGAATTTGCTTATTGACACTTCACCCATATATTGAACATATCTGTCGCTTTAATTACACTTTTAAATAGTTTACATAAAAATGTACAATGAAATTACATTTGACGAGGAAAAGTGACAATAAATTCACATTTAAAATTAAATCTTACCTAAGCCAAATACTGTTGTGAAAAATGCATTGCTCACTTCTAGGACAAAAAATATTGCATGATGTTGATTGTAATGTTCAATGCCCATAGTTAGCATGTTTAAAAATATCAAACCAAAAATGGCTATTTCAAATCTAAAATAGAAAAGAGTAAATTGTAGTACAAATAATTTAAAACAACCAAAACTACAATGAAAAATACAAGATTTACTTTTGCAACAAATAATCCATTGGTGTAAAATATTCAAATAATTTTATTTATTTATTGTTTTCTTCCAAAAGTATTTCGACTACAAGGTTATATGAACCCAAGGAGTGCCAGTGTTTTTGAAAAAAAAAAAAAAAGTCCATTTGTAAGTATGTCAGGTTCGAATGCAGGGCCGCTGGATTTGAACCCCGGACCTTTACCTTACATTGATGAACACTGTGTCAGTGCCTAAACCCATGTTGTCAATGCCCCTAGTAATTTTAATTAAATTCTTTATCATCCTAGACCTAAAGATGGCGAGAAGCTAAAATGCATTTGATAGATGTATTCTTGACAAGGAAAAACTTATTCCCTTGATTATATTAATTTTTGATAAATTCCGACAATAGTAGTGAGAATTGAGTTATTTAGATAGGATAGATAATAAAGTTTATTGAACAACTTTTTTTATGAGGATATTTTAACTACGAGGTTATTTGACCCCTCAGGGTGCTGGTGTTTTTGAAAAAACCCATTTGTGAGTATTTAGTATAAAGTATAGTAATTGGAACGTAGGACAGACAACTTACAGTGATGATCTCCATGTCGATGCCAAACCATTGTGGTTGGCTTAACCAACTATCCCATGAAAAACTTTACAATGTTTCTTTAACTACCGTCTGTCGGAGGATTGCATGTTTAATAAGACACAAATACTATAACTCCCTTTGAAACTCATTTGGAACAGGACAACTGGCCCAAAAATGAATACATCTTTGTTTACCTTTAATTACGAACAGGCCATGTAGACACATGGGCACTTACTTTTGGGCCAAAGCCCACATGTGTCTGGCATGTAGAGAAAAGGTTCGATGTATCCCACTTAATTGACAGAATTGGCTCCTTTTCGAGAGCATGCGGGAACACCACCCGATATGAGAATAGTGTTGGTGCGTAGGAGCAAGTATTAGGTCCTCTGTTCCAATTTTTGAGGGAAAATGGGTGTTTTATTGTATATAGTACTGATAGAACTCGTTTTGTGTTCTCTTATGTGTTTATTGAGATTGAATGATATTATTGGAGTGAATGTGCAGTACAAATGGGCCGATGGACGAATATTGAGTACCCAATTAACTCGCAATTAGATTAGTTATGTAATATATGTAAATGGTGATGGGGGAATATCTAGCTTTTTGATAGCTTATATGCATTGTTGACTGACTCAACCTAGCTACTGACAGCACCTGGAGAGCATAACATCAACGGTAGAATGGATAAGACCGAGTTCTGACTCCACTCTGCCAAAAACTGTGAAACTTACTGTGAAAAGTCATAAGCTCAATTCAGTATATGTATATATATNAGATGGTGAGTTGGTGTCCGAGTGGATCAAAGTCACGATAGCTCAAGTGGTTAGAACAGTGGCGTACTAAGCAGAAAATCGTGGGTTCGAATCCCACTCATGACACTAACTTTTCATCTCAACCAAGACCTTACATAAAAAGAGTAATTAATTAAAATAAAAATATTTAAAAAAATTAAGAAAATTCTTAATAATATTAAATATGAACATACCTTCGGGAATTTGAAAGATCATAAAACATTGCCAAAAACTGGTTGATTGGTCTTTTTATAACTTTCTGAGGCTTTTTACGTCCTAGTTTTTTCATAGCTGTGTAATAGTGTTTTTGGCTTTCGGTTAGAAACATTTCCAATACTCCACCTTCATACTGGAAAATTGAGAATTGCCTGTCATTACATAATTACTATAATGTGTTTCTATTATTTTGTTTTATTGTTAAATTCTCCTATTACAAAGGTATAACAGGATCTACAATGTGTGGGAAAATCAAGTTTTTTCTTGGTCGAACTAAATCTCTTTAATTTCATTAATTAGTAAATAACTAATATGTGCGCACACACTCTCTCCCCTTTATCTTTTCATTTATACTCTCTCTCTCTCTCTCTTTCTCTTTTTTTATGCTATCTGTTTCTCTTTCTTCTTTTAGGCTCTCTCCCTCTTTCTCTCTCTCTCAGTCTTTAGGAATTTTTCTTTCAATATTTTTGCAATAAGTGAATGGGTGGGGCAGGTGTTGTAATGATGTTATAGAATCTTAGATGACTGCAACTTCTTTAGATTCTATCTCTCCCCTTCTTTCTCCTCTCTCTTATTTTTTCTCGATGCCTCTCTTTTTCTCATGCTCTCAGTCTCTCTCCCTTCTTTCATGCTCTCTCTTTTATGTTGTTCTTTCTCCCTCTCTGTCGTTTGCCCAAGTAAACAGTAATTAATTACTTCTTATAATTACTTATCTATACGTCAAAAATAAAAGGAAGAGAAAATGCATCCAACAAAAAGATTAGACAAATCAATAATTAAATGTTATTTGAATTTTTTCTTTGTTGCTTTGGAAGGGGTTTTTAAATAAAACTAGCTTTCTGATAATTCGGCGTCTTTTGCCATGTTCAAGAAACTATGTCCATTTTATTTCTGAAAATTTTAAAAAACCTTGAAATTAATCAAACATTCTTGAAACTGGCTCAAGATGCCAAGATGTCGGAAAATTACTTTTATTGAAAAACACTACAAAAAAGAAAAAAATCATATATAAAATGAAAAAGAAGGATACAAATAACAAAGAAAATAAAAATAAACACTATTTGACAAAAACTTGATGTATACAAATATTTTATCATTCGTCCATGACAGAAGTTATACAAAATAAATAGGTAAGAAAAAGTATGACTAGCAAATATTGCACCTAAGCTAAAATAAACTAGTTGTTTCTAGACTTAAGGCCTGATTACTGAAAATATGAGATAAAATTAAGGTCTGACAGGCTGTGAGATGTAAATTTGCAATAATGATTGAGAGAAAAAGAAGAAACTAAAATATTCTTGGAATGATACAATTCTTGGCATAATTCTACTAGTATGTCTATGTATAAATAGTATAAAATAAAATACCTTTTTTTTAAGCATGTTGAAGTTATCTATGATAACACCAATGAATAGATTCAAAGTGAAAAATGATCCACAAACAATAAAAATCACAAAATATAAATATGCGTAAAGATTTGCTTCATACATAGGTTGCTCATCAACTCCAGTCGCATCAACTGCATCTGCCATGACTTCCATCCACCCTTCAAATGTAGCCTATAACAGTTATATTTTTTGATGACAATACATCTAACTTTGATTAATTGGGTACTTAAAAATTTTATATTTATTAAATTTAGAGGAACATAGAAATACTGTGGATGATATAATAGGTATAAAATATAAAAATAAATAGGTTTTGTTATACGTCCTTATTCACAGATCAATACTTACAACTTGAAATAAGGCGAGATATCCATTTCCTACATTATCGAATGTTATTTTAGAGTTTTGCCAGGTGTAATTCTTATTGATGCAATCACTTTTGTTCTGGATAATCTAAAAATATATATAACAGTTATTTAAAAAAATTTAAAGATGGCTTATTGCTTCATAAAATAATTGTAGTTGCATAATCTGTGCAAGGTTAAGGTTAATTTTATCATAATTTAATTAAGTGGCATACTTAAGCAGTAAACCAGGTTTGGTTATTAATTTGAATCATCATGCAAACGACAAACAATCAAGAACATGAAGAGTAATTATTTTTCATTTAAATAATTAAAGAATGGTGAAATAAAGGTAGTAAGCTAAAAATGCAAGTAAAATGACAACAAATTGCACTGTAACATACTGTATATGATAGTCTTTCTCCTTCACTGTTTACACACTTGAAGAACTTTCCTCCAAAAAACTGAACGCCCATTATGGAAAAAATTAGCCAGAAAACAAGGCAGACTAATAAAACATTGAAAATAGAAGGTATTGCATACATCAAGGCATTTACTACAATCTAAAAAACAAAAAACAACATAAACTAACAACTGCAATACAATAAATTGTATATTTAGATATATTTTCAGATTTATTTTTATGGTTTAATTTAAATAATTTTTATCATGCCATTATTATGAAATCTAATTGGGATATGTTGTAGATTGTTGGTGTATTATTTATATAAGTTAGAAAAATATATTTTAAAAAATAAATAAAAACAGATTGACTTTTCTTCAATATGGCAGATAACATGAAAATTTGGATGCTGAGACGTTTGATTTCATCAAAATGGCACATGTTTTATGAGAATCTACCTCATATGACTTCTAGGTGACTGAGAAACCAAAATTTTGTAAAAGTACAATGTTTTTCTAGGTTTACATGATTTTGAAATTTTTGTAAATCGAAAACAAACATATTGTTCAAACTGGCAATAGGTCAGTTTTGATGTTACTCAGTTACTGTTGGGCTTTGTTCCATCTTTATTGAGGACTCTTAATAGGTGTACTGTTTCAGTAACATCAAAACCTGCGAGTGTAGATGGTCCCAGTGCCAGTTCCTGTGTTCACAGACTCGCAGACCAACACCCACCTTCAACTTTAAACATATTGTGATTCATTTTGTAAAATATGTTCGTTGTAGTTCCATGGCGCAATTTTACTAAGAGGAAAATGGTATTCCATAATATTTTCATCTACTCAGCATTGAATTTTAATATATTTTATTACTGTCTACTTGGACAGAAACTACTGAGTAGTCATACTAAGAAATGTTTAAAATATATAAGAAGTCCGGTAATAAGTTTAAAAGGTTTTTATTCATTAATTTTTTAAAATCAGTTTATGTAAGAGTAAGATAATTTGAAAAGATTTCTCTGTGTTGTCTGAGGGGTGTAGAACCTGAAATTAAGCCGTTACTTATCAATTTGTCTGCCTAGCGCAGGGTTTACTTTTTGTAAATGATGGTTCTACTCATAGATTTGGTGTTTACAACGATCCGGATTTCAATCATTAAATGCCCATCATCAGGTTGAAGGAGTTACAAACACGTCTCTAAAAAGAATAATTTTAAATCTTTTTAAAAGATAGTTTTTACTCACAGTTTGCACAAACTCTAAGAACTATATTTTAAAAAGATTAAACAACATGCTCACCCCAACTTTATAATTTCTAAGCATTCTTTAACTCTTGTTTTAATGCCGCTTTATGTCCTATTTATTTGATATCGCAATCATTACAATTAAGTTTGTAAACCCTGCTTTGACAAGTTGTCAACCTTGTCTTTAGGTTTTGAGAAGGATGTTTTTAAGTGAATGTGTGTCTCTAAAAGCTACTCTAAAACCTTCTCGTTTAAGAATTTTACCTATTTTTTTGATAGTTCCTCAATTATGGCAAGCAACGAAAAACTAATGATTCATTTTTGAGCTGAGTCTGACTTGCTTCCTTTAAAGTTAGGTTTTTTCTTCTTTTTACTAACAACTTATCAATAAATATTTCTTTTAGCTAAAGTTTTAATTGTTTGTAATTGTTTTTTAAATAATTTGCAGGTGTAAATGGCAGTCTATGTGCCAAATGAATCCAGCAGCTTTTTGGGTCCGTAGGTAAGAAGACTGCTGGTATCATAGGGTCTGTAGTTATGGGTTTTCTACTACTCTATTTCATTTAGGTTATTTATTATGGACAACCATCTTTATTTATTTCCAATGTTAAATTTATACTAGGGTGTAAAGAATTAATTAATTGGAGGAATTTTAGATCCTCTAGTGTTCTATATTTGACTTACATATTAATTACTAATCTAAAATTATTTTTCTTACAGTACGGATTAGGATAATATTTAGTTTTGTGTAAGTCCCATTTTTCATATGTTCAATTTTGAACGGCAATTAAAAACCAGATTCTCATTTCGGCGGTGGGTTCACTCTTACAATTCATGTTGAGAGACGTGTTTGTAACTCCTTCAACCTGATGATGTGTGTATAATGCTTGAAATCTATATCAATATAATCAACAAATCGTGAAATTATTTACAAAAAGTGAATCTACATACTCACTCCTCCTTCATCATTTCTAAAGCAGGGTTTTCTGTCTCAGACTCACTAAGGATGGTGACATGCTGAAACACATCTGACAGACCAACACAGTGATGATAGGCCGATCAAAATTATCAGTAATGACCAAATTTTAAATTTATTATAAGTCAACATACAAAAAAGCCTATTTATATTTTAGATTAAAAAACAATTGAGTTGTTTTTGACCAAAAGGTGAAATTACACAATATAAAATATAACTAAGTTATTTTAAAATGTTAAATATTATTTAATGATATCTTACTCTCATCCCTTGCCACCGAGAAATAGCTCTTAAAGGCCTAAGAGCTCTTAGTGTTCGAAGAGATCGTAAAACTTTTAAATTCTCATTTTCTTCTATCAAGAGGCTGAATACAGAAACCTAGAATGAAATTTAAAAACAACAATAATTTTAATGAGAATTTTAATTTGTAAAAGAATAATGGAAAAAATGAAAGTGTGACTCACAAATACTATGAGAAAGTCTAGTACTGTCCAGAAGCTAGTGAAGTATTTATAAAATCCCAAAGCAATCCATTTTAGAATCATTTCCAAACTGAACAATGCACAAAATGCGAGATTTGTCCAATACAAAACATTTTTAAGAAATAAATTTTCATCTAGATATATGTCTTCAAAACACAGGGTTATACTGGAGGCAAATATTAGAACAAGAATTATCCATTCGAATACTGGAGTATCAACAACAGAAAGGACACTGCATCTCACATGAAACCACCATTGTCCACATTCAGTTTTAAGACATTCGTCGCAAAGGCCAACCCTTAAACAAATGTAAATTAAAATATCATTTTTTAATTAGCTGAATATTTTTTATGTACATGATTATATTCGCACACATGAAATATGCTGTACTAACTTTTCAATTCAAGTGAAATGTATTCTATTATATTACTAATTATTATTACAAATGGAATTTCATATTATGCCTTTATTATCAGAGAAAATTTTTATGATTTCATTAAAATAAGTTTAAAAAAATCTAAAAATAGTCCATTATATTTGTTTAGCATAAATCAAATCTAGCTTCTTGAAAAAAAGTTTAAATAATTCTCCAAGTTTACCTATTATATATTGATTGTGGAAAACAATCATGTGGTAATTTGTCAGGTTTTTTCCTTCCGAATCCTGGGAACGATCCAAGTCCATCAATGAATCTTCCTTCTTCGTCCCTTTTTCCACCAACCGTAAGTTCATCTACGTAGGAAACGACAGTTAACCAGGCACCTTTGCCATCCTTTCTCTTTTTATCAGGAGCTTCTTTCTCTTCAGCAGCTATAAGCACAATTCAAAATGCTGCGGCTATTAGTTAAAAGGCCAATCTAAAAACTTAAAAACAGCAATCTGGAATTCTTTTTATTGGAATCATGCTAATCCATTGACAAAAAATAATAGACAAACTAAAACAAAAAAAAAAAAAAAAAAAAAAAATGGCAATGTAGTATACATTGTTTGAAGATTTAATAATTTTCTAAGGCTAACAACTTATTGCTGTTATTAAAAACAAGATAAATGTAATCTATTTCAGTTAAAAATAGTCATAAAGCAGACAAGTAAAGTTTATACCAAAGCATTTTATAACCTTAGTTTCTATCAAATAGTAATGTGAATTTTAATTAATTTTACTTTTATCTAAGCACAGCGGGATCTGAACCCATGACCTTCGGCTTAATATGCTGCTGTTCTAACCACTTGAACTTCATCAGCAGTCAGGACAAATCAAGTGGTAAGAACAGCGATGTATTGAGCCGAAGGTCATGGGTTTGGATCCTGTTTGTGACACTAGCTTTTTCATCTCAACCAAGACCTTAGATTAATTAAAATCCATTACAGTTTGTGGTCTGATTGACCAATTAACTTTTTTCAATTAATTAATCTTTATGAAAGGTATTGGTTGAGATTAAAAAGTCAATGTCACGAGTGGGATTCGAACTCATGATCTTTGGCTAAATACTCTGCTGCTCTACCTACCACTTGAGCTCGTGACTTCGATCCGCTCGAACACTAACTCGGACCACAAACTGTAATGGATTTAATAATTAAACTGAAGTATATTTTCACAAAATGGCTCTCCATGGCCATTTCATTTGTCGCCGTGAATCAAATGGATTACACAAAATTTGAAAAATGGCAAAAAAGGAGGGAAAATTCGAGAGATGAGGTTGAGATGGGAAGTTGGTGTTCGAGCGGATCGAAGTCACGATAGCTCAAATGGAAGAGTAGCGGCGTATTTAGCCGAAGATCGTGCTTTTGAATCCCGCTGCTCATGACACTGACTTTTTTTATCTCAACTAATATCTTTCGTAAAGATTAATTAATTAAAAAAATCAATTAAAATAATGAATACGGTCAACTATGACTACTAAATACATATATGCATTAATGTAGTAATTTGAATAAATAAATTTAAAAAAATATTTACAAAAATTTAATTATTAAATCTTCAAAATGCACTAAAACTACAAAATGAAAATAACTTAAGTTTGTGACTTAAAACATAATTTACTTCAGATGTAACTGGAATTTTAATAGTGGATGAACAGGAAGTAATGTTTTTATTTTCATTTTGAACAAATCAACATCTTTTTAAGTATATGGCTTTTTTTTTAAATAATTTAGATTTTTTGGTTGTGGACTTAATATATATCTGGTTTATTCTGGCAACAGCAATTTATAATTCATGCTTTTAACCTAACCTAAGAAGGGTGGATTACTGTCATGGGATCATTGATTTTAATGAAAAATTTTCCAGTTATACTAGGTCAAAAAATATTAGACATGTATCTGAGCATTCTAGCCAATGGCCCTTAGAAGCAGAGAGAAAAAACAATATTTTAGTTAATTTAAGTATTTTTTAAAAATGGTCTTCTGCCTTTGTTTTGAATGTATTTCAAGGTTATCATATACTGATAGATTTATATTTTTACCTAGGATAAGAAAATAATATGCAGTATTGTATTAAATGAGATTAGATGTATAAAAAGTTTTTATTTTTTTACTTTTTGTTATGGATCTGTTAGGTATGTGATTTATGAGGTATGTGAATGAATGGATTAATTAATTATCCTGCATTTAACATGGCACTGAATGCTGAAAGTATTTGTCGTTCAAAATAAATGGTCTAACAACAATAAAGTAATATATAAAAAGTTACAAAAATGAAAAGATGCTTCCAGTATGTAAATAAAAAAAATTGTTTAAAAAAATGTTTTTAATTCGTCTTAAGGACCCTCCAAAATCCTTGAATATGAATGTTTATAGCAAACAAAAAATCGTAAGTTTTGGACTGGATCGGCAAAGGGTCCTCTGATGTCTGGTATTCCATTTAAAAATTCATCTCTTCTGGATTTCCAAATTTAATATAATTACAAATTGATTATTTCTCATTTCAATCCATGTCAACACTCATTGGTTTATAAGTTATTATAAGCGAGAAAAATTAGAATCAAATTAATAAAAACTCCTCAAATATTTTATTATATATAATTAGATGTTATTTATTTATAGAGGCTAGGTTTGTGCCTTTATGTGCAGATTACAGGGTTTTAAGCCACTGTAAAGTTTCCTATAGATCAGTGGATTCCTTTTAAAATTATCATAATTTTTGTGATTTTGAAAAAAATTGCAGATATTTGAAAGGTGAAATATTTTTTTATATATTTGGGAAATAAAAAAAAAATTTTCTCTCTCATTTCCTCTTTCTACCAATTGCGTCTGATTTTCAATCGAAAATCATAAGAACACCAATAATTTTAAAATGACCGCACTAATGATAAGAAAATTTAAAGGATTTTAAAGTCCTATAAACTACACGCAATAGCATAAATTTGGCTTTGTAAATACATTGGAACTGGAGATATAAAATATTTGAGGAGTTTTTGTTTATTTCATCTCATTTTTCTCTCCTATAATGGTATAAAATCTACACAATTTTTATCATAGGCTGAATGTAGGACAATCCAGCTTTCCAATGGTAGCAATATTATTGAATTTGAATAAAATCCAGATGTATTATGAATTTTTAAGTGAAAATAGGGCATCAGTGAGGGGAAAAAATTGCTCCCGGCAAGTCCACCCAAAAATGGCTTTTTGTATTACTATGAAAATTTGTGTCTAACAGTTTTATTTAAAGGGTGTTTGAACCAAATCGATTTTTTTTAACAAAAATACTTTTTAGCCTTTGGGTTTTGTAACTTTTTATATATCTGATCTCATTTAATGTAATGTTATATATTATTTTGTTATCCTGTGTAAAAAAACAATAAACTTATATTAATAACCTTGAAATACATTCACAACAAAGACAGAAACTCATATAAAAAAAAAATCATTTCTCATCTCCTAGGGACCATTGGCAAATACACTAGGACATGAGGACATAAATCTAACATCTTTTGACTTAGAATCATCAATAACAATTTCATTAAAATTAGTAATAGCATCCTTGTAAGTTGAAATAATAGTTTTGCTATTTTCTCTAAATAAAATAAATAAATAAAATCTAATTAGTACATTTTCTGTATAAAATGTTCAATATTGTACTAAATTAGGTTCTCAAGGTACCCTTTAACCCCACAACAAACTAAAACTACTTCCTATATGCTCACAGCGTCCACTATATAGTATTTATCCCTAGTCTGTTATTCTGTGTTTACACTTCAATCTCAGTGTGATAACTTCTAGAGGTTCCAGTAAAAATCAAACGACAGATAAAACGAAATAGGCTTGTATGTTTGCGTTGTGAAAAGCTGAATTTGTGTATATGAAATATTCAGACTCAACCATTTAATAAATTGCACATTGATAAGTTAATTATATTAGCAATAAACTAATGAATGCCAGCCTATCGAATAATGTCGATCGCTATTGTGCCAATAAAGACTATATATATATATATATATATATATATATATATAAAGTTTAAACGCTACTGTCATAATTCATACTATGTACATTATTACTAAAATGCAAAATAAAAACTATTTTTTGTGAAAGTAATAATCAAGCAAAATAGATAATAAATTAAGAAAAAGTTTGTTATACTACTTAAACAATAATAAAAAAGTGCATTTACTCATCAATAGTTCTTGGTTCATATTACAAGTAATTAATGTTGTTATTTTAAAACAATGATTTTGGCAAATTATAAATATTTGCCTTAAATGATCAACTACCAAGTTACCAGAAAAGTTTGCGCAGTTTTTCATTTGTTATTTACATAGGTATTTACATCATGTAATACCAAGAGGTTAAAATCTCAGTTCATAAAAATTGTCTTGAATGATTTACTGTAAATTATAACATATTTTCTTTCCCATGGGTTCAAAACTCATAATTTGTGAGTGATGATTGTATGAATTTATTGCTTGGTACTAGGGTGGCAGGGGCAGCTCATAAAATTTGCATGGAATTTGGTGATGAAACAATGAGTGAGTGCACTGCCCAAAAGTTCTCGGGCTTCAAAGCTTCTGTTTTGAATGACAACAAATTGAGGAAAGCTATCGAAGTTGATTCGAATCAAACATGTCAGCAGTTTGCCAGCATTCATCATAAATGATGAAACCATTTGCTCTATCTTACGACTTGGGAAGACGTGAAAGCTGAGCAAATGGGTCCTTCATAAATTGACAGATAGTAACAAGCTTTAACTTTAAACATTTGCCATCCATTGATTTGACAGCTTTTTGACCATATTGTCACTTGAAAAATGGATCCTGTTCACTAACACAGGAGGTCATACCTTGGTTGTTGCCAAATGACCAATTGAAGCGAAAACTGAATATTCACCAACAAAAAGTGATGCTTTGTGTTTTGTGGAGTACGGCAGACATTGGGCGCTACTAACTCTTGCTACATGGCCATCACCACAGAAATCTACTCAAGCAAACTGAGTATCTCTTGCCTTAGAAATAACCTGCTCTCATGAAAAGAAGACTATTTCTATATTTCTAAATTAATTTTAATTAATTTAAACTTGCACTAACTTTTCTGGTTACCTGGTACAATTATATTTCTTACATAAGATTTTAATTAATTTTATATAGTTCATTAAACAATGACGTAAAGTCAAGCAATATAAAATGTTTGCGACTTTTAAAATCCTTGACTAAAATATGAAGGTCCTTTTATATTCCATTGATTTCAACTGGGTAAACATCTATAAAAAGTTATATATGGGATGTAAAGGTAATTAAATTTGAAATGCAATCAATTATACTTTAATAAATNAAATCCACAACATAATAAAAATTATAATTTAAAAAAATATTAGATATTTCATCTAAAAGACAGTTATATAATGAAAGAGTGGCAAAGACTGCAGTGTTCGATTATTTAAAATAATGAAGAAAAAAGAACTTTAGTTTAGAGAAAACATTTTGAATCTCGTAAAAAAAATAATTATAATAAAGACAAAAATTAGTTGAGAAAAAAAATATATTTTACAATTTTTTAAGCTTATGGTTTATGCAAACTTTTAAACGGCCAACAAATATAAAGTGCAATATTAAAAAAAAGTTAAATACAAGTAAGAAAGTGTAAATTATCATAAAATTATCAATTGAATAGTGCAATTTTTATGTGAAAATAAAGCTAACTAATAACTAAAATTGAATTTATAAGCTTCTAATGACAATTTCTGCAATACATTAATGCCCTTAAACTTGTATTGTTACTGCAGTCAAAATGAATTAAAAAAAGCCACAACCAGATTCCTGAAAGCAAAGCTGACTGAAGAGAAAGTTGATAGTTTTTACCTTTTAGTAATATTCAAATTTGGACTTATTGGGATGAATGTCAATAAGGGGCTAGAATGACTTATTTTAAGATAACGTACCTTGAAAACTTTCTTTCCTCGTTGCTAGAGCATATGAATGCCTGTGGATTAAGTTGGCTGCTGCGAAAGACGGCCGTCTCAATGGTTCTGTATAGTAATCTTTAACTGATGTCCCAGAGAGCCTTCTTTCGCCTTCAAATATTGGAGATTCTTCATCAACAGGTGGCAATGAAACTCCCGGCCCGATAAGTGTGGGAGCAAATCTCATGGCTTC
Organism: Cimex lectularius; assembly: GCF_000648675.2. Classification (NCBI taxonomy): domain Eukaryota; kingdom Metazoa; phylum Arthropoda; class Insecta; order Hemiptera; family Cimicidae; genus Cimex; species Cimex lectularius. The sequence goes on from NW_019392733.1 coordinate 1,498,019, forward strand.
TTCCATTATTCGCATAAACAAAGCATCTTCACGTTCTCCGAAGCTTAAGGTTGGTTCTAAGGAGGCTGTTTCTGTGCATTCATTACTCAAATCTTGCTCAAGTTTCTGCACCTCTAAAATTTCATATGCTCTCTTTTTCGGCTCAGAGAGCGATGTGCTTTCATCATATGAACAATTAACAAAAGAATCATTTTTCAACAAGGTCCCGCTTTCCGACTCAACAATAATGCGAAATGGGTCTGGTTGGTTAGGAACCAAATCATCAGCTATATCATCCCTAATACTATCTCTGATACTATCTAGTTGAATATCTTCTTGCTCATCTATAGATATGTCTTCTGCTGTTATTACTTGAAAACTTTTTGACTGGTATTCTGAAGAGCAATCCTTTTCTACCACTTCCTTTTCATTCGAGACAATATCATTTTCTTCTTGCATAGATTCACGGATGTTCGCTTTCAATTCTGTTTTACTACTATCTGAGGAGGATCCATTTGAAAATTGCCTATGTGTAGAAGATCCATTTGACAGTCTTCCTTGTGTAGCTGAACTGTTGGAATACTTCCTTTCGTTAATTACAGTTTCTTCACAATTTAACGGATTTAATTCATTAGTTCTAAAAGAAATATACAAATTTAATTTACTATCACAAACAAAGATAATGAATTGTGCAATAAAAAAGAGATTGTTTTTTTAGACTTGACCAATTAAGCATTCTTTAAATAACCTAAGAGTGTTCGTTATATGTTTTCTCTCATAATTTTTTAAAAATATAGTTAAGTGAAATCTAATGTAAATATTTAATAATAGTAAGAGTGTGTTTCTTAATGACCTGTTATTTCATAATTAGTTGAATTGGTGAGGAGAGGCCAAGTGACCATTCCTCACAAATTCAATAAAATAGTAAGAATAAAAAATGAGGGGTATCGGTGGCTGCAACAATTTAGGCATTGACGCATCCAGCAGCCCTGCATTTGAACTCAACAAACTTATGAGTTTTTTTTTAAACACTAGCACCCCGAGTATAAAATAAAAAAGAAAGAAAATTGTAACATTATTAAACAAATTAATGCTTTTATCCTTTTCAGTTCCATTCTGATATAAATTAATTTTAAACAAAAGGATATTGTAAAAAATAAAATGTGTTGAGATAGAAAGGTAGATGTCTCGGGGATCCAAGTCACGGTGGCTCAGATGGTTAGATGGTGAATTTGAATCCCATTCGTGACACTGACGTTTTTAAATCTCAAATCTTGTGTATAAAATTAATATATATCAGAATGGAATTGAAACTGATAAAAAGCTCTGTACTAGGTCTACAATTGCCTCAGTGAATTGTAAAGGAGAAGAAGAATTCAGGACATCAGATACAATGATATGGTATACAGATGGCGCTCCAAAACACATGGAAGAACCAGATCAAGAGTGTACAAGCCCAAAATAAGAACATCAAACGCATTAGGGAAGGACACCTCGGTCTTTCAAGCTGAAATATATGCAATGATTGTGCCTTGGAAAATCTTAAAAGTGGTTACACTGACAAAAAAATCCTTATAAAATCAGATAGCCAAGCAGCTATTAAAGCATTAGCATGTAAAAAAATCACATCAAAACTGTTCAGTAATGCATCCAAAATCTCTAGAACCTGGGGAAACAGAACAATTTAATGATATCTTGTAGACTGTATGTGGGCCCTGAACCTATTCTTGTGAAAACAACAACAAACAGAATCCTCCATCACAGAATGGATCCAAAAAAGACAAAAGGAGACGTGGATAAATTCTAGGGACATTACACGCAGTCAACTTATGCTCAAACAACCCTCGCCAAGACTGGCGAACTCACTGTTACATTTAAAGAGGAGGGCTAAACTAGGAGAATTAATAGAACTACCGGTCATCTGAGAAAACATCTACATAACCCAGGTATATTCATTAAAGACCCCATTTGTAGGTTATGCAAATGGGATATAAAGAAAACCCAGGGAAAGGAATTGTACCAATGACAGTTAATGGACCTAGTAATCCTTAGAAAGAAGGATCAAATCAACAGACTGAACTAAGAAACTGGGAAAGCACAATAAGTCAGAAGACTGCAGAGCTTGGAGACCACAAACACCCACTTCCTCGTCTCCTTTCACTCACCATGTCTACAATTGGCCTGATAGTTGATTCCCATCTAATTAACAAGGTTGGACATTCATATGATATCGCAATGTAGATTGGATAGTAAAAGGGAATTCTACAAAAATCTATGTGTTGAGATAGAAAGGTCAGTTTTGAATATCGTGAGTTTGAATCCAATCTGTGACTGACTTTTTTTTTATAAATCTCATTTTTAAAATTAATTATTAATAAAGAATAAGCTGTGAGAGAAAAGCTCTAAAAATAGCCCAGCAACCACTCATGGTTTAATGTAGATAGATTTAGTGTAATAAATACAGTAATTTCTAGCGAATTTTTTAACTGTCAATAATTAATTGCAAAGGATAATAAAAATGTGATCAGTAACCATGTAATGAACAGACTTTTGTCAAGAGTTTAGACTTTGTTCTTAACTTTGTATTATATAAAATAGTGAGCATTGGTTTTGAATCAACCAAATATTATTTTATAATTTTATACATACCCATCTTGCGATGAAAATACAGTTTCTTGGGATATTAATTCCTTTTGTTTTTTAATCATATCTTTAACCATTTCTTGCAATTTTAAACTTTGCTCTTCTCCTTCTGTTGCATCCCTTTTTCGATGTTTTTTGATAATTGAACGAATTCTTTCAAAGCTTCTGGCCAATTTCGAATCTTCACCAACTTCCTATAATTAGACATTTAAATTTAAAGTTTAGTTATTATATTTGGTTTTTGACAATTATTTTAAACCAATGCTATTACTACCATTGCTTACTCTTTTTAAGAGATATGATGAAATGAAATTACTAACAGTGGGTGTTATTTACAGTTTATATTTAATTTACAGCTCACAGTTTTAGACATTTTTAGACTGACAAGAGCTAATTGTGTAATAAAATTTGATTTCCCTTTTTCTCATAGATAGCATAATAAACACTATATCATATTATATATTCTATTAACAAACTAATAAATTCAATTAATGTTTTTAAATAAAAAAGCAAGATCTCTGGTAGGAAATTTGTGCTCTTTTAGTGCACCCAGCGCTTAATTGTTTTTTTCTTTAGCATAGTTTTTTTTATTATCTTTATGAAACGTTTCTACTTCTGATATGAAATATAAAATATTTTACCAACCAAAAAGGCGACAAATCTACGACAGATTTTTTTTTGAAATCAGATTAGAATAGACTAATTAACTACATAAAGTTATCAGAGTCGTGTGAATAATTATAAATATTAAATATATTTATTTACTAATTAAATTATTTATAAATATATTTATATATAGGTATAAATATTAAGAATGTTTGCTTGAATAATAAAAATTTAAAATTTATCCAATCTTAACAAATAGCAATCATGATGCTTATTACTTTAACAGTTATAGTTTCTCATTACTTTTTTTAGTTGGCCAAGTTTTCTAGCAAATTTAATGTGTTTCTGTTTCAGGACAGAAAATAAACATAAATTAATTTATAAACAATATAATTTTAAAATGAATATTTACATATTTTATAAACAATTGTTTTGTCATAAAGGGAAATATTATACCGAATAATTTAAAACACATAAATATTTATATCTAATTCCTACAAAAACATTTAAACAGTTTTTTTATTTTATTATTTTTTTTTAAACAATGATATTTTAAGAAAGGAATAAAGCATATAATTTACAACAAGGATTATAAAAGATAATTGTAATAATTTATTTGTTTGTGAAAAAATTAATTATTTTTAATTGATTTTGATAAGGTTTGTTAAGTGCAATCGCTCATCATCACTATAACAGCTCTATAATTCTCCAACTATTATGTAATTCTATTTGAATAAATGCAGCATGCATACAAAATAACTTGCTATCAACAATCATATCGTGCAACTAATAACTGATAATTAAAGCTAATATTTCAGTAAAGCTTATTTTAAGGATTCATTCACAATTAAAAATTAAAATATTTGAAACCATGGTTTTTGTGAGTAAAAATCAAAAATTTTTTGTGAAGTACTTACCAGCAAGAAATGTTGTGATATAAAAATGCCATTAGATTTCTACAGTACCAAGTACTAATTGAACTTTTATTTTTATATACAGTTGTACACTACCCAAATTATTACATTTAAAACAGACCCTGTTTGCGGCATTCTCTTCAGTGCCTTTCCCACTCCTTCGGTCATTTTATTCTTAACTGCATTCTCAATATACTTCTTTATATAACTGACAGTGAATCACATTTTCTTACAATCATGACTATTAATGGAAAACAAGGAGTGTACATTTAAAATTTATGTGTATACATTGCACATGTATTATGAATGCTAGTGAATTCCAATAAAAATAAATAAAAAATAAAATAATTCTTACTGTGCTGTTTGTCCTTTATGGAGAGTAACAATTAAATGTTATTAACATAAGTAATTAGAGCGTGGAGTTTTATGCAATTGAAGTTTTTGCTAACACCCATGACTGTGGTGATCAGATATTTATTTATCTGAATCATACATCTGTGATACAGTGGTTCAAATTATATTCTGCACATTTTAGCATATTTTTATTACTTAGAGAAATAAAAATAAACTAGGCAATTAAGAATATGAAAGGAAAGCAACAGCCTAAAATTTGATTCACATTTGTTAACGTTATAGGAATAAAGACATCAACAAACCGACCCAATAGAATTCTCTAGAAATAATTGGCATCTTACTTCAGGCTGCCATTTTCAAACTTCTGGGTGCAGCTTTTTTGTCTTTCCTTAAATTTTTTCTCAAGCAGTACGGTTGCAGAAGGAAACAGGTCTCTTAAAAATACAGTTCAGTCCTCCTTCATATTTTCAACCTAGTAAACCTAATGCAATAGCAGGTTGGATTTTTCTTTTTCAAAAAAATACCGGATTGATTGAATTGAGAAAACTTAATGAAATCTTAAATAGAAACTTTAAACAGGAGTTGCGCAATAGAAGAGGTTATATCAACTCCCAGAGTGTCAGTGTTTTGGAAAAAAAAGACGTTTGTACATACTTATGTCGGGTTTGAAGCTGGATTTGAACACAGGACCTTTACCTTCCACTGATGAGCACCATGTCAACACCTAAACCATTGCAGCCACCGACCCCTTTATTAAATTGTTATACAGGGAATTAATGATCCAGTTAATTTCAGTTCATACAAGTATGCATTCATCACTTCTATTGACGTTGAAAAGTATTATTCAAGGTACAAATATTTCTTGAGCAATGAACACTGCAGTTTTACAGAATCTAACTTTGAAATGTATATCATTGTCAATTTTAATTCACATAATGAACGTAATTCAGCTTAGTTATTTATTTTGTATAATATTTTAAACTATAGGATTTTTGTGTGACTGATATATTTCTGTTCTATTTCCTTTCAAAATGAGTAAGTACTGAACCAAAAAAAGTCTTGATTAAAAGAAAAAGTTAATTATTAGTCTGGTGATATATCTGACATTCATCATGCATATTTTAATATTTTTAGAGCAAATTATATTTGAATGTTTTTTTAGTGCATATAAATCTTGGCTATAATAATAATGAATAATATATTATACAGTTAAGCAATATTTCCATCTACATTTTAAGGATAGTTCCCTATTATTTCATTATAAATAATATCAGCATTTAATATTATAATTCTGTATTAAAAAATCTGGGATAAGGCCATTTTAAAAGAATAGAAAACACTCAGTTCCTTCGTGAACTAGCAGGACACAACTGTAGTTTCAAAGTCCTGGTGAAGGGTATATATTCCTCAAAAGCTTAACGAAGGAAAATGAGTGTTTTCTTTTCTTTCACGTTGACCTTTCTGTTATTTTTTTATATCACAAAATGACGTGAACTTATACATGTTCACACCTCAGTAACATTTCGAGAATCTAAAAATGAATTAATTGTAGAATAATTTGTTTGTAAAGGAGTGTAATGCAGTGTTAAATTTGGTGTATCATGTTTGTAGACATGCACCCTATCCAAGAGGTAGCTCCACATTGAGTTTTTGCATTTATGAAGATCGAAACACTATCAACATTAACAATTTTTTTTTACAGTGCATTGTAAACCAAACATTTAAGGAAAAACATGCTCATGGACATGATATATTGACATTATTACTATATGTAACTGACCTGCACATTTTTATAAACTAAAATTAGTAAAGAGAATTGTAATATTGAAATTTTCAATTAATTTGAAATGCACTATAAATAAAATATTCCCAATGATTTTCCTACAGGTTATATGCCTGCTTTTGATTATTTTCATTTTGTCAAAATTTCTAGTGTTTTCAAATATTTTAAACAATTAATATAAACATTGTCCATAGCAGATTTTGCAATAATGTGAACAGTGCACGTGAAAATATTCAGACTGAAGAATACCTCAGTTACTCTGATGACTGCTGTGCGGCATGTATTTCTAGGAGGTTTAGAGGATGTTTTTTTAGAACGTTTACAACGTTGGCAAAATGATGATGCAACTTTGACATGGTGTGACCATAGGGCCTTCATTTCTGCTACCTCTTCATCTTCTGCTAGGAGATCCAGCTAAAGGATGGTGTTACTTATTGTCAAAAGTTTGAGCAAATCTTAAAGTAATACCGTCTGTTTGCTATGTTTTTAATTTTATTATTATTATTTTTTTGTGTGAAGAATGCCACCTTTTCTTTTCTTTCTATGTAATGTAGCTACCATTACTATCTAATGTTAAGTGAATTGTGCATTTTGCAAATTAGTATGAAATTCTATAAAAAAATAAATGTTCATTTACTGCAATTTTGATTAATGTTCATGTTATGAACATTCAAATTACTCTATATCTAGCATCCTAATACCTCTCAAACATTTCTAAATGTTTATAAAAGAGTCAAACCCTCATGCTTAAATTTAGTAATAAAATAAGAATTATTATTTAAACTAACAATTATTGAATGTATCTAAAAAGTAATGCCATGGAATTAAGATAAAGGCAGAATGAAGAATTATTCATGCTAACCATTCATGTTAACTGAAAAAAGTGTTAAATGTAACATATTCATGCATTTCAAAAACTAACTACGGTCACGTCCTCCTTTTTCCTTCATTCTACACAATTTTTTTTCTAACGTAAAATATGATATAATGTTACAAGAAACTAAACTTCTAGAAATCATCCAATGCGTTTTATTTACTATTATCATAATATTCTAGTGTATTTATTAAAATTAAATAAAATCATTATTACAGCTATGAAATAATACCTCTTTTTTGTTCTTCAATTCTTCTGAATTAAAGCTGTTTAGCAGCAAAGCCAAAAATAAGTTCAAAACCATGAAATTCCCCATTACCAGGGCTGGAAGGAAAATAGCAAAACAAGCACCAGCTCCCTAGAAACAAACATTGTAAAAAGAAACATCAACAAATTGTTTTTTGTAATATTTTATGTTAAATCATGTTTAGAAAAAACCTTTGCACAAACTAATGCTTGGAAGTGTTCAAAAGGTTGTTATAAAATCCATTCACAGAGAAGCAATTATGTAAAGGAAAGCCTCAATAAATGTATAAAATTAAGTAAAAATTATTAATGCGTGTTTAAATTTTAGCGATGATGTGAATGTGGTAGATAATTCTACCAAGATAATTCTACAAATAAGTAAATTTCATTTGTAAATTTTTTTAAAGCTTCATTCTGGGACTTAAAGTTTCCTTCATATAATCTCTTAGTTGAAATACCCTCGTAAAAAAAGTTACCTTCAATAATTTATTCTGAATACAAAACACAAAGATTCATGTCTGATAAGGTTATACAAAAATATATACATAAAATATAAAAAAACACTCTACAGTGGAAATAATACTAAAAAGCATCTAACATTAAAAAATGCATTGAAAAATATAATTAAAAGGAAGTGACAGTATCAATGGTAAAGCAGGAAAGCTCTCACATATCAAGAGCACTATCGATAAATGGCCTCTTGAAGGATCTGACTCTGATCTGATTAAGAATAGTCCATGTGAGGTTGACACATGGATACTTTTTGGCCAAAGCCTGCATATATGCTCAACATGTACAGAAAGGTTGCTCAATATGTCTCAGCACATTCATTGAAGCCTGGTTTTTTTAATTTTACCCCTCCTGGACAGCAAAAATTTCCTATTCCTAGAGACATATGTCACGACCTGACAGGTGGAGGATTGGACCAGTATGGCCTTCATGACCTCACTAGCACTGAATGTGTTAATTAATGGGTGCCATTCCTTGGTTCCATATAGAGAATGTGTAAGAATACCACATGATTTGAGAATTGTGCTTGAGCATGACAGTCTGGCTCCCTCTTTTGATTCTTAGAGGAAACAGGGTTGTTTTATTGTATAAAATACTTGATAGATATCTCATGTGTTTCTTTGTATAAGTTGAGTCTGAATGCATTTATTAGCTTGATTGTGTAGTGAGATAAGATCTATGGTGGAATATTGACCATCGACCCTCAATTAGATTAGTTATATAACATGTGTAGAGGGTGATGGGAGGAGTATCCAGTAATCTACTGCCCTTGTAATGGTTTGTACATAGGAAGAATGTATCTAAGATTATTTGGAGGTGGTGAGACGTGGTCTGGTATGATGTAGGTTTTAGAAAAACATTTTCTTTATCGTGCCAACGTTTCGATCTTTATTAAGATCATCTTCAGGGCTCAAAGTGTTTGTTTTCCAAGTAGATGTGTCATTCTTGTCTGTCGTGTTGAGAGTGCCTGTATCTAAGAGTGAATGAGAGTGTGAAGGGTTTGGATCTGGAGACTGATTGTGTTGGAGGCTGAAATGACCTAGCTGTTGATAGCCCCTGGGGTGGGTGGTTCTCAAAACCTGTTGGTAATTTATTCTAAATTACAAAAGATGGAATTGCCGGCAGACTGGAAGAAGTCACAGTCTCAGCTCATGCACATGTGTGTATGTCTGTACATCCATGTGCAGAGTGCAACTTATACCGGGTGATTATTTATAACCTACCTCCCCTTTTATTTATTTTGTTCGACAATAATATATAAAAAAGGACTGGTCTTTACATAATTTTTTACATAGAATCTGAAGTCAATTTTTTTTTTCAATGTATGGTATATCCCTGGGGCTCAGCAACTTTTTTTTGTTAATGGGAAGATATCATTTTGAATACGGAATTCAATTCTATGACTTTTTAAAGAAGATTTTACTTTAGGCAGTTTTCTTGTAGAATTTGTCATTTAAGAGTTATTAACATTTAAAAAGTTCAAATTTTATTTGTCTCAATCGTCATTCATTTACCTCCTAGTAACTTCAATTTAATTACTAATTAGTAATTCAATTACCTCCTAGTAACTTTATTATGTTAATCCTAGTAAATTAAATGTTCAAAATGGGCATCACCAATTTCCATATGAAGCACACATACTATGGAATTCATTTCACACTTCACGGAAAGTATCTGGTGTTTTCTACAACATTCTTTGATCCTTTCCTTTAAATCTTCCAGATTGTTTGAAGTACAACTTTTTTAATCTGCCCCCACAAAAAATCTAAGGATCTTAGATCTGGAAATCTCGCTGACCACTCGATGAAACCTCTTCTTCGATCCATCCTGAAGGGAAACATACATCTAAAAAGTCTCTCACATTTCTTGTGTAGTGAGGTAGCGCTCCATCTTGTTGGAAAATAATTTCTCCTTCCTAAAATTGCTTTCACATTGTCTTCCACCATCAATCAATCGGCAAATAATTTCTTCAAGTAGCTCAAGGTAATTTTCTCTTTTTAAATTGCCATCGATGAATGAAGGTCCTATGATATGGTTCCCTAAGATCCTGTCCAAAAGTTTAGTTTTTCAGAGTACTGGGTGTATGATTCCCTCATTGTATGAGGATTAGAATTATCCCAATATCGGCAGTTGTGATTCAATTCACCATTTTAAAAAAAATTGACTCATCACTAAAACAAATTCCCCATACCAGACCCGATTCAACAGTATTTCTGTTGTCCAAAAGTTGAAGGCATCTATCTGGGTCATCTTCATTAAGTTCTTGATGCAGTTGAATTTTGTATGAATGAAATTTGTTTTTCTTGAGAGTATTTCAGACCGAACTCTTCAAAATATCATCCCTACTGGCGACTTGCTGGCATGATTGGATAGGAGTTTAGACAAAGTGGAGAAGAAAGTCCTCACCCACCTCTTCTGAAAGTCTATTACTCCTTTTAAAAGAAAAAACGACAATAATTAATTTCTGCTGTGCTTAAAAATTAAATCAAAAGTTAATTTTTTTAATAAAAACATACCTGTTCTCTTTTTAACAATGTCTGTTCTGGTTTATTCAAATTTGTTGATTAGTTGCCTGATATAACACCTGACAACAGGACAATACGGATGATTGGTGTTAAACACGCGTTCAACTTCGTGAAAATTATGAGGCTCCATAAAGATAAATGAATTCTACTCTATCTTCCAAAGATTTAGACCACCTTAGCAAATTAATTTTATTTTTATTTTCAACGGTAACACAGATAACACTTTTAAAAAATCAGCAGTTCTCTTTTACATTAGCTGGAGATGAACTGAACCAAAACAAATTATCTCTTAATTCCTTAAAATCAATTCACAAAAATTATTCAATGTTCACTCATAAACCAAAGAATTGAATTGTCACAATTGCCGATATTGGGATAATTCTAATTCACAAAACACCAGATACTTTCCGTGAAGTGCAAAATGAACTTAATAAAGTTACTATGAGGTAATTGAATTAGTAATTAACTTAAAGTTACTAGGAGGTAAATGAATGATGATTGAGATAAATACAATTTGAATCTTAATAACTCTTAAGTGACAAACTCTACAAGAAAAATGCCTGAAGTAAAATCTTCTAAAAAAGTCATAGAATTGAATTCCATAAATTTTATTAAACCAAAAAAAAGTTGCTGAGCTCTGGGGATGTACTGTATATTGAAAAAAAATTGATTTCAGATTCAGATTCTACATAAAAAATTATGTAAAGACGAATCCTATTTTTTTAAATTATTTCCAAACAAAAGAAATAAAAGGGAGTTGTTTATTAGAGGATATATCTTTTAGATTACATAGAATGCTATATAAAATAATATCTAACATAACAAAAATAAGCATTTTTGTTCTAATTAGGTTATAATTTATATAAATACATTTTGTAATTTACCTCCTTTTCTTCAGCTCTCATACAATCCCATAATGGTTCTATCCATTCACCACATAATATACGAAAAATCATCATAAATGAATGAAAAAAATCATTGAAGTTCCATCTGTAAACAATATTCGATAATTACTGAATAAAAAAACTAGGGTATTTTTGAATAATTATACTGTAGAGAGTAACACATAACAATACTTAATAAAATTGTGATCTATTACCTTGGAACAGGATCAGGATCAAACCGTTCAATTGTGTAGTCCTTTGAAAACAACTGCATCCCAATTACGGCAAATATATAAATAATTATAACAAGGACGAATGTGAGATTCCCAAGAGCACCCAATGTCGATATAATTATACTTAGTAGAACTTTCATTGTTGTCCAAGACTGCGCTAATTTAAGTACCCGTAACTAAAACAGCAAAGATTGATTTAAATAATTTGTTTTGAAATAAATAATGATTTAAAATGTATATTTTATAATTGATAAAATTAACATTTTTAAAATGATTCGACTGTACAACACAGTAAATTTGATTATTAAGAAAATGTTTGCACAAAAATTATCTAAACAAAAACCAATAGAATTTATAAATACATTATATGTTAGATGATAAAATAATTAGTGTTATTAACATTTTCCACAGTTTCAGTAATAAAAGTAAAACTTAAGTCTGCTTCTTTGTAGTGAAACCTTGTACATGATATGATAACATTTGTAAAATATTAATTATTATACTAAAGGCTAAATATAGTCATAAAATTATAATGAAATATAACTGTTTACTCACTAATCTTAAACATCTAAGTACTGAAAGTCCATCAACCAGTTCAAAAGACAAATCAAGAAGACTCACAGATACGATTATCAAATCAAATATATTCCAACCACAGTTAAAAAATTCTTTACTCAGTGCCATTAGTTTTAGAGTGCACTCCAATGTAAAGATCGACGTAAATACCTGTAAAATGAAGCTATTATTGTCTTGGTGAGTAATAAACAAATTGTAATAAAATATTTGTTTTGAACAGAATAATTTATATTTGAAGGGAGTTTATGTACATTTATTTTTTTAAATGATTTTTTCCATTGTTTCAAAATGTATCTATAAAATCTATATTTTTTTAAGCTTTACTTATAGGAAACTAAAAAATTTGAGATTTTCTCTTGTGGTTTTGGTGAAATTGATCCTGACAATTGCTGGGGTCTGCCTTTCCTTACTGAGCTTAAAATCTATCAGAAAAAGAGAAAAGAGAGAGAGAGAGAGAGAGAGAGAGAGAGAGAGAGAGAGAGAGAGAGAGAGAGAGAGAGAGAGAGTGTGTCTCTGTGAGAACAGAGAATACTGAAGATGTCAAAATGCTGAAATACATCTGACAGAATGACTCAGCAAGCATAGGCAAACCAATAATTGATAAGGATCAAATTACGAACTATAAATTTGTTATTGAAACTTAAACCTCTCTATGACTATGAAAAATATTTTAATTGTAAATAACATAACTTTTTTAAATGTGCTTAACGTTTTTACTTTCGTACAAAATAGTTCATGTTTATAGTAAAGTATTTGTTAATCGAAAGAGAAGGTAAATTTAATGTGATTGTAAGCTAGATTTTATAGTTACATATTAATTGCTTGGGGTCAAATTAAAATAATCTGCTTAGTGTTTCCTAGGACACACATTGAAAGATAAATGATTGGACAAATCATGGTGTGTTAAACTTCTACATCCAAAGTGTAACAAAAGTTCAAATTCTCAATGAGAACGGGTTTTGTGTTTTTTCAGTAAAACCACCATAAAAAGGGGCATTTATTTTTGCCCATCCACTATCCCACCGTATCTTAGGAAACTATACGCTATACTGGCAAACCCATCATTTAACTAAAATTTTGGTTCTGGAAAAAGGCTTGAATACTTGCCTTCTTAAGGTGCAAATTCAAATTCATTGTACAAATTTTTATGTTTAGATAAATGTGTGGAAAATTTTGAAAAAACTCTGTTGACTTTAGCTTACTAGCAGTTTACTTATTTCTGCGATTTCACTGTCTGAGTAAACTAAGCAAGAATTTGAAAAAATGCTTGGCATTGTGTGAAAGGGAGTGAAGGGTTTGGAGAAGCCACCAATCAGTTCTTTTGAAATTTAGATAAATTATTCATGAATCAATGAAATTTTTTAAATTTTTTTCTTCAATACCAACTGGAATTGTATCTATTAGGTTTGTGCAGTACAGATAAATATTGTATATTTTATATATAGAAATGAGTCGTGAGCTTCTCACTACATTAATTTTTTTAATTTTGTGAAAAGTATTTGAAAACAAAATCTAATAAAATAGTTTTAATGGACAATACTACCTTGTTTCCTATATCTAATGTTTTTTTCACATTTTGACTCATCCCATGGTGTTCTGTTGCTAAAAACATTGTATTTAATAATATACAAACAGTTATTAATAATTCAAACAATGGATCTCGAACAATCCGGTATAAATAGTTTTGTAATTTCAACCAAGATTGGTAATTTGTACAGCACTGACTGCATCCATCACAGTTTCGATCAATAAGTTTATCTGCAATTAAATAATATACAAATTAACACAATAAATTAAAAAATAAATAAATAAATTACTTCCACAGCAGTGGCAGCAACTGAATTAAAATTCACAAGCATGATTTAACGCCAATAATTTAAAGGGATAGACCTTCAATTATGATGGCACACATTTTCAAAATAAAATTCTTAGGTGTGTAATAACTATGTACATGAAATCAGAGCCTTTGATTCACTCTTTTCAATCTACTTTGCTTTTTTACACCTTTGTCATCCACACCAAGAGTGAATAGGCTTGTGGTGGAATCCGAACCACCAAAATTAAGTTTTATATAGACAATGTTTCAGTGCAGCAAAATGTTAATGCAAGACAATTTATAATTTTCACTTCATGCATATATTTAATGTTTATATAGTCAACCTTATAATATGTTACCTAGTGTAACCACTTGTTTGTAATCCAGTGGCAAAGTGTAAACAGTGAGTGGCCTAGAACAAGAAGATGTTGGGTTCACTCCATTACACTTTAAGGGTCCAGGTTTTGCTTTGGGAGTTTTAGCTTCACCACTAACACCCAGGGAAGGAGAAACATTCAGTCTCTGAAGCACATGAGAGGTATTTTTTATCAATATATTTCAGTCACAAAAGTCATAAATCAAACAATATATTTACTGTGAACTTGAGAAGAAAAAAATATGCTGATGGGCAAAGTTAGACCACAGTATTATAAAAATAGTCGTTCATTAACATTCTCTTTCCCCATGCTATCAAGCAGGATTATTTTTCATAAAAGTAAAAATATTATATAATATTTGATCTACTGTAACTATGGATGATAGTAATCCATGATACTAATGGAATTTCATTGATACTATTTGACCATTGCTGATATTTAAAATGTTTGGAACATTTTAAAATTTGTTATAATTTTATGTACTTATATTTTGTATTTTGTGTACTTAAGTTTAATTATTATTATTTTATGAAAGTTCGCAACAGCAGTAGTCACATCAATCCTCGGGGTGTTGGTGTTTTTGAAAAAAAAAAAAAAAATTCTAAGTATGGGTTCGAATGCAGGGCTGCTGGATTCGAATCCAGGACCTTTATCTTACAGTGATGAGCACTGTGTCAACGTATAAACTGTTGCGGCCACCAACACCCCTACAATTATAATTATTTTCTTCAATTATGATCCTTTATTGTTCCCATTTTAAAATTCATTCCTTTTTATAAGATTTTCTACTAAATGACATTAAGAAATTAATATGATAGGTATATAATTAAGATAAATATCATGTTATCAAATTTATAACAAAGCATGGTATTTGAGTAAAAACTAGATTTGCCTGAAAAGTAAATATAATAAAAATAAAATAATGCTTGATTCTGCCATTAATACATTATTATACAGTTTGAGAACACACATATTTGGTTAAATATTTATTGGTTGAATGTTCCCAACGCTCCTAGTCTGCCTGTTCCTGTTGGTTTTGTCTGTCTGATATTTGCCTTGCTAAGAAGAAATGAAAATGAATGAAAAACTCCACGTTTTTTTACTTTTTTTACCACTGTATTCTGAGTTACGTTTCTTTTCAATAAAACCATGATAAAATCGATGTACATTGGTACATATATATAAAAATATTAGTTTAAAATATCGACATATTGTATAGTAGTTTAAAATGTTTTGGTGAAAATACTAGTAAAAAAAAAATTCCAAAATTGTACCATGTCTTAATAAAAAGTGCTTGCATTACTAGATAAAATTAATGTATGTGCCACTTGCATCATTTTCCACTTATTTTATTCCACACAAACTCGTTTCCTGTGTAAAACTTATCAACTAATGAGGAGATGCTTTGTATTGACCAAAGGAATTGGAAATTCAGTGGTATTAATACAATTAAATTATAATAAAAAAAGTATGTAAATACTTTTCAGATACATTCTTATTTGTAAGTAATTCATAAATCTTTGCTAGTTAAATTTAACATAACAACCTTTTTTGATTAAAAGAACACATAAAATAAGAGTGAATTGATAAATAAGTTATAAATAATAATTTAAAAAAGCTTTCAGGATTATAAAAAAAAGAGAAGTTAGAATCCTAGGCCAAAATTTTTAAAAAATGTGTCAGCTTAACTGAGGACATTCAGCATGAAAAACTTCAAAGCTCAATTTTTCAAAACTAGCAACACAGTAAAGGCATTTCTTCTTAGTATGGCAGATGTGTTTTCGGAATTTTTTCTTTATGGGTCAGTATTTTGTCACAGATCAGGATGATTGGTTTATATAAAATAAAAGTGTTAACTATATATACTCAAATTATTAATTAAACATTATATTAGTCTTGTAAATCTCATGTATTTCTATTGTATCACTTATAACAAGATGTTGAATTTGTGACCAATACTTTTGATTAAAAAATAAAGGGAACTGAGAAAGGACCATTTTTTTGTAATTTTTACAGATAGGCTTACAATAATTAGATTATCTGTGTATTTTCCATTGATTTCCTTCTATTTAGGCTAACCTGACCAAGAATTTGGCTATTCTAAAATAATGAATAACGTGAGTATAATAAGGTGGGGTTGAGATAGGAAGTTGATGTCCGAGTGGATCGAGGTCACGTTAGCTCAAGTGGTAGAGTAGCGGCGTATCTAGCCGAAGATCGTGGGTTCGAATCCCGCTCGTGCCATTGACTTTTTTATCTCAACTAAAAACCTTAATTAATTGTAATGATTTAATTGGTCAAGCGGACCACGAAATTAGTGAATATAATGAATAACAATCTTTGGTTACTAAACATCTCACATAATTAAAATTGTCATACATAAACTGAGGTGAAACCATACGATGTTAATGATAGTTAATGTCAGCACTATTTTACTTTAACTTAGCAAAAAATTTTTTGTCTGGGATTTCTGCTTTGTTGCATTGGTTGGATTTTTTGGTTAAACACAAGTATTATAGTTTGTTTAACCATTTATTCAACCTAAAAGGTTAAAATTGTGTTTAAGGTTGTTAGAAAAATGTTTGTATTTTTTTTTTGCTTATTCACATCATGGTAAAAACACTGAAACCAACAAAACACCTCCAACAGGTTAGATTCTCCAATATGTTAATTAATTTATAATACTTTTATCATTATTTACAAATAACAGTGGGCACAGGATCAATGATACAATGCTTCAGTGTCAAAAATATTTTAAACTATACATGTGTCTGTATTTATTGGCTTGAATGAAAAACATTTTTATCAATGTACTGAGTGACTGTAATTTAATTTATTAGTGTAGTCGAAAAGAGGAATATAGGGTATTTTGGGGCAGTACAAATGCTAATAGACAAACTTTTCAACATTTTTTTATTATATATATATATATATATATATTTTATCCATTACTGATGAGGACCTGAGGTAGAGAGAGGCTGGTAACAGGTTAAACAAACAAAAGAGCAGATTTCCCTAACACCCAAAGCCCAATTGACATAATATAATTTGACTGCATCAAAAAATGAATTAGAAAGAAAAAAAAATAGCAAAGAAGAAAAGGGTAATGACCAATGTAGTTTTGCCCCTAAAACTATTCACAATGTGTTACTGTAAATTAATTTTTCGAACTATCATTCTTTAAAAAAAAAGTCAAACTTTGAAATGTTGTTGTTTTCTCCTTTACTATAACTTCTAGACTACTTGACATGAAAGAGGCCTATCACACTATGATGCTATGCCAAATATTTTACAAGAACACGAGACAATTTTAAATAATCTTCAAGAGATGTGATAGTTTAAATAAAAGCACAGATACAACAAATAATTGTTCCTAAAAGGATTTTTTTTGTATTTTCTTATAAAACTACCCTTGGGAATGTTTATTTGAAAAAAAGAAATGTAACAAAACACGTAAAAAGCAAGAAATTTGTATTTTTGTATGCAGAAACTACACAAAACAAAAACCAAACATTCACATAACAAAAATCAAGTAAGATAATAAACGAGATGACTGTAACAAAGACAGAAAAAAATGGGTATGTTGATCAGACACAATAGCTAATTAATGTCAAGATTGCAAAACATAAACTATATTAAAAGACAATGGAACTTTTAGTGCAAAGACAACTACTAGTTTGAGCAGTTCACAGATAAATGAAATTGATAGACTTCAAGTAATGCTTAGGTGCTAGAGTGTTCAAACACTCTAAAATTTAATTAATTGCAAGCACGCTATAAGAAAAAACATGTTATGACAAGAAAAATTAATAAACATAAAAAAGATCAAGTGCAAAAGTGTGAAATTGAATCAAAAACATACAATTTGAGTTTTTTGAAATAAGCTAAAATTATTTTATTAAACTGGTCAATTTATCAGGTCGTATTAACTTTTCACAAAATAGTTTTGACTTTAGATAAAAATTAGACATCGGGAGGGTAAAAATAAGCTGCTATTTACACTACAAGTTAATTTGATGAAACCATGATAAATTGTTGTTACATTAAGTTACTGACTTACCCTTTCATTATTTATGAAATTTAAGTCATAAATGACATTTTATAATAACTCGAGCCACAATGCCAGGACTGATTTGAATCACATTTTAAAACTCCTTAAAAGTAGTTGTTTCATTGTTTATTCAAAGAGTTAAAATGTAGTTTTATTAATTTCTAAACAAGAAATACCTAGGTAAATCATTTTTGACTATTAAACCATGTTTAAATTAATATAGGATTTTATCAAAGTGTTGTTTCAATCAGTCAATTTAAAAGCATCTTAATAAAAAAGTATAAATAAACAGTTTTATGAGTTTTAATGTTTTCAATACATACATGAACGGGTGGAGTGGATTGAGCAACATCTTCAGAGGTCAAGTCACCTTCCTCATGGTCATCAACGACTCCAGAATCTTCTAATGACGATTCTCTTTCTCGTTCTCTTCGTCTTAGAACATCTCGGTTGACAATGACTCCCTTAAAACCTCCTTCTTCTTCCTCTTCCTCCCCTTCTTGACCTAAATTGACAAATTCAAATTTGACATAGTACCATGTGTTGCAAGCAAAGTTATATAAAATTAATTTAAATAATTTTTAAAACTTTTTTTAATCAATAATATATTTACTAGTCTTGCAAATTATAATTATCCAACAAGAATTACAAATGTAAGATTGGATGTACTAGAATAAGGAGAATGTGTTCAAAATTTAAAAGTACTCAGAAGGGTGTTTGGTGAGATCTCTGAGATGATTTTAACCCTTAATATACCATTGCAATAGAATAATGGTAATAAAAAGTACTGCTGATAGTGAAAGCATTTTTGTTTGCCTTGGATATGAGTGAGAGGTGTGTGTTAGTGTAAAGTACATGTTAGCAGATCAATGATGTTCTAGTATATGGTTTGTTAAAAATCTTAGATATGTGTTTATTATGCCATTCATGTTATTTTTTCCTGGCTCATGTGACATGGTGGATTGTAAGTTTTCCTTTCAAATAATTTACAATTAAAAAGTGTCATAATTCCTCCCAAAAGGACTTGTCACTGTTGGTAAGTTGTGATTCCATATACAAGTTGAAATTCATATTTTAGGGCATGAGAAAATGTTATAATGAAGTTTAAAAGTGGGAAAATATAAATTTAGTTAACATACAATCCAATTGGTTATGTAACAATTAAAAACTAAAAATCAAGCTGTTAAAAGAGATATTTTTTCATTTGCCAAATTAGAGTAGAAAGTAAGACTTATCTGACAGGGTGATTCAATTAACTTTAACCTTAATTATTAAAATTTGGTTCCTTTATTGAACAATATATTGAGTTGGAATTTCGTTCAAATAAGATGAAGAAAAGTCACTTTTAAGCCAAGACTAAAAGTCATTTTAAATTTAGCGATACAATAATGATAGCAATCAGGGGTGTTAAAATCTTTTCTCCAAGAACATATTTAAGTCTTGAATACTTCTATTGTGACTCCGGTTGAATAAACACTACAATTTAAATTTGACAATTGTATAAATTTATATGAAATATTTAACCTCAAATCCCAAATTCTTATGTAAATATTATCAATTATAATTAGGTTTTGCATATGTACAATATGTTTTGTATTAATAATACACTAAGGCATTGTGTCCAAATTTTAATTTTCTATTGCTTTAAGATAACTATTGTTTCTTGTCCTGTTAATTTTTATTTTAACCTCAATGTGAAAACATTTTTTTTTATAGTTAACTATTTCATACAGAAAGACAGATTGAATTGCAATCTGGGAATATAAAAACTGTATAAAATATTTCTCACTTGAAGTATATAAAGAGTCAATTCAAGCCTTTATCAACTCTAATAGTTTTGGTTTATATATATCACTTTAGAAAAATCTTGAACCATCTCCTTTGATATTTGAAGTGCAATATAGAAAAATTATATATTCTTTATCCAACGTTTTTAGAATAAAATGGAGACGTTTGTAATTTACTTAGTTGAACATTAAATTATATTCTTTGGCGGTTTGGTACATTAAAGGAATAAATATAAATATTCCTGAAATCAGAACTATTTTTATTTATGAGAACATTTTATTATTATTCCCTATCAAAATATAACTTCATTTTTTAAAATAAAATAAGTGGAAACCATATAGTAAACACTGGGATATCAGTAAATATATTTGGTTGGGAAATGACTAAATTTGGTTAAGGTGTTTATTTATGAATAAAGTTATTTTGTATTTATTTTGCTTATTTAAATGTGTAAAAAAATAAAAATAAAATAATTTAAGTCTTAAATTTAACTGGCCAAAAGTTATACTACTTTATGCTGAAAAAATGCATAAACTTTGGAACCATTATTTTAATATTAGTGATATAATTTAAATGAAAGCTTTTTATACAAAATAGTGGATAAATAATAATTTTAGAAGGAATAATTTTTAAGAAACCCTCCTCATATGAATCCTACGATTCTAAAATTGAAAATGTGCCTCTAAACATGCTAAAAGCATCATTGATAGCATTC